>NW_026533199.1:11200000-11617500 GCF_028296485.1 Oppia nitens
ATAAAAAAAATTGAAATAATATATTTTTAATTAAGTTAAATAATTGATGTTTACAAGGATAACAAAATTAATGATATTAATTGTTTTTGTTTTAAAATTATTGTATTGTTATAAAATTGAAAACAAAATTAGCAAATGCAAAAATCAATAATAATATGTAATTATTGTATTATATTAATTAAATTTATTGAATATTTTTTAATTTGTATATTATAATAATAAAGTCAATATTTATATAAAGATAAACACTTAATATAAATATTATTTATCATATAATAACTTTTAATCAATATTTGTTAAATTTTGTTAAACTATTATTATTTATTATATTAATGCTAATTATTAATTTAAACAAAGTCTATTATATTTAAAAAATATATTTACAATAATTATATATACAAATATATACAATATATTGGAAATTAAGTAACTATAATATAGTTTTAATCAATTTTATTTAATTAATTAATATTTTTTTATTAAATTTTTCTTAGATATTAACGAAAAAATATTAATAATATTTTACGAATTTTTAAATATATTAAAATCTATGTAAAAAATAATAGTTATTTTTTGTTTAAAAATGATAATTTAAAAAATTTATTAACTTAAAACATACATGATTATATGATATCATATTCAAAAATTTATAATAATAATAATAATAATAATAATAATAATAATAATAATTCAATAATTTATCTAAATGGTAAATAATAATCATTTTAAAAAAACTGCAAAATGTAATGAACTAAACTATAGAAAAATATACTAAATAATAATATTTAATATATTTTTTGTTAATTATAATAAAACTATTATTGAATTTTATGCCTTTTTGGCCGAACTGCTGGCCGCACCGGCAGCCGACGCGGCACTGGCAGCTTTAGCTCCGTAGCCACCTTTTAGACCACTGATGCTTTCAATACCATCGTAACTGCCACCCAACAGTCCGCTCAATCCCTTTCCACCTACCAGTCCACCGCCCAGTCCGCCGCCCAATCCGCCGCCCAGTCCACCGCCCAGTCCACCGCCCAGTCCACCGCCAAGACCGCCAGTAATGCCAGCAGCGGCGCCGGCAGCCGGAATAATACCGCCCGAAACTCCCAGTGCACTATTCTGGCGACCCTCGCCGCGGGCAACAATAGTCTGGACATCTTCGACAACCGGTGCAATCTCCTGGACCACACGTCTGTACGGTATGATAACTTCCCTGAGCTCCTGGATAACTGGTCGGACCACTTCATGGGACAAACGATAGGGTTCTTCCTCTGATTTGGTCGCCTCTTGTTGACCAGGAGCACCTGTAGATAGGTAGGTAGGTCAATTTGATAATGACGGACAGGTAGATAACAAAAATAAATAATTAATTAATATTAGTTGTTTCAAAAACATTTAACAAACATTAAATTAGTGTAGTTATATGTATATGTGATTAGGACAGTTAGGATACAGTTTATAGTACAGGTAGTAGTCTAGTCTACTGTTACTATACCGGGTGTATGTATTTGTTGGACAAAAACGCCACTTGATTTTGAATTGTACAATATTTTTACTGGCAATTCAATGGCCGGTATCTCAATAGTTTGCGGTTGAATCGGCTCCTGTGTCAAGTGTACGGGTTTGATGTCCAATCGCCAATGCGATTTAATGGCAGCGGGAATAATGTTATTTGAATGGCCACTGGAAATAATGCCACCGCCTCCGCCACCACCACCACTACCATAGCTACCGGAGCTAATGATACCGCCATACGAGGCATAGGTTTGTGCAATGAATGCAGCGATTACTACAAACTGTAATTATAAAACAATATTAGTATTTTGATAATAATAATAATTTTTGATATTATTTTATTAGCACTACATTTTCATCTATAATAATTAATATTTTATAAAAATTTTCATATTTACCTTAAACATTATTAATAATAATAGTAAATTAAATTGTTAACTTTAAAAATTAACTATTAATTAAATTAATATATATATATATTAAAATTTACTGAATCAGTCAATTAGAAACTGTATAATTATATTTCAAATATATATTTCAATTATTTAATGAAAATTTGAATTTAATAATTTTTAAATGACAAACATTGGCTTTTATATACTTTAATAATTTGTCAAATATTATAACTAGTATTCGTATAATTTTGTTTTACTATTATTTTATTTATTTACTTATTTTAAATTAAATAAAAATAATTGCACAAAAAAAGCTGTATCACTTTTTTATATTATAATAAAATCTATTTTAAAAATACTGTATTATTTATATTTTGAATTATATACACTAACACACTAACACTTCAAATCTAATTTAATGCATTTTATTGTATTTATATTTTATCAAATTTATGTTTATTATATTAAAATTTTTACTTTTATTTAAAAAAGTCAAATATAGTTCAGATTTTTATCAGATATATATATATATACAGTATATATTCACTTTTATTATGAAGTTATATATTATGCATATATTTATAGTCTGATACAATTTATCATATAAAATGTATATTCAGTATATAATGTATACTATATTAATAAAAATTAATAATTTAGTAACAAATTCTTAATTTTGTCATAAAAATTTGCATTTATAATTTATATATATATATATATATATATACACACATTAGACTAAAATATATATAATCTAATTGTATTAGAGTTTTACGGAAATGTAATAATATTTTTAAAAAAATAATAATTTTGTTTATTGTTGGCATTAAATTAAATATTCAAAATATGCAATGTGTTTTAGTAATTAAAAAAATAATATTTTATATTATTTTAAGTTAACAAAATAGAAAACTTTTGATAAAATAAAAATTTAAAATAATAAAAATTTTAATTGAATTGGAATTTTATTATTTAATTTAATATAATAATTTTTATTTTCAATATTATTATTATTATCATTTCAAAAATTTTTAACATAATTTTTGTTAGAAATTCATTTGAGAATATACTTAATATATATATATATATATAAATGAAATATATAAATAAAATAACTATATAACTTTTATCATTATCTAAATCTAATTTTTTTATTTTGGTTTAAATTTAAATTAGATTTAAAACATCAACAAAAAATATTATAATAAAAAAATAATTATAAAATGAAACACATCATCATCATAACCAACAACTACAACAACAAGCAAACAAAATTGAAAAAGTTTTTAAATTAACAAAAAATAATACTAATATCTCTTAAGGGTTAATGAAATTAATGGACTAAACGTTATAAAGTGAAAAGTTTTTTGAAGGCATGTATACAGTATGTGTACTGTAAGTACTATAAGTGCATATTTAATTCAATATACTATACTGTATATTATAAGTATATAAAGTGTTGCTAATACAGTATATATACTGTACTTTTATATTATTGAGAGAAAAAAAAATTATAGCACTGGTATGTAATGATATATACAGCTAACAACTTTACATCACTGGTATCGACATCATCAGCATCTGCAGCAACAACAACAACAACATTAACAACACGTTGTTGTGAGAGTGCATTAGCCCAACAGTACGGCTATTAACTCTCTCGCAAGAGTTGTCGGATGACCTGTGACTTGAAAGAGAGAGAGAGAGAGAGAGAGAGAGAGAGAGAGAGAGAGAGAGAGACTGTAGTATTATAATACCCGTACCCTTTGAGAGCACTTGGAGGCACATGTATGTGTGTATGTGCTGTTAGATAACAGATTTTTTGTTGTTGTTGTTGTTGTTAGGTATAGTTATTTTAACTATCAGATAATGTTTATTTTATACCGGGATTTTTTTATTGTTGTTGTTGTTGTTGCTTGATTCAATGTATTTTTTGTTATTTATTTATTTTGATATTTGTTGCATTTATACAGTATAATTAAGCTTAATATACGCATATAAATAGTGTATAATATATTATACTTTAAACTTTATATACCATATACTTTATATGATAGTATCATTTAATGCAAATTGTTATTTATGTACAGTATATATATATATAGTATATAATAAAAAAGGTTATTTTATATATAGTTATAAATTATATAACTTATATAATGATTATAATTTATCTAATATATAGTTTAATTCATTGGAAATCATTAGTTGTTACTATACTATAATATTTAATTCATTCTCAGTATAAAAAAACGTGTATAAGTTTTTTTCCTAATATAATTCAATATTACAGATAAAATTTATTTTTTTTAAATAACATTTTCTCAATGTTAACTAAATATACAATTTATTTATCAATACTGTTTAATATATATAAATATATAAACTATTGCAATTTAAATAAACAACATTTTACAATAATAATTATTGAACAAAATGTTAATTTATTAATAAAGGATTTTTTATGAGGAACTCTCCTCTTTAATGGTTAAATAATATTTATTTTTTTAAAAATTGTTTTCCGGATATAACTTATACAGTAATATACTGTATATTATGGTATTAAGCAAATAACTTACACTTAATACTTCAAAATAAAATATAAATTTTATTTCACTAACAATTAGCTAATATTTATTTATAATACTATATATAAATTGATTATACTATACTAGATGTACAGGTAAAACCTTATTTCCCATTATTATTATTATCACTGTATTGCCTAATGTTGATGTGTAATGTGCTTATTGTTGTCAAAAACTTTTTATATAAAAAAAATAATTTTATTATTTATAGGTGTGATTGAATGGCTATAAAAAACATTAATAATATTTTTTTTTACTTTATATCTCTCTTTGAGATTTTATTTAGTCGTTGTTGTTATTGTTGAATACATTTACTATTGAAAAAACACAACACATATATTAAATACTACTTGTATAGAAAGTTTGAGATAATTGAAAAAATTATTTTTTTATATTTTGTGTGTGCAATAACTACAGTATAAATATATTGAATATAAAATACTGTATTATTCAATATATATATATATATATATATAAGAGATTTACAGTGACTTTATGAGAGAGTGAATTGAAATTTGCAGACAAATATAATAAAATTATTTTATTATTATTATTTTTTTCTACAAAAATAAAAACTTGTTTTCAATGTCACACTCTAGCGTAACGAGAAAATGCAATGTTAATAAATAAAAATTATTTTAAAATTATATATATATATAGATATAAATTTATACTGTATTTTCATATAAAAAGATCTATTGATAAATTGATTTTTTTATTGTTGTTATACATATGTTTAATTTTTATTAAACATTAACATTATTATTATTATTAATTTACTATTTTTAAACATTAATAAAACATCAATTTCTATATATAAAAATAATGATTGTGATAATAATTATAGAAAAAGTTATATAATTTTTATTATTTTTATTAGAAATAAATATCATATATGTTTTTATATATTAACTATATATATAGCATATAATGTATATAAATTTTTATATGTAATAAATTAGTTTAGATTTTAAATTTATATACTATCTATTTAATTTTTTTATTTTTGGGTATATACTAGTGGACAAGTAGATAGACTTAAATAGATAAAAACTTGATCAATGAAGCTTAACATACCAGAGCATTGGGAAAAAACCAGAGCACACACACACATACATACAGTATACATACCTTTCTAATCTATTGAATAACCTACCTGTGCTGTGCACATATAAAATACTTGTTACATATAAATTATTAGAGGTAGAGCTCAATGTACCTAAAATAAAAAAACTTTCACTTATATATTAAATATATATATATATATATATACTATACACTTCTATTACATACCTGTGCTTAGCTGGCCATAAAATGTGAATGTGCTTCAAAGCACACAGAGCACCTGTAGTACTGTATATACAGTATATAAATTTCTATGGATAATGGCTATATCTGGTATAGCTAGTTATGTAGGTCCAGACACCGGTGCTCTAGCTTATGTTGCTCTGTTGCTTAGCTTAACTTTTTTTATATTTAAAAAAAACATTTTAAAAATCATTGCATAACATTTCAAAGGCTATAAGGAAAAAATTTTATTTTTTTCTGGTCTCTCCTCTATCTATCAACCTATCTATCTATCTACCTGTGCGCGCCTCCCTTTAGCACTGGCAATGGTAATGGTGTGTTTGACTCTTAACTTGAAATTTTATTTTATCTCTCTCTCTCTCTCTCCCTCTTTCTCTCTTCAATAAGCAATAAGTGAGAGCCCATACATAAATGCATACATAAGTCAGTCACTGTTGTGTTGTTGTTGGTTAAGGAAAAACTATAGACAATCGAGAGGTACATACAGTATATATATATATATATATATATATATTGTATATACACTGTTGTAAACTACTCTCTTATGTCTAACCAAAATATATATGTATATAAATTTATATATTAAAAAACATACCAGTGCTTGTTTATATATATAGTTTAGCTAACTATTGTTTTATGGCTATTGTTTCCATAGACATTGGTTTTATATTTTTTGATATCAACTGTAATATAAATAATTAAGAATAAAATAAATAATTTTTTTTATATATATATGATATTTAATGTTATCTATATATCATTTAATTAGTTAAATACTATAAATGTATTGCAATAAAAAGTGTGGAAAATAATGTAAAATATTAATAAAAAATATATTAAGTCAACTAAATTGCTTTATACAATAAATATCATCATTATATACACTGTATTTAAATATTTTACTTTTTAAAAAAAATGTTTTAATCAACAAAAAAGTGCTTAAAAATGTGAGAATTTATGGAATAATTAAAAATATAAATATTTAATTTTAAAAAACAATTTGAAATAAAAAATAATTAAAATAAAAACAATGTTTTCCTCTATTTGTTGATAATAATAATAATAATAATAAATTTTGAATTAATATTTTAATAATATTAATATTAATAATGAAAATACTAATAATAATAATGTCATTGATTGTATAATGTATTAAATATATAAATATGTGCATGTTTGTTTTTAAATAACTTAATTTTTTTTAATAAATAATTTTTTTCATTTTGTTTTATTATTTGTCTTAAAAGAAAAAGTAAAATAGTTTACAAATAAATATTGTGTTAATCTTTTAGTCAAAAAAGTAAATAATTAAAAGTGCATTAAAAATTGCTTTTATAACAAATAAAATAATAATTATTTTTATTAAAGTTCTGTTTATATAATAATATAACTTCTGGTGAAATTAAATAAAATTTTAGTATATTTAAAAAAATATTATTTAATTTTAATTATAGTAAATTTTATTCAAAATTTTAAAAAAATATATCAGTGCTTTTAACTTTTTGACAATAATAATAATAATAAAAATGATAATAATATTTTAATATATTTGCTGCATATTATAATTATGCCATCATTATCATAAACAAATAATATGTATTATATGGTTTATGATAATAATCTACAGGTATTTATAAATTACAGTATACTTTATATAGTTTTACTTAGATTTATAAATTTAATTTTTAAAAATTAATTATAAAAAATACATGTATACACAATTTTATATACACTTGATAAAATAAAATTTTTATTTAAATAAAGTATATTTAATTTTTTAGCACAATTGCTCATAATTAAACTAATTAAAATATTTTCTGTTAATTTTATTTTTAAAGAAAAAATATTTAATTTTATTAGTAGTTATTTTTTTATTTTAAAAGTAAAATATTCAATCAAATGATTTTTAATTAAAATATATTTGAAAACAATTTCTAAGTAAAAATAATAATCATTTTAAAAATTAGTTATTTTGTTTGAAAATATTTATTAGTATTTTAATATATAAAATGTTTATTGCAATCATTATATTTTTAGTATAAAGATATACCAAAAAATATATTTATATATGATGTCATCAAATTATCTTATTAGTAATATTATATTTTTATAGTTTATTACTATTGCTTATACTGTAATTTATATAAATAATTTTTTAAAAAATAACTTTAAGTTTATATAGTATATTTAATATATAGTAAAAATAAATATAATCTAACTTCATATTGTATTAAAAAAAATATAAAGAAATTTATAATCATTATTATTATTATTATAAAAATATAAAATTACATTCAAATTATTTTTGAACATTATTTTTTACTATATATATAAAAAAACATAAATACATTTATAATTGCACAATTGTTCATTTGATTATTTTTTCTATTTAATATATGTTTCAGGGTAAAATTTTATATACACAAATACACACAATTGTATATACATTTAAATATAAATATTTAATATATTATTAAAATATTAATAACATTTGATAATTTATACATTAAACATATACTATTAGTTGATGATAATGATTAGCCGTGATTATCAACATGGTTTATACAATTGTTTATATATATATACACATTTGTATTTATATATATATATATATATATATATATATATCTGTATACATATACACACACAATATTATTGTAATAATATTAATGATTTTTTAATTTTGAGGTCACATAATCATCATCTCAAACAGTTAGCTGATTATTATAAGCTATTGTTTTATCTGATAAATAATAATTTTATGTTAAAATATATAATTAAATTTTTCAACAATTTTTATTAAAAAAAATAAATATTTAATCTATCATAATAATATACTGTTAGTTTAGTTGCTCAATTTTTTTACACTTTCAATATTTTTTGGCAATTTATAATCGAAAAAAAATTGTTAGTTAAAAGTAAAAAATTTCAATACACATGTATTTTATATATAATATTATTTATTAAATTTTTAGCGGATATACTGTATGTGTAATTTTATTATCATTTAGTTAATTAACGTAATTGTAAAAAATATATTTATTCATAAAGTCACATTTGTTTATAACAATTTGTTTAATTTATTGATATTTATTTTTTATAATATTATAAATAGTTAAGTAATATTTTCAAAAAGTTTTTTTTTGGTAGTGAAACTAGTTTTTTGTATACAGTATATACTCATTATTATTAGTGAAATATTAGTAAATTATTGACGTCAATTAGCATATACTGTATGTAATTTATATAAAATAATTTTTTAAAACATCATAATATTATAAATATATATATAACTTATATATTTTAATGTCTAATTTAATCTGAATTTTCAAGTATATATATATTTGAATATAGTTTTAATTGTTAATTATTTATTTTAATTTTAGTTTTACTTAATAAATTTTAATTTTAGTATTACTTAATAAATTTTAATTTTATTTTTATTTAGTATTCAACAATGATTTGACAGCAAATATTTAATATACCAACAAAAAAAACACTAACTAAACATAACCGGTGATTGATTTTGTGATAAAATATTAAGCAAAAAATATTAATAATAATAATAATTGTGTATTTCCGATAAGTTATTATTAATCATTCAATTATTTATATATATAAATGTTTGTATTATTTACATTAAAACAATAAGTATTACTATTTATATGTTTTTTTTTGATACATTGTTTTAACATTTAAATATTAATAATTAACAATTAAGTACTTTAGACAGTATTATATTATTACATTATTATTATTATGCATCGTATACCAAAACAAAAGTTGGTCACCCTATTTGGTTTGACCAGTTTGGTGGCCACTATGATAACCATAGCCCGATTTTCCTCAAGTCTAACCGGTCCGATACCCGGTGCCGGCAACCGATATGTTATATCGCATGAAAAGCTGATTGAATATCAGCAACGATTGCGATTAATAGCCAGTAATAACAATTCAAATGAAACATTGAATAACTTATTGGAAAACTTGATGACTATATCCTATAATAAATTACATGTGATTAGTAGTAGTAGTAGTAGTAGTAGTAATAGTAGTGACGATAAATATAATAAAACTTCTAGTATTAATAGTACTAATAGTGATAATAATTATAAAAGTGCAATAAATTATAACATACCGGTGCTCAAAAATAACAACTATAATAATAATAATAAAGTGATATCATTGTCATCGTCGTCATCGCAATCATTATTGTCATCAATAGATCCGCTTTCTTCATCCTCATCATTGTCTGGACTAACACGTGATCAGCAGCAACAACAACAACAGCAGCCAATCATTATTAATGGTAAAAATATCGGCACAGGTAGTCATCATAATATACCGGAGCCACATAATCAGCAGCAACAGCAACCACTTAGTGGTAATAAATCAATTAATAAAAATAATTTAATTGTGCCAACAATTGATAGTAATAATAATAATAATGTGTTAAAACTGTCGAAACAAGTAGGAGAAGCCAACAACAAAGATAATAATAATAAGCCTACAATTAGACCAGGGCTTAGAAAATCAAAACCAGTAGTAGTAGTAGTCGACCCTAAAGCCGATATCAAAACCAATGACATTAACATCGATGTCGACCCACAGGTCATCAAAAAAGATAGACAACAACAACAACAACAACAACAGCAACAAAAACCAGTCAACCCGTCATCGGCTGACAGTAATCTACAGCAAGTAATCGAAAATGAGGAAAAAGTACCGAAAATACCGGTCAAACCTAAACTGGTATTTGACAGCAAAGATCTGTCCACTACTGAGCACATGTTAATTGACAAACCCCTTGGTTGTGATGACGATATGGGCGCCTCATTGGATCTATTGGTTATTGTCAACTCGGCTGTCGACCACTGGGAAGCCCGGGAAGCCATACGCGATACGTGGGGCAAGTTTGCCATCGAACGGGGAGCCTATCTGTTGTTTCTTGTAGGCAGTTCCTTGAGTCCAGTTGTCCAGCACCGGGTGCTTATGGAAGATGAACGTACCAGCGATTTGCTACAGGGCCAGTACATTGACAACTATTTCAATTTGACATTGAAAACCATATCGATGATGCACTGGCTAAGCACCCGGTGCTCGCGAGTCAAGTACGTACTGAAAGTAGATGACGACATGTTTGTCAATATGCAACACATTACCGATTTTACCGAAACCCGTAATTTTAACAAATGTATAATAGGTTTGTAAAAAAAAATTTTTTCGATATTTTATTTTAATTGTTAGTTTAAGCATAAAGAGTAATAATAAAAAACTATTTTAAATAATTTAATTAATTAGTGTATTAATCAGTTAGTATTTTTTAACTACAAAAAAATAATTTTTTTAAAAAGTACGATAAACTGTAACCTAATATTTGAAAATAATTTATAATTTACAAAATCATTAATAATTAGAAATAGTTAGAAGAAATAACAAGTATCTATAAATCATTATTAATTAATTATTATATTTATAATAATTAAAATAATAATAATAATTTTTTTTAAATAAATATTTTTCTATATCTATATATAAACTAGGTAAATTGGCCAAAAATTGGAAACCGCACCGCAACACAAACAACAAATGGTATGTACCGCCCGAGGCGTTCAACGGTACCGTATTTCCTACTTTTGCTACCGGACCGGCCTATATGATGTCCGGCGATGCCGTCAAACCATTATACGAAACCAGTCTCAGGGAACGGGCCATGTATTTGGAAGATGTCTATATGACCGGTATTGTTGCCGAAAAGGCTGGCATCCGGCGCCTGAATCATGCAATGTTTCGCAACACACATGTCCTCAATTTGGATGAATGTTTGTTTAAGCGACTGATGACCAGCCATAAGCACAGCCCTGAAGAAATACGACGACTCTGGCAACTGGTCTATAGGCAGCCGCCAAAAGACTGTACAACACCGGCGCCCAAAACGGTCAAACCAGTAGTGGTGGCCAGTGTTGGTGCCGCCGCTGCGGCTAATAAAGTCGGCGCTACTCAAAAAGCTACACAAAAACCAGTGAATGGATAGACCAGTCATTTCATCCAATTTCTCTCTCTTTCTCTCTCTTTCTCTCTCTTTCTCTCTCTTTCTCTCTCTTTCTCTCTCTTTCTCTCTCTTTCTCTCTCTTTCTCTCTCTTTCTCTCTCTTTCTCTCTCTTTCTCTCTCTTTCTCTCTCTTTCTCTCTCTTTCTCTCTCTTTCTCTCTCTTTCTCTCTCTTSTCTCTCTCTTTCTCTCTCTTTCTCTCTCTTTCTCTCTCTTTCTCTCTCTTTCTCTCTCTCTCTTTCTCTCTCTCTCTTTCTTTCTCTCTTTCTTTCTCTCTTTCTTTCTCTCTTTCTTTCTCTCTTTCTTTCTCTCTTTCTCACTCACTCACTCACACACACTCTCCATCTATCTATCTTACTATCACTACTACTACCTACCGGTGCTCATAAATATTATAAGTACATTATATTTAATTAGTAATTTTATAAAAATTATTAAAAAATTTATTTATAATTATTTATTTATTTTTTTATTTGTATTTTTTAATTTAATTCATTTTTTGTTTGTTTAATTGATTAGTAAATCATTACATTTTTTGTTATCGTTGCTCAATAATACTGTATTATTTTTAATTTAGCAATGTTTATGTTAAACATTAATAACAATAATAATAATAAAATCATCATTAATTTGTGCTTGTCATTTTTTTAGTTTCTTTTTTTAATAATTTAAAAATAATTTATTAAATACGCCCAATCAATAAAAAATAATATGTTTAATAGTTTTAAAAAAAAAGTTTAGTTATTTTCTATTATTACAACTATAATATATATATATAAATAGTAATAAAAACTAAATTATATATATTTTATATTAATTTTTAGTAAATTTTAATAATAATAAGATCTCTTATTTATTTGTATATAAATCTTTATTATTTAACAATTATTTTTGTAATTGTTAACAATTAGAAATTAATTTTATAACTTTATTGTATAAAAAACATATGATTTTTTTGATGCAGAAAATAATTTATTTAATAATTAATAGTTAATAAGTTAATAATTAATAATATTTAATATTAAAGTAAATAAAAATTATTTCTACTAATTAAGCTGTTTTATACAAAATAATAAATATATTTCATTAAATAATATTAATAATTAAATAAATTAAATTAAAAAAAAACTATCAATCAATTGAGTACATTAGTTTAGGCACATTGTTTGATACAATTGTCTACAGTGTCAATAATTACCGCACCTTTTAGTAGTTTAAGCGCTTCTGTAGCCAAATTAGTACAAACCAATTGTGAACCGGTAGCAACTTTATCAATGATATCTATTATCGGATCGATCAATGAGCCGGTGCTGGCCAGACATGACTTAAATTTATATATATTATTTTTACATTTACCTAGAATTAATATGAGAGTAGTAAAATTATAATTATTTTTTTATATAAATTTATAATTACTAATTAAATGTTTCGGCAAACATATGATATACTGTATAAAATATATTGTATTTAAGTATTTTTGTAAATTAAAAAAAATAATTTAATATAGTTATTTACCACAATAAGCATCAATGTCCAGTGCATTACATTGAATAACCATGGTGATAATTGTCATAAATGCCAGTGCCCAGATCAGTTTACTATTGGTTATACACATTATTATTGTTAGATTATAATTTTTTAAAAATATTTTTTTTTATAAAAATATAATTAATTAATTAATATAAAATTAGCGTATACTGTATGATACTGTAATAATTTAATTATTATAAATTAAATTATTAATATTCAGTAAATTTTGTTTGTATTTTTTTGATAAAATAAAACTTGACGCTATTTATACCATTGCAAATATGCTAGTAAATAGGATTGCCAATAAAAAAAACTTAAATATTATAATCTTTAAAATAACTATTTTAATATTTAATAAAGTTAGTAACTTTTTTAAGTTTTAGTTATAAACATATTATGTCTTATAATTATTTTGTATTTATTTAATTAAATATTCATTATTTTTTTGTATTAAAATTTATGAAAGTATGATTTTATAATTTAGTATAATAATTAATATATTAGTGTAACTAAATATAATAATAAAATTTATATATTAAATTGTTGATATTTTGGTTATCATATAAAGTTTTTTAATGACTTTTAACTTTTTTATGTTAATTTTCATTAATCATTGTAAAGTCATTTGATTCATGGCTGTCAACTAGAAAATGATTGTTTAAAAAATGTTATTTTTTATAAAATAATAATTTTAATAATGACTATTAATATTAACAATGAACTTTTTTTTAATTTATAAAATAGTTAGAAAACTAAAAAACTGTTTTAATTTATTACAAATATTAAAAAAATAATTATTTTCTATTAGTATATTATTTTTGTATAATAAATAGTATAAAAAAGTATAATACTAATTATAAGATTAATATTTAATTGATAACTATCAAAATTGTTATTATTATTATTATTATTTTAATAGTGTATTATTTTATAAATATAAAAATCATATATAAAAATATATTCTATAAAAAGATATTAAATTATAATTGAATTTAAAAAAACAAACAAAATATCGATATCTTATTTACTATATTATTCACTAATATTTTTTTTACATATTTATAGATAAGATTTTATATATATAGTATTTGTTAGTTAAAACAATAACTTAATAGAAAAAAATAATAATTAACAATATTGCACAATTATATTGAAACAATTTTTTTAGGCACATTGATTGACACATTTGGATACATTATCTATAATTGCCGCACCATTTAATAGGCTGATCCCGTTTGAGGCCAACATTATACAAGTTAGTTGTGAACCGCTAATCACTTTATCGATAATTTCTACGACATTATTGGGCAATGAGACTACATTTGACAAACATAACTTAAATTGATTGATACTATTTTTGCATTTACCTATATAATAATAATAATAATGATAAAATATAATTTTAGTTAAAAAATTACTTAATAAATATAAATGACAAATAAAAAACAAATAAATTAATAAAATAAAATTAAATATTTTTTTTAATTACCACACATTGTATCGACATCAAGACTGCCCTGACATTGAATGACCATGATAATTGCGATAAATGCAATTGACCATGTTGCTATTATAAATTTTGTATTTATACAACTCATTTTTAAAAATAAAAATATGATTATTTTTTTTATCAAAAAATTTTGACTTATATAAGTAATAGACTTATACAGTATATAATATTGAAAAATAAAAAATAAATATTTGAACTATTTTTTAAAGTAAAAAGTTTGCACTATTTATATAATTATGATTTAAATAATAAATAGGCTGGCCAATAATATTAATTATATGTATGTAAAAATATTTAAAAAATAAATGTTAAAAATTATTATCAGGGTTATTGTATAGTTACTATTATTTAAAAAACCCCTATATTTTTATTATTTAAATAATTAAAAAAAATATTATTACAGTATTATATTATATATTTAGCCTGTTTAATTTATAAAATAAACATTATAAAATTCACATATTTAACTATTTTATTTTTTGGTTATTCTAACTCAACAAAAAAACTAATTTGTCATCTAATTATTTGTCTAACAACAAAAAAAAAGTTTTGTCGTTTATTTTCAATTATCATTGTTGAGTAATTTGTAACTGTTATGTAATGTAAATGTTTGTTAAAATATATTAGATATTTTTTAATATTAATGATTATAAATATATTTAGTAATCTTAGAGTTCAATCAGATCTATTATACTATTAATATATTATTTCTTAATTTTTAGTAAATAATGTAATTTATAGTCTTTTAAATAAAATCATATTTAATATTTTTAAAAAAATTAAAATTATAATAACAAAAGTAATTGTTTAGATTTAAATATTAGATATAATTTATTTAATTTTAAATAAAAATTATAGACTTTAAATCTAAAGTAATAATTAATGAGTACATCGACATAGTGTTAAGGTTTTAGTTTAATATTTATTAATTGTTTGTTAAAAAATTACAACATATATTACAGTATATAATTAATTACATAGTGTACTAATAATGCTTAATTTATAATTTATAAAAAAACGTTTAATACTTTTATACAAAAAAATTAATAATCTCAAAAAAACTTATTAGATAATAATATTTTTTAATAAAAACTTTATTGTATAATATTTTAGCAGAATATAAAATGTTTTGGATATCGGTATCTATTAATAAACTTAAAATAATTAATTTGATTAAATATAATAAAAAATGACACTAAAATTATTAATCATTTAAAAATATTAAATACTAAAAAAACGTGTAGTACTTGATTATATGTTTTATTAATTATAAAAAATATCATAACATATATTATTTTATATTTGATAACAATTTCCTCTATATTTATTTGTTGTCAACTAACCGACAGTTATTTTACGATAGTTAACGATAAATTGCGAAACAATTTACACCTTTTATAGCTTTATTTAGTCAATGATTGCCAAATAGAGGAGATTGTAATCATTACTATTATAATTATATAATTAAAAACTTGATTTCTCTAACTAAAAGCATTAAAAAAAATATATTTTTTTTAGTTATTTATTAAAATTAGTATCATCTGATTTTTGATAAAAACTAATAGATTTATTATAAATTTATTATAAATTATTTACCATTTGATAATAGCATATACCTGTATATTAATTTAATGTATTAATTAAACATATTGCTAAGTTAGTCCTACTAAATATCTATACAATTCATTACTAATTACTAATATACAGAGTTAGGCATATATGCCGCAAAATAGAATAACGCTATATTTCTGTCATTTTCATATTTATTTTTATCAATTATATATATATTTTTATAAAAATAAATTAAAATTTTAATGATAGTGTTTTTATTTTAATATACCGTCTGTGGAAAAACTGACTACAATATTAGTAAAACTAAGATTATCATGTAAATCTTTCACAAAAATCAACTAAAGTTTGTGTTGAATTACAGCAAAAACAAGTCAAATTTTACTAATTAAGTTAATTTTAATTAATTATAATTTTTTTAAAAAATATAAAGATTTATAATGGATAAAAAATTTAAAAAATTTTAAAAACTGCTCTATTTTTATTTTTACGATTATAAATATTTAATTTTCGATTGAATATTATTCAATACAATTAATAGAAGATAAATTAAAACTTTGGACTAATTTAAAATATTTTAAAGTTATAGAAAATAGGAATTAAATTTAAAATAAATATTAGTTTAAATCAAATATTTGAGTAGCAAATTAAATGAAAATTTCAAAAAACATTCTTTTTAGTATTCTAAATAATATTTTAAATAATAATTATTAAAAAAATAATGTAAAGATAAAATAAATTTAAATAATAAAAAAACCATTTTCATAAATAACACAATTTTTTAATTTGTGTTTTAAAATTTGAATAATAAACTATTTAAATTATATTGTATGTCATATGTTTAGTAAAAGTGATTTTTAATAAAATAAATAAAAATTAGATTTTTATGAAACTTAAAAAAATATAAAACCATGAATAATGTAAAATTTAAGTTTAAAGTAATTTAATGAATTTTTTTAAATTTAAAAAATTTATATTATTAAATTAGGCCTGAAAAATTAAGATTTTATTGAAAAAATATCGAAAATTTGATATTTTCATTATTTAATATATAGATGAAAATATGCATATCTTTAAAAATATCAATTTGTACTTTATATTATTTTATTATTTTTAAAAATTATTTTTAACCAAAACTTTAGTCTTTTTTTCACATTATAAAAATTATTTCAGATTTTTAATTCATGTAGTTTTTTTATAATGAATTTTTGTATTTTTGCGCCTTATATGCCTAACCCTGTATAAAAAACATATAATACTTATAATTAAATAAAAAAGTTAACATTACATTGTTATCAAAATTACATAACTAATTTTTATATGTGTAACATTTATTTATTGCAAGTATTATGGTTTTTTTTAATTTATATTATCTAACAATTTTAATGTAATACAATTAGTATTTCTATAAAAAAAAATAATAAGTTTATACTACCTTTGTATGCAATGTTTATTAATATAAAAAAAATCTAGAAATGCTAAATAAAATATTATATTTGATGATTAAAAATATAAATCTAAATTTAATTGTCTTGTAATTATCAACAAAAAAAAAACAAAACAAAATGTCATAAACCTTATATCATATTTCTAAACATAAAAGATAAGTCTAATAAAAAAAATTTTTGTCAGTATATATCTGTATAAAATAAAATAATAAAATACAATTATTATATTAATAATAGTAAAATACATATTAAATTTAATAATAATTAAACTATATTATAATTTATATATTTATTAGTATATAAAATTGTTTTTTAAATATTTATTCAGTGCATGGATATCACTAATAAAACTAATAACAAAAATACAAACTACTATAATAATAATAATAATATCATAACTATTGATAATACTGAAAACATCAGCAACAATGTACTACAACAACAACAAAATACTGGATCGGCTTTTACTACCAGAACCAGTAGAAACTCGATAAATGTACCCCAGATTATCATAACCAGACAGTTCAGCCGTTACCTGAATGTAGGTCCGGCCGCCGGATCAGCCGACGGCTACGGTGGTAGTGGTGGCTATGGCTATGGCAATGAGGACAACAATGCAACCATACAGTCAAAGGCCAGTATTAGTTCGGTCGGTCGGCTCATGCAAATGCTCAAAGTGGTCGATGCCCGGCGCCAGGAACGTTGTCGACGGCTATCCGAATCGGCCACCAGCTATTTGGGCACTGCCCTACCGGAACAGTACGGTCAGCGACAGACTATTGCCTGCTATAAACTACGGCTCCGGATCTACAATATGTTGCACCGGCCGTACGGTTTTTGGCCGTTTCTCTATCATATTGTTGTGTTTTTGTTGGTATTCCTGTGCTTGATATTGACAGTGTTCAGTACTGATCATAATTTTGAGAATGTATCATGGATGATTATGTTGGAAATGGAAAAAGTAATGGTCGGCTGGTTTGGCATAGAGTTTCTGGTCAGGTTCTGGGCATCGTCATGTAAGGTATGTCATGTTTGTCGACTATAGTATATAATATTATAGGTATATTCAAGGTTTAAACCTATTTTTTTTATAACCAATTATGCTAGTTTATCAAATTAAACTAGCATAAATAAACTAGTAGAAATTTAAAATAAGTATTAGGCATTTAATCATTATTTGATATATCATATTAAAATTAAAATATTTATTATAAAATATTTGTTAAATTTGTTATGTTTTATATTATGTTAGGCATTTGGTGATGACAAATAATTTATAATATTAATTAAAAAAAAACTTATCAAATATTTTTTAGACAAAAATATTAATTATTATTATACATGTAAACTATTTAGCATGGATAAATTTGTGTTATAAATATTTAGAGCAATGTTTTTATTAATTTGTTAAAATTTAATTTTAATTGGTATTCCTTAGGGCTAATTTTTATATAATACTAATATAATAGTAAGTAAAAATTAATAATAAAAATATTATTACAGTTTTTTTTATAAAAAAAATTTATAAAATAATTGTACCTAATTCAATTTATTTGAATTGTTTTAAGTGTGTTAGTTTAAACAAAACAAAAAAATCATGTATTATTTGAAAACTGTAACAAATATAGACGGTTAAAAAATATATTTATATAACTAAAAACAATTTATGAAATTAGTAGATTACACACAAAATACCTAAATTTTTATTATGTCTAGTCTAGACTTTTTTTTTTTACTTTAATTAGTAACAAATATTTATTTATTTTATTTTTTTTACTAAAAAACAGATACAATATCGTGGATGGCGTGGGAAAGTCAGGTTTGTATGGAATCCCTTACGTATCGGTGATATCATACTATTGATTGTATCGACCTGTCTATTATGGGTCGACTCGGCCGACGGTCATCTAGTATTCGCTGCGTTTGCTTTGCGAGGATTTCATCGATTTTTTCAAGTGATTCAAATGATAAAATCTGAACGCCGTTTCCGACCGGCCAGTGTCCTCATGAGTGTCATATCCGCACAGAGAGAACAACTGATTATAACAACGTATATCGGTTTTCTGGTCCTATGTTTTATGGCTTTCCTAATCTATATCGTCGAGACTGATGTCAATCAAAATTTCGATAGTATTGCCGACTCGTTTTGGTGGGCCGTAAGTGTCTTTTTTATAAAAAAAACTAGACAATCGGTGCCCGAAAAAAAATCTAGACTATCGGTGCCCAAAAAAAATCTAGACTATCGGTGCCCGAAAAAATAAACTAAAATCAATTGTATTTTCTAATTATTTTTTATGTTTTTATTTTTAATTAAACAGATTATTACCATATTTACCATAGGCTATGGTGATAGAGTACCGGTACGTATTTACTGTATATAAATTGTATTAATTTTTTTTAATTAATTAATTATTATATTTGTATATGTTTTTTTAAAAAAATGTTTTTATATTTAAAAAAATAATTTACAACTAACTAAACAAATTTATTTATTAGTTTAACCTCATAATTATGTCTCATGATTTCAAAATAATTTCGTGTAATTTATTAGCTATTAAAAGAAAATTTTAGTAATTAATTTACAAAACAAAAATAATTTATTATATAATTGGCTCCGGGACATGTAGAGAGAAAAAAAACGTAAACTTTGTACATTAATAAACACATCAAATTGAATATAAATAAATAAGTAACACATTTAACACAATTTTATATCTAGTACATTTATATAGTACTTTCATATCTATAATATTGATATATATTGTACTCAGATAATTACAAATATTAGAGGGTTATTAAAAAACAATAGTAATTAAAATTACAATAGCAATAAAAAAATGTACTGGTTGTAATTTATAACTTATTGTCTTTTATTTCAAATGGGATTGCAATAAATATAAATATCAAATAAATGTTTTGATAGTATAATAATAAATTTGAACATTAACTAGTAATACAGTTTATATCACAAATTTATAATCTAGGTGCAATATAATCTAGAATACAAGATAAATGTTTATTATAAATTTTTAAATTATAAATTTTAGTAATATTTATATATATTTATAACTTTTATTTATTTAAATTATATTAAAAAAAAATACTTTAGCAAAATATTACTTAATATCTATCATATTATAACTATCTATCTATAAATTAAGGTAACATGGTTGGGCAAATTGATTACCTGTGTGTTTACCATAGTTGGTGTGTCGATATTTGCATTGCCGGCCGGCATAATAGGTACAGGACTGGCCATGAATGTCCAGGAAGACCAGAGAGCCGAAAATCGTATCAAAAAACGCAAACCGGCAGCCATTCTCATACAACGGTGCTGGAGGTTTGTAAATTGAGGGGCCGGGGGAGGGTCGGGGGTGACGGACATACCTATTGATGTCGGTTTTTTCAAACTGTACAAGTATATGGATATATCTAATTATTATTATTATTATTATCGGCACAGGTATTACGCGGCCACTCCCCAGTCGCTATCGATAGCCACTTGGCTAATACATAGGCGACATTGTAATCTGATTACTGGACAGGAGAGGAATGCCATCCGATTTGTCCGAATGGTACAGTTTTTGTTGGCTAAACAAACATTTGAATCGCATCTACAGGAACGGGATGTTAGGGATGTACTCGAACAATACCAAACGGGACATTCAAGTATACTGTACAGGATTCGTGAAATACAAAGCGATTTGGACGTATTGGTCGGTAAAGTACAGACCAATGGTAAGCGTATGTTTGAGTCGAGAGCCGGACTCGTCGATCGGATCAAACGGCTGGAGACCAAACACGATGAGTTGGACGAGAAATTGGACCGAAATTTTCAACTGATTTTGGCCGCCATTAACCGCGGTAACAGTGGTGATGGCACTAATGGTAGTAATAGTAGTAGTGGTAGTGATGACCACTTTCGGCAGTCACGGCCACCGTCATCATCGTCGACATCGACGGCTGCAAACACTGGTGCCGTTCATACAGACGTAACTGAGTTGTCGTCTTCGTCTGGCCGCTGGTCCCGAAAATCGTCGACCACTTCGGCGGCAACTTTCTCAACATATAGCGCCGGTACCAGACGTAGCTCTGTTACCTAAAAAATAAATAAATAATTAATTATAAATTAAATATTATTAGTTTTGTTAAATACTGTAAATATTTTTTATTTAGTTTACATTATTATTATAATATCAAAAAAAACTATTATATAATTAAATTATAGTATTAAATAAAATATTATAATATAATTATAATATCCATATTTAATACACAATGCAATCAATACTACTGTATTTAAATCAAAATTTATACAGTATAAAATTATATAAAAAATTAAATAAATGTTTTAGATAAATTAAATAATTAATATAACATTTATAATATTGTAAAATATAATTTATTTTATAATTATAATTGTACAATAATATTATTTTTTATTAATAATTTATATATTTAATATTTAAAATAATAACTAATTCAAACTTGATTAATTAGTTACAAATAATATTAGATTATCTATTGTATGTTATAATAAATTTTAATAAACAGTAAAACTAACTAATTAACTAAAATACAAAAACAATTAATATATATATATATTTATAAGTTTTAGTTTAATAATAATTTTACTAATAAAATATTAGTCTATATTTATTAGAATTTAAAAATTATTATTTTTAAAAAAAAAAATTATATTTTTTAACATTGATACATTTTTGATCATTAACATTTTTACAAAATAAACAAATTCATGTTAAAATAATAATATATTAAAATTATATAATGATTTTATTATTAAAAATATTTTTATTTTTTTTTTGTATACTTGCTCATGTATATTAAAGAGCAAGACAACTAGGGTTGTCTAGTAGTAGTAATAGGGATGACGTTGATTGAACAACCCTAACGACAAGTATAAATATCTTCAGCAGTAATAGCTGTTTTAACACATACGACAAATTGTTTTGTAAATTGGTTACCGCCTACCTGAGCCATAGCCCCCAGCAATAATGTCAAATATTTCATACAATCCCTTTCCGTTTTATACGATTCCATGGCTTTGATATCTTCATGGCTGACACCTATTTTGTGTATACAGTTGACAAATCTGGTCCAACCTGGCTTAGTTTTTTCATTGTCACATCTATCTGGAGTATTTTTTAAAAATTTTGAGGTAAAAATTTAACTTGTTAATTGTATTTTTTTTTGTTTTAACTTTTAGTTATAACTTACAACATAATATATTACGCAATTTTCTTAATGGATCCGATGTATCACCAATTGATGAACGAAAACAAATTGTTAGCACAATTGCTATAACAATTAAATTTGACTTGCTGAATAATTGCATGGCCACTTTTAATTTTATCTATGTTAAATCTATAAATGCAAAATTGAAAATATTTTTAAAAAAATAAATATTTTTTTATAGTTTTAAACCATTATAATAATATTAATGTTGCTAAAAAATGATTATCTTAAGTTTAAAATGAGTACTAAATTAAAATAAAGCAATTTTTTTAAAAAATTAAAATAATAAACTAAAGTAATGTAATGTTTTAAAAATACAAATAATTAATAATGAAAATAATTATATTTATATTTACTTCTCTTTAATATAGCTGAAAAAAATTTTAGTTAATAATAATTAGAAATATAAAACTTATAATATTTATACCTAAAAAGCTTAAAGCCTAAAAAGTAGTTATAATATAGCAAATCATTATTGTATTAATTTATTAGTTTTCAGTTAATATACTATAAAATATTTACTTATTTATTATAATTGATATAAAATATAAGATTTATAAACTTTAGTAATTTTCTAAAATAAATTTATAATAGAAAAAATGATTAGACAATTTACTTAAAATTTAATATCATATAAAATTGTCATATAAAACATTTGTAAATAATACTTGTAGTCTATATTTATTAAAATAAATTACACTAATAGAGACTTTTATAATTATTATTTGATTATATTATAAAATACTATATACTCTATAAGTACTTTCATAATAAGTAAAATAAATTTATTTTGTAAATTAATTATTTTTGAAATAGTATTAGAAATAATAGTTTTTTAAAATAAATATTTACTATATAATATATATATAAACTACTAAATTAAAACAATAATGAAAGCAAAATAAATCATTTATATTGTTTCTATTAATTGCTAATAATTATAATTATTACATTTTGTATTAATATCAAATTTATTATTTATTAAGAAATAAAAATAAATACATTGTTTTTTGTTTAAAAAAATAATTATAATATGTATTAATAACTGAAAAAAATATAATAGAATTCTAATAGAAAATATCATAATAATAATAAAGAAAATTTTTACTCTAATAATTAATGTTTTAAAAAATAATAATAATTAATAATTATAAATAATAAGCAAAAATACAATTGTTTATATTTAATTATTTAATTAAATATTTATTTTTTAAAAAACTGTAAACTGTATTAGGATTTATCATTACATATAGTAATTTTAATTTAATCCATACGAAAATTGCATTGTGAATAATCACCTTGGTGAATACTATCTTGAATACAATTTAAATATTTTTTAGTAAAATCTTTGCCATTATCTTTATTTTTATGCAATTTGGCCAGGGTCACTGAATGATTATATACTTTTCTAATACATATCAATCCTCGACTGGGATGTCTTAACTTTTCCAGACCATTCATAATACCTGATCCATAGCCCATACCATCGAAACATTTAGTCAAACGTAACTTTGCATTATTAACAATATCCGGTTTGTCACAGAAAGCTATTTATTTTGTATTATTTTTTTTATAGAAAAAATTTAATTAAAAATAAAAATTTATAATGAAAATTATATTTATAATAATAATAATTACTTACAGCATATAATATAATCTAATTTTTTCAATGGCTCAACTACCTCGGTCAATATTGATGTTATGGATACAGCAATTAACAAATATATTAAAATACATTTAGTAGTTTGCATTTTGCAGTTTTTTTAATAATATATTTTTGTCTTTCAAATCTAAAATATTTTAGCTAAAATAATGAAATATTAAAATATTTTTATTTTTTAATAAAAAATAAATTTAAACTAAACTTAATATTTTGTTGCTATTTATACTTATTTGTTGTTGAAACTCAATAAACAAATAAATTATCCTAGCTTATTGAACTCATTAAAAGTTAAATATTAGATTTATTAATTATAATTGTCTAGAATAAATAATTAATAATAATGTTAATTAAGATTATATAACACATAATCACTACAGATCATTGTTTTATTTATAAAAATCAAATCAAATAAATAAATTATTAGAGTAAATTACGAAAGGTTATTTATTTATTTATTGTAAAATGAGGAAAATATTTTTATGAATAATACTTTTATTTTAAAATAAAGTTAGAAAAAATAAATATTTATTATATAAATTATTATTTTTTAAATTTTAACTAAATTATTTAGCATTGCATAACACACTTGAATACTGAATTAGTCAATAGATAATTGTTTTAAACATATTGGTGTTAATTTAATAGTAACTCATAAATTAGCATAAATAATAATAAAATTTGTACAAATATAAAATTAAGATCATTAATCTATTTTATTGAATAAATTAAAATAGTTATTATTAAACAAATTTTAATTTTAAAAAATTAATAATTATTATCAATACTAATGTAATTTAGTATTATAATTTTAATCTTAATAAATAGTAAATAAAAATATATGTTAAAAAACATATTAAATATAATTTTTATGTAAATATACAATTAAATTTTTACTAAACAAACAAAATAAATTGTTGTTAAAATTTAAGAAATATATAAATAAAATTATATTATTATTATTGACAATTATTTTGTTAATTTAATTATAGTTAATTATACAAAATAATAATAATAATAATATTTTAATAATAATAATAATAGATAATTAACCATGATAATTACATTTATCTTTTAGATAAGTCTTTACACAATTTTCAAACTCTTTTTGATATTTAATTATTTTTTCATTGAATATATTCTTTATGATGTGTTCTTTGCATTGAATTTTTGAATAATTATTACCTTTAATTACGCCAAATAAGTGTCCAATTTTAGCATCATTTAGACAATACTTAAAGTTATTCAATTGTTTCTTGTGTTCAATAGTCGGACATATTTCTAAATAATTAATTGAAACAAAAAAACAAATTTATTATTATATATTAAATTAAGTTATGATTATTTTTTTTCAACAAAAAAAAACAAAAAAAAACTTATATATGACTACTTATTTACCGCAAATAATATCGGATAATATTCTGATATTAATTGTACTAGATACTTTATTGATAGTACACATTACTATTGCTACAAAAATTACAATTTTGCAACAATAGTTCATTTTTATTTAATTTTTTATTAGAATTGATAAAAGTATATGATTAAATTTTTTTTAGATCATTGAAAATAAAAAAAAATTAAAAAAAATCTATATATAAGACTATGAAATAATATAATAGAAATTAAAACATATGTTTATACACTATTATATTTATTTATAGCTTTTATTTATTTAATAATATATACAAAAATAAACAAAATTTTACATTTTTATACGCAATTTGATATTACGTAAGATATTATCGCAAAACATATTACATAATTAACATATTATTTACTTATTTGTTTGTTTAATATAATATAATTATATTTATAGATAGAAATATTAACTACACTTTTTATTTTATTGTTTAGTATTTTTACTTATTTATAAGTTAAAACACTTTTTCTAAACTTTAAAAATTTAGTATTTACTATATTAATACTATATTAATAGATTATTTTTACTCAACATAATTAAAACTTTATATTTAATTTATAATTTAGTATTATTATGTAAATAACATTTTATATAACAAATTATAACATTTATTTAATGCAAACACAATTTAAAGTAATAAATTTTTATTTTATTTCAATATAAAGTAATATATTTTATAATAAAATTATAAAAAGTATCCAGGTCATAAATTATTTTTTTTCTTGAGAATTCGATTTAGAATTAATACATTCGACAACGGATTTGTAGGCAATTGGACTATTCATAGCACAATTGAATACTGAACCGACAACACCTCTATCAGTGTCGTCGCCAAACTGTTGTATAGCTCCGTGCGATTGTTCCACACATTTGTTTCGATCGTTTGGATATTTTTTGCGAAATGTCATAATTTTTTTCGTCAAATTAAAATCAACTCCACTTAAACATACAAAAAATTCGATCACATTTTCCACTACACTTGTACAACGATCTAGGTACATTTAAATTTTTTTTAAAAATTTTAAAAAATAAATAATTTCATTCATACAATTTTTTATTAATAATAATAATAATAATTAACTTATTAATATTCTAGACTAGATAAATTAGTTCTTTTTTATAAAAATTTATTAATAATTATTAAATATTAATAATTTTTTTTAAATTGAAAATAAATAAATATTTCTTACGACAGCGAGCCATGAATACAAAATCCAAAAATTCCGGTGCAGTCTGACAAGTGGTCATCCTAGATGTTGTTACAATAGTCATACTAATCAATATTATATATTTAATATTTATAAATTGTTGCATTTTTGTTGTTGTTTTTTAATGTATTATATTGTCTATTAAATTATTAATTAAAGTCAATTCAATTCATTAGATTAATAATATTTATTTTTATTATAGACAACAAATAGAATCCATTTTTTTATTAATTAAATATTAATTAACTATTTAATGAATATATATATAGTATACAAACATATTTGCAATTTAGCTAATATTTGATTTTTAAATATTTTACATTTTATTACTTTAAAATTAAATAATTCTAAATGTCTATTTATATATCTTTATAACTAACCTAATAATATATTATAACTTATAATTGGTATTATAATTTAGTTTTTTTAAATATATATATATATATATTTAAACAAATGTTTTGTATTATATTGATGTTTTCATTGTTTTTACTTAACTTTTTTCATAAATATTATATGATATTATATAAACATATATTATATGATTAATAAATATTGCATATTATATTGGTTGGTTTTTAAAAATTTATTTCACTGGCTTTATAATAATGTAGAAACGCAAATAAAAATTTCCTAATAAATTTCCCTAAGAAAATTTCTAGAATATTCAATCAGGAATAAATTTCAATAGAAATGTTACTTTATAATTTGAATATGATATAGTTAATTTTAGTTTTGAAAAAAATATAAATGAGCAAACTTAAAAAATTTAACATTAATTGTGTTCTAATCAATTTTATTTTTAACTTTATTACAATTATAGGATATACACAGTAGTAGTATAATAACATTAATAGTATAAAACAGTACAAACAGTACTGATTTACTTAATATTTAAATAATTTACACAAAAAAACAGTAAAATAAATAATTTATAAAACAATTATTTTAGAAATTCTTTAATAAAAATAATATATATATATATTATTAAAATTTTATTTATTGTAAAGGATATTAAAAATTTTTTTTAGCCATTTTTGCCATTTTTTCCACATTTACCCATAAAATATTCTTTGATACATTCATTCATCTTTATAATAGTTTTATCATTTTGATTAATAGAATTGAATAAAACACTGTTTGGACATGTTTTATGACCAGTTATAAATTTATCAAGGTCCAACTCAACATTATCTTTTTTCAAACAATTCCTAAAATTTTTTACTTGTTTTTTAGCTAAATCATCATTGCATCTTTCTATTTTTTTTAAATATGTATTAATTTAATATTAATTTAAACAAATTATTTAAAAGGTTATAATAATTAAAAAAAACAAGTGATAAAATTAAAAATAAGTATTAGTAAATTTTTATTAATTTTTTAATTAAATTAAAAATTATTTACCGCATAAAAAATTGCTTAGTTTATCCAGTCCCTTTACAATTATTTTGTTGTCTACATTATTGATTGAACATTGTATTACAATTGCCATAAAAATTACAACTTTAAAATAGATCATTGTTTTATTTGTTTTAAGTGTCTATACTTAAAATTTAAAAAATTATATTATATTATTTTGTTATTGCAAATTGTATAGACTTCATTTTTTCAGTTATTATTTTTATTAGTTTTTACTCTATTTATTGATATAATAAAAAACAAACATATTTGCAATTTTACTAAAAATTTTAATTAAAATATTTTAATTTATACTAAGTTAACAATTAGTATTAGTAGTAGTAATAACGTTAACAATGTACTTGCTGCTATATATTAATTGATAATATTACTAATGCTATTATACAATAACTAAAACTAAAACAAATAGTTCATTGTTGATTTTATTATTTTTTGGTTATACTTGATTGAATTATTTAATTTATAAAATAAATTTTTAAATTATTATTGTTAACCTGATAATTAAAAATTACATTAAACTAATATTATAAAATAATTTATTAAATCTGAATCTAAAAGATATTTTAAAATTATATAAAATTATACTTTTGAAAAATATATATATATTTGTATTAATTATTTTAAGTAAAAAAGTATGTCTAAATTGTGGCGTATTGTTTTATATCTATACAAAATAATTGTTACAATTAATGATATTTTTAATCTTTGTCAATCTATTAATTTTTATTTAATATATTTAATAATAATATATTAATAATAACGTATATAACTATTCATTTTTTCTAAATCTGAGTCTAAATTTTGAATAAATATAAAATATAATAATATTTAGTTTAGTTCAAAAATCATTACATTCATTTATTTAAAAAAAAATGATCTAACTATGACATTATTTATAAAAAATAGTATTAAAAAATAATTTTTAATTACTAAATTTTTATTTGATTATTTATTTTAATTATTAAATAAAAATCATAATATATTTAGCCTAAAAAAATATAATTTTATTAAAAAACTAAATTATTAGAATTGCAACAAAGTTCTATATAAATATACTGTATTTAATGAAAAAGTTTACATATTTGTATAAAATATATTTTATAACAAAAAAAAACTTTACAAAAATGTATATATAGTATAATTATATTATTGTTATCTAATATTTTAATTTTTCTTTTATAGTTGAATAATAATTATTAAAAAATTATTATTTTAATTTTTATGTATGACTTATTATTGTACATCTAACTGTTAAGTGATTGTTTGAACAATTTTCAATTTTTGGTTCAAACGGTATAAACTTTTCATCCGAAACATTAATAAATACATTTCGTTGACAATTATAATCGCCTTTTTTTAGTTCATCAACAATATGTCCGATTCCGGCTCTAATCATACAATCTTTAAATTTTTTCAAATGATGTTTGGCTTCATTACCCGCACATTCATCTAAAAAAAATAAATTAAATTTTATTAAAAAATTTATATTTTAAAAAGAATTAATTCAATTCAACAACAATATTAATATTAATTTTTATGTATATTTTTGTTATTGTTGTGTTATTGTAGACATCCATTCAAACACTTGAATAAAATAACTAATTTTTTTAATAATAAAAAAATAAATTTTTTAATTAAAAGTATTTACCGCATAGAAACTTGTATAGTCTACCCCGATTAATTGCACTGGCTGCTATATCAATTGTACACATTACTAATACAACAATAACTAGTAATTTACAATAGTACATTGTTGATTTTTGTTTTGTTTTTTATTAATGTTATACAAATGTATAAATTAAAAAAAACTTTATATCATTATTTTACAAATAATTAGTTATATAATAATTAGTATACGATTTATATACTATTTTGTTTTTTATGCTAAACAATAGTTTATTGGCTAATATTGGTTGATAATTATGGGGCAAAAAAATAGGGCAAAAAAACATTTTTGTTTCTATTATTATATAAGTGTTATTTATTGTTACTTTTTATTTATTTGTTTTCAATGAAAAACATGTTCACAAAAAAAATTGTTTAATAAGTTTTATTAGTTTAGAAAATTATAATGCATATCATTGTTATATAATTTATAAAAATAATTAATTGTAATAATTAATGGAATTTTTTACTCTTTGAATATCTATTGTATTATTCCATACTAAATATGTTTTTAAATAATATAAAAAAAATAAATAATTCACTAATAATATTATTGGCTTTACCAATAAAAATCTTTTGACATAATTAAAAAATATTATAAATTATATATTGATTAATATTTTATATTTCATTATATTATATTAAAATAAAATAAAAACATTTTTTTTAAATATTCAAGTTAATTCTACATATAAAATAATAAATGTTTTAATATAAAGTAGCATTATCATCTGACTTGAATTTTGATAAATAATTAAATTTACAAATATATATAATAAAAAATAAAATTTACTTATTTGTACAAATATTTTGAATATTTATATAGTATTACAATTAATTATACTTAAATTATATGCAAACTACTAATACTATTATATATTTAAACAATACTTTTAGAAAAATTATTATTATTAGAAATAATTTTTTTAAAATTCTAGTAAAATATATATTATTTTATTTTAAAAAAATAACATATGTTATTCAAACATTTTTTTAATAACATTTTTCACTAGGCTTACTTTTATTTATCTATTTTATTTATATTATTTTTAAATTAAAACTACAACTACAACTTCTCATAACTTTTATATTACTAGTAATTGAAATAATTGATGATATTTGAAATTTTCTGTTATAAATTTGAAATATTAAAAATTATTTTAATATAATATTTATTTAAAAATAATTTTTATGATTAATAATTAGTTTTTATTTATAACTATTAAATACAAATAAAAAATTTATAATAACATAAAATTATAACTTGGTTTAAATAATAATTTTAGTTAATTTTTATCTATACTTTTTAATATACTTGAATTACATTATATAATAAAATTTATAAAGTTTATAAACAATATCATAAATCATAGTTATATCATTTTTTAGTATAATTAAAAATATTTTTTTATACTTTATTTAACTTATACTTTTTATTTAATATAATACCCAATAATATATGTATAGGTGTTTATATTTTGTTAGTAATATATTTGAATTTACAAATAAAACACTTTTATCTAAAAATTTTCATAATTTCTTAGTAATAACAATGTATTATAAAAATTAAAAAAAATAAAATATATAAAATTCACGAATAAAACTTAAATAAATATTATTTAAACATTTTTGTTTTAATTTATATAATATAGATGTAAACCCTATCAATAATGATTTAAATCTTTAATATACTGACAATGCAAATATTTACAAAAAAAATATCAAAATGAAAAAACACTTTTTAAAATTTTTTTCAACAAATAAATAGCTAATATTATAATATAATAACTATAGAAATAATATATTTTATTAAAGATATTATACTATATTATTTTATTATAAATCCCCGTCTATTGTTTTGCTATTTTACTCAACAATTGCTTAATTATTTTATATAATTAAGCATTTATTTCTATAATACTTAAATATATTAATTTTTGATTTTTAAAAAAAATATTACATTAATATATTTTTACAGTAATAAAAAACAAAAAATATATATAATATTTCAGATTACAATGAAATCTAAATTATCACAAAAATCACAAAAATCAATAATTTCAATATTATAAATTCACAATTTTTTTTTTAATAAAATCAAATAAAACAAAAACACAAAATATTTTTCAAATTTATTATATTATTGTATTGTATATATTGTGTTATATTAATATATATATATATATTAACAAGCAAGACAAGCGGTAATATCGCCTACGGGTGTGTTGGCCAACAATCCAGCTACCGGTCCTAATATACTCAATGCACAGCCTACATTGGGTGAACCAACCAATCCACCAACCAAACCTATAACCACTTGTACAACAATTTGTAGTACCAATGATATAGGTCCCTGAAGAAATGCTTTCAAACAACCGGTAATTTTAGGTATTACCAGTTTATTACATTGTCTTAAATCTATTTATTTAAAGTAAATAAAAAAAAATAATTATTTTCATTTATTTCAATTTTGTTTGTTAACAGTATAAATAATTTAATAGACTTAATAAATTTTGTCATTATTAAATATATCTATGTAAAAACAAAACCAAATAAACTTATTAGTGTTTTATATCTATTTTATAATTTTTATTTTTTCAATACTTATAAACTGTTTAAAATTTTTGTTGTTTATGTATATCCTGGATAAAAATGTATTTTTTTAATTAACTAATAAAAATAAACTTTTGATTTAAATTTACAAAATATATTAATTTGTGTGTGTGTATGTGTGTGTGAGTGTGTGTGTGTATGTATGTGTATGTGTGTGTGTATGTGTGTGCGAGTGTGTGTGTGTGTGTGTGTGTGTGTGTGTGTGTGTGTGTGTGTGTGTGTGTTAAAACTAGTATAATATCAATTCAATTATATATATATTATTAAATATAATGATAATTACTGCAAACAGCTTTGAGAAGATCATCGACTGGATTGGCGGCGTCGACACCGTTATTGACCATAAATACGGTTATAATAGTCACAACTAACAGTACAGTTGTCATCAACGAAATTGAACGCATAGTTAGTCTAGAAATTTGAAATTTAAAAACAACAACTAAATTAACAAAAAAAAAATCAAAAGATAAAAAACTGTTAATAATTTTTTTTGTATGGTTTGTAACAACTATTGGGCGATATTTATACAATTTCAACGATATGTTAAACAGTTAGCTATTGATTAGACTTGTAAAGTGTAAAGTTTTCTACTGTAAAGTAATAATTTTTTTTAAAAAATTTTGATATTTATATTAAAATAATTTTCTATATTTCTATTGTAGTAATTATTAAAATAATATTTAGTTATTATCAATTTAATTAATTCTAATTAATTTTAATTAATCAAAATTATTTTTGTATTTTATGTATGTTTATAAGGTAAAACTTTTGCATATTGCAACTCTATATAAATTTAATTTGTCATCGTTTTAGCATAAACAATTATTAAAAAATTTATATAATCATAGTTAAGCAAATAAGTAATAAATTATTAGATTTATGATGATGTTAAAATTTTATTATTTTGTAAAAATACTATTATTTTGTAAAAATACTATTATTTTGTAAAAATATTATTATTTTGTAAAAATGTTATTATTTTGTAAAAACATTTTAAATAAAATTTAAATTCTTGTAATAGTACTTTTAGTACATGTATTTAATTTATACATATATATAAAAAAAATATTAAATAATTAAATTATATAAAATATTAAAATTTTATAATTTTTGATAACCTAATTATAATAACAAAGTTTTTTAATTAGTAATTTTTAAAATATAAAGTACAAATAACAATACTTAAAAATTAATAAAAGAAAATACTTTATATATTATGTATTTTAATGATTTTTGTTTAATAAAGCCAATTAGTTTAAATTTTTATAAAAGATTTATATTTTATAAAAAAATATTTATACGCAAAATAAAAAAACTATTGTTTAAATTAATATAAAAAATATAATAATATTTACATAAATAACTATAAGTTTTTACTACACTTCTATTCATTGTATAAAAAAATTATTATTATTATAACAACTAGTTTTATATAACTTTTATAAAATTAAAAAAATAATTCAATAATTTATTTTAATAATTTTTATAATACAATTCAAATTATTTTCTCAAAATTTTTTAAGTTAGTTTAATATTTTAGCTTAAAGTCAACAATTAATTTACTATTTATACATTTTTTGTTTATATGTGTCTCAATTCTAGAATTTACTGCAAATTATTAAATTGAAAATTTTTTTTTGTAAATATAAAATATTTATTTTGTTATTTTTTACTATTAATTTAATTAAGTTAATAATTTTTAAATTTTATGAATAACACTTATAAAATAATATACTTCAATTATTTATTTTAAAAAACAAGTTTATAAATTATAGTAAATCTATAATGTACAAGTTTTTATCAAAAAATTTGAGTTATCATTGCTATCTATATTATTACAATATGTGTTTAATTGTAATAAATTATTTTTTTATTCAACTAAAATAAATATTCTATAGTAATAAAGTAATAAAAAATAAAATTTACAAAAAAAAAATTTTTTTACAAAAATTAAATGCTTCCATAATAAACTATATTAAGCTTTAATAATAGTGTGTATTAAACACATTAATTATAATGTACTGTATGTAGAGATTGGAAAATAGAAAGTTTCTAATAAGTTTCCATGAGAAAATTTCTAGAAAGTTTCTCAGGAATAAATTTCTATAGAAATTTAACTTTATTGTTATACTATGGGATCTCCATATCTAAAGCTATTGTAAAACTACTATACATATAATATTATACTATATAATATAGATTACTGTATAATACTATTATACAAATGGTATACCTATATAAATAATTATAATTATTTAATAATAATCAATTTTGTAAAATTTTATTCATCATTTTATTATATCATAGTTTAATATAATTAAATAAATTAATTTTTTACTTTAATTAATAATTAAAATACTAATAATAATATTTAAATATTACTTATGAAAACAATGTTAAAGATAACAAATAATGAGTGAACAAAATTAACCATGGGGATCCCATTAATAGAAATTTAATCTAGAAACTTTATAGAAATTTCTTTATTATTTTATAAAACACTAACTGTATATGTATTTATTAACTTATAATAATACTAATATTATTTTAATATTAATAATAATATTTTTTTTTAATTATTATTGTTATTAAATAAATTAAAAATTGCATAAATATTATTAATTAATTTTTTATCCTCATTTAAACTGTCAATTTTGTAATATAAAAGTTATATATTAAGTATTGTATATAAAATATAAATGTTATTATATTATACTTAACTATTGAATATTAAACTATATTATTAAATTAACTATATTATTAAATTAACTATATTATTATTATACTATTAAAAAATGTTTCAAAAAAAAAAAAATATGTTTATTTTTTAATTAGAATTTAGTCAAAAAACTATATAAAAAGTATTTAAATATTTTATTTAGTATATTTTTTATTTAGTTATTAGTTAATTATTTATTATACATCTGATGCATATTTATTTAGCAATTAACATTAATTTACTTAATCTTAATGATAATAGATTTTTATATAATAAGTTAAAAATAGTAATTTTATTTCTAACAAAATAATCTAAATATATACTACAAATAAAACGTCTAGTTCTAAAAAAAAATATTATTAATAATATATTGATATTTCAACATTATACTTTTAATAGTCTTATTGAACTTAAATTATATTTATTTTTTAAAATGATTAATAGATAGTTGACTTTTATAAATAACATTATCATTATAATACAACTATAATAACAATAATTTACTAAATAAAGTGATCGAAAACATAAAATCAATTATCTATAGATTATTATTATCAAAATAAATATATTATTTTTTAAAAACTAATTTATCTATAAAAATAGACTAATAAATAATATTTAACTTTTATTTTGTATGTTTTATATTTAATATACTAATATTACATATGATAACTTAGTTGTTTAAAAAAATATATTATACATTTTTCATTAAACTGCTGATAAGTTGGCAACCCTATGCTTATAGAGTGATTGACAGTTTAGAAACCTTATAAATATAGCTAAATTTTTTAGATATAAAAATATTATTGTGTATATATTGTATAAATAACATTAGTAGTATACTACTAGCTAGTATAATTTAACTAAAAATCATAATATTGCTATATAATAGATAAGAGTAAGTATAAAAATTTTAAAATAATTAATTATAATATTAATTTTATTATAGATTACAATGCATTCAATCATATCTATGACTACTACTACTACTACTACTATTGTTGTAATAGTTATTATGGCTTTAATTAACATGACTATTGCTGTCAGTCAAAACCAGGGTTGCGATTGTATAAGTCCAGCTGAATTTGCCCATAAATTTTGTGGTATTAATAAAATTATTTTTAATTATTTAATTAATTAATTAGAAAAATTTATTGTTTAATTTTATTTTGATTAATATATTAGATTATAAAAATTGTAAACAAAAGTTACCATTAGTTCGTCAATGTATTGCTGATCTACATTTGAAACCTGAAATCAATCAATTTGTTAATCAATTGCTTAGTAGTAGTTTACATATGGATCGGTGCCAACACGTTGTCGGACACATTGCCGGACCCTATGTACCGGAAGTAGGACGACCACCTATACCTGTCAATGAAATTGATAATTGTTTGTTTTCATGCAAATATAATTAATGTTTACTAGCTAACTTTAATTATCAATTAAATAAAATATATAAAAATGTTATAATAATAAACAGTATATAAAAATTCTAGTTTTGTTTTTATATAAAAAATATATATTAATTAATATTATATATAATTTTAAGTTTATGCTAACTATAATACATGGAATTATGTATATATTTTTTTAATTTACTAAATTAATAATAAAAAATTATTTCCAAGTTTAACAATTTTTTAATTAATTAAAAATTTTATACATTGGTATAAAAAATTTTTATCATTATAATATTATTAGTAATTTTTACTTATTATTGATTTATTTTATGCTGTTATATTTCTGATAAATTATTAATGCTAAAATATACTTATAATATTTAAGTATAGAAAATACATTTTTTTTATTTATGAATTATACAAAAAAATAAATAAATTAAATTAAAGTAAAAAAGTAATATTAAAATTTTTTTATACTAAAGTACAGTATTTTAGATTCAAATATATAAATTATAAAAAATATAGTTTAATATATGTAAATAAAAAATTTTAATGTAACTAAAACTTATTTGATTTTTACTTAAATAAAAACTATTATAATATAAGTAGTTATAAGATTTAATTGAATTTAAAAACTATATTATTAATAAAATGTATGTAATAAAAATCTATTTATAAAAAATAATAATATATTATATTTCAACATATTATAATTAATTAATTAATTAATTATATTTAGTTACTATAGTTAATAGACATATTGAACTTAGAAAAAAATGATTTAGATATATTAAAGTTTTATAAATTACATAAATAAATCATATTTTTGGTTGAAAACACTTATCAATCACTAAGCAATAAATAAATATTTTTGCATAAATTTTACAAACAATAACAATAAATTAATTAATAGAATAAACAGTAAAAATATTTTTATATACCAGTTATTTGTCTAAAGTTAATAAATGGTAATTTTTAAATTAGTATTAATTAAAATCTAATATCATATTTTTATTTTATTATTATTATTTTTTACTATAAAAAATTTAAATAAATCAGTTGTTTTTTTAATAAAATTTATTTTCCATGATATTACTGTTCAATTGGCAATTATATGAAAACTATTTTACTGACAGTATAAAAATCCTATAAATATTGCGATATTTTTTATATGAAATATATATTTATATAAACATAGTTAATATATCTAACAACATATATTTTAAAAAAAAACAATCAAAATATTTTCAATAATGTATAATGTTTTTTTTGTTGAAAAATTGTTTAAATTATTAATAATATAATTTATTTTCTAAATTATTTTCATTAGATCAACAAAAACAATGAAATTAAATTCATTGATCAGATTGACTATTGTTGTGGCCGTAATAACCATAATATCAGCTATCAATCAATGCCAGGCATGCAATTGTATTAAACCTCAACAATTTGCTGAAAAACTTTGTGGTAATAATAATATTTATTTTTAATTATTATATGATTAACATATTATAGACACATACAGTATAAACATATAATAAAAATATATAGAATAATATTACTAATTGCTATTACTAGAAATTAATTATTTATTTAGTAATTATTTTTTATGCTTATTTATTTAAAAAATAGATCTAAAAAAATGTCCAGAAAAAGATGCTAAACAAAAAATTGTTGAAATAAAAAAATGTGTGACCGGTCTTAAACTAAGACAACAAGTGGTGGATACGTTCAATCAATTGTTAATCCGCTATAAATCCAATAGTTGTAATCATATTGCAGAACATTTTGCTAAACCCTATCTTAAAATCGATGAAATATATCCAATACATTTGGATAAAATATACAAATGTTTAGTTACATGTTAAAACTAATAATAAATAATTTTACAGATTTTAATTTTATATATATAGATAAATGTAAATTTTGTTTTTTTTTTGAATTTAATTATTTATTCAAAAAAATGATTAAAACTTTTAATTTTTAATAAAATACAATTTAATAAAAATCATAAGTATTTTTATTGTTTATATATAAATTGTTTTTTTTAGTTAATTATTGTTTCTAAAACTTATTTAGTAAATAATTGAAAAATAATATTAATTATTATTTTTTATCAATTATTAAAATTCAAATATATTTTTTTCATTAATTTATTTTCTAATTATTATTTGACTAACTTATTATTATTATTAACTTGTTTTCTATACATTAGAAAATAATGTAAACAATATTTTTTAAGTAAAACAGTTTATAAATATCAGTTAAAATAAGATTAATAAATTTAATAAATACTAAATGTTTTGAAATATATATATACTGCATAATATTTTAATAATACCCACAATTATTATTTTAAAAATTAAAAATTATTACAATATATATATATATATTAATAAAAGTGTTAATATATTTTTTGTTGTAATTTTTTAAATATATTTATTTCAAAATGTTATAGTCATAGTAAACTTAACAAAAAAAAATTAAACATAGTTAAATCAATATAAACTGTCATTAAAATGATAGTTACAATTTTACACATAAATTTTCATACATATGCAATGATAGATAATTTTAAATATGATTAACTAATAAAAAACATTTATTATCTATAGATATATTTATTTTATTCGATAATAAATTGTTGGGTATTTGTTTGATAAAAATTAACAAAATAGCTAATTGTGTTAAAAAATATTAAAATACAAACATACAGAAAAAAACAGTTTAGAAATTGTTTAATTACACAATTAATTAATAATAAACTAAATTAAATTTTAAAATTTATTTATCGATAGATAGAATACTAAAAAAATACTAAACTTAAAAGTCATAGTTTTAAAAAAATGACTATAAAATGTCATTAGAATGATAATTATAATTTTGATAATAAATTTTTAAACATTTGTAATGATAATCACAATAAATATGATTAACAATTACAAACTGTAATTTTGGATAATTTAGTTTATATTAATTAATTAAAAATATATTATCTTTTTTTTAATTATAGTTTTGTTAAAAATACTATCCATAATTTTATTATTAAATTTTTGAATTTTTAAAAATCTAAACATTTATAAATACAGATTTAACATTTAAAGTATTTTTTCTTAAAGTTATTCTTTAAATGGCAACTCTACAAATCAATGTCAATTAAAAATCTGAAAAATCATATAAATACCGCAACAGTTTTATTGTAAATTAACAACACTAACTATTTTAATAAAATTACTTAAAAAAAAGTATTTATCAAGTATTTTAAACTTTTAGAAAGTAAATAATTATATTGTTTATATTAAATACTAAATTTTTAATAATAATTATTTATTTTTTCAATAATTTTATAGATAAACAATAACAACGACAACAAATACAATGCATTTAATATCATTAATTTAATCAATCACTTAATTAATTAAATATAAAAAAATTTGTTTAAATAATATAATATGTATTACTAATCTTTATTAAATAAGTAACTAATTAATTAATTTATTATTAATATTTATTTATATATATATATATATATAGATTTAGCTGAATGTCCAACAAAAATATCAGATATTAAGAAATGTATGGATAAAATCAAATTGAGTGCATTTACCATCGATACTATCAATGAAATTATGAAAGTTGTCGCCAATCAGTCCAGTTATGCCACGGCTGATGAATGTTATGATAGTATACTCAACTGTCCGGTTATGTCGGCCCTAATGCCGCCCAACAAACACAAGTTATCCCAAATAGCCAGTTGTGTTGTTCAATGTTAGGACATCTAAATAAGACTAACTGTATTATTATTATTATATATAATAACAAATAAAAATTATAATAATATTATATTATTATAATTTTTATGTTAAATAACATTATACTATAATCTAAATCAAATATCTAATAGTTTTAAGATATTTTTTTATAATAATATTATAATAAGTGTTTTTTCTAAATATATTATAAATAACTGATATTATTATTTTTTAATAAATATAATTTATCTTTTAATAATTATTAAAAGAAATTATTTTTATAAAAATTTTTATATCAATTATTTTTTTTGCTTACTTAAAAACAAGAAAAAAAATGTTAATTTTTATTTTATATGATATTAATTGATAATAAATTTGATATAAGAAAAAATATTATTGATGATCAAATTTTTCCACATAAATTAGATAATATAGAAGTATTAAACAGATTATATATAATTAGAAAATATTTATAAATATACTGAAAAAAATTATATATTCTATTAATAATTTTATTATAACTTTCGTAAAAATATTATTAAAGTCTGCATAATTTTATCTGTTAAAATAAATGTTTTACTTAATTATGAAAAAATGCTAAATTTAAGATATTTTTTACATATAAAAAATTATCGATTTTGCAAATAAGTTTGAATTATTGCAATTTATAAAAAAAATTATGTTTACTACTAAAAAAATAAATTATAATAAATATAAATTTAGCAATAATTATTTGTAAAAATACTATTAGCTTAATAGCTAAAAGTATTTATTAATTTTTTTTACAGATAAATTAAATTAAATAAATTGATTTTCATAAAATTTATACCAAAAATTAATAATGCATTCAATATCGTTGATCTCATTGTCTATTGTTGTGGTCGTAATGGCCATCAGTTTTACGGTCAATCAATGCGATCCTATCACTAGTGAGACTGTTATTCAAAAATTATGCGGTAAATAATTTAATATAAATTTTATATAAATTTTATAATCTATGTATTTATAGATATTAATCTCAATCTATTAGTTTGTAATTATTTTTAATAATTTTTATAACTATAACATACACTACAATAGATTTAACCGATTGTACAACAAAAATACCGAAAGTCCGTAAATGTGTGTCCCGTCTGAGACTAAAACCATATACTATAGATGCTGTCAACAGTATAATGACAATAGCAGGCAATGTGTCTACCAGTGCCACACCTGATGGCTGTTTCAAAAGAGTAAACAAGTGTCCAGTAATGGCATCACTATTGTCGCCGCCGGGCAAACAAAAGTTGTATAAAATTGACAGATGTTTGGTTAACTGTTAAAACAAAAAAAAAATAATTGATATATATATATATATATTATAATACAATTGCTTATAATTGTTGATTTTTACATTGAGATGTAATTTTTTTTTTAATTTTAGACTAATAAAACTATTTTCAAATAATTTAGTTAATATTAATCAACTAAAATATATGTTTATCTTTTGTTTATTTATTATTTTATTAAAAAATACTATCCATAATTCTATTATTAAATTTTTGAATTTTAAAAAATCTAAACATTTATAAATACAGATTTAACATTTAAAGTATTATATTAGATGCAATATTTTAAACAATATTATTATTATTTTCAGTAATTTTATGTATAAACAATATCAACAACAAATAAAATGCATTTAATATCATTCATATCATTGACTATTATTGTGGTCGTAATGACCGTTAGTTTTGGTGGAAATCAATGCAATGCTATTACTGGTGAAGAATTAGTTGGAAAATTATGCGGTAAAATAAATAAAACAATTTTTTTTGAAATAATTATTTTTGTTAATTATTAAACTTAATGATTAGTTTTAATGAATATTAAATTTTTATAATTTAATTCTATATTATAGGTTTAATTAATTGTCGAAATAAATTTCATAAAGTAAAATCATGTATAACTGGTTTAAATCTGCCTATAAATGGTGTTCAATTTTTTTTGACAATGTATTTAATATGTTGCAAATAATAACTAATTTTGATAAATGCCAAAAACTACTCATACAAGTTATGAAATTTTCTCAATCACTACCGTTTGATGAATTAGCCGATTGTGTAAAATGTTAATCAAAATTAAGAAAAATTTGTAGATTATTAATCATGAATAAATTTATAGACAGTTAAAAAACAATTAGTTTGAATTAATTTTAGAATAAAAAATTTAATTAATTATTAATTATAAAATATTTTTAAAAAAAAAATGCATTTAAAACATTTTTTTACCCATTTTTTAAAAATATAAAACATTTTTGTTTTTACTTAATTATTATTAGTTAATAATATTAGTTATTTATAAAATATAAATAAATCTAATAATTTATTTTTATATAGACAAACAAAATAGCTAATAAATTATAAAATAAGATAATTAATTAATAATATTAATTATTATTATAAGCTAAATTATAATTTAAAATTTATTTAATTATGCTTTCTAATTATTCAGTATTTTAAAAATATTTTAATAATTAAATATTTTAAATTAAATGTTTTAAAATAGTTTTAATATAAATGTTTAATAAACATTTTATATAATATGAAGTTTGTTAAATAAATATTTATTTAAAAAAAAAATAATAAATTATTAAATTTATTTATATTTTATATAACTATTAATATTAACTAATAGTAATTAAATCAATATAAGTATGTTTTATATTTTTAATTTTTTATTATTATTAAGAATTAAATAAATTTTTATTACAAATTAATTTATAATAATTGTTTATAATGTCTTATTTTTAATAATCTTAACAATTTTTTCGTAAAGTTGATTAACATTTTATACATTTAGCTATTTTATCTAATGGTAGTCTATTAGCTAAATCTATTAGATTTCCAGTAAAGCTTTTTTGGCATAAATGGACATTTGTTTCACTCCATACCTTATAAGTTGCAAAATCAATAAAATTCAAATCTTGTTGAGGAAGTTTAAAATCACTAACACATGATTTTACTTCACGAATTTTTCGTTTACAATGAACTAAACCTAATATATAATTGAATTTTTAAAAAAAAATTTAATATTAATTAACAAAAATAATTTAATAACAAAATAAATATAAAAAAAATTGTTTTATGGATTTTACCGCATATTTTTTCAAAGTGCTTCACCAGTGATAGCATCGCATTGATTGCCACCAAAACTAATGGTCATTACGGACACAATAATAGTCAATGAAATTAATGATTTTAAATGCATTGTATTATGTTGTTGATGTTGTAAAATCTATAAAATAAAATAATAAATAAAATGTTTATTAAATAAAACTAATATTTAATATAAATAATGAAAAAAATTTACTTTCTAAAAGTTAAAAAATACTTAATAAATACTTATTAGTAAATATACTAAACAGTAGCTATTGTTGATTATTATTTTCAATTGAAATTATCGCGATATTTATATGATTTTTTAAAAATAATATATTTTAAATTATATTGCTTTGTAGAGTTGCCAATGTTTGCCAGCAATAACTTTAAGAAAAAAAATACAATAGTTTTTAAATCTATTTTTTAAAAACGTTTGATTTCTTAGAAAATAATATATTTAAAATTAATAAATATAAACTAAATTAACAAAAAATATAGACTGTATTTGTTAATCATACTGTAATCATATAAATCATGTATATTATCACCAATTTATTGATAATTTATAATGAGATAGTTAGCAGATTACATGTATTGCTAGTTACAGCTATTAAGCATAATAATTATTAACTTAAACATATTTACAATATTAATAATAAATTATAATGAATTTTAAACAACAAAACATAATATTAATAAACATATAATTAATACGAAATTAGAAAATAATATCAAATATAGTTAATTACAAATATAATTAATAAATTTAAATGTGTTTTTATATCGCACATTATAAAATCGACTTTGTAATGTGCGATTGGTAACAGTAGGAGCGCTGATGATATTTGTCCCGTTATAATTTAATTAACATTATTAACTAAAAGTTATAAATTTCTTTTTAATAATCATAATGTTTTATATTTATTGATTAAAAAACATTTATAATTAAATTATTTTGAAACAAAATTTTTTCAAGTTTACTGTGACTATTAAGTTTTTTTATTTCGAAATACATTTTTAATATTTTTTTTTGTATTCTATCTAATGTAAATTAAATTTGTATACATTATTAAATATATTATTCAGTTATAAATAATAATTTTATTTCTATCAAAAAAATCTAAATAAACACTACAAATAAAATGTCTAATTATAAAAAAATTATTATTAATTATATATTGATATTTCAACATTATACTTGTAATAGTCTTATTGAACTTATATAATATTTATTTTTTTAAATGATTAATAGATAGTTGACTTATATAAATAACATTTTCATTATATAAAAAATTTAATACATAAATTTTTGTACAGCTATAATAATAATAACTTACTTAATAAAATAATCGAAAACATAAGTCAATTATCTATAGATTATTATTATTATCAAAGTCAATATATTATTTTTTAAAAAACTAATTTATCTATAAAAACAGACTAATAAATAATATTTAACATTTATTTAGTATGTTTTATATTTAATATATTACTTATGATAACTTAATTGTTATATATAATTGTACATTTTTCATTAAACTACTTGTTATGTATATCTTACATATATTTATGCATTGAAATGTTATATACTGTATATCACTGGTTATCATTCAAGTGATTTCTGATTACTTTTGATTAAAATTCACTGTCGAAGCTTATGGTTTATTATAATATATTTCATCAAGCTCAAATACAATGTTACATATTAATTTTAATTAAGTGGTATATTTTATTTAATATTATATAAAAAAGGTTATTAAATTTGTGTATTATAATTTTTTTTGTTTTTTATCTTGGTCAGTAATTATATTTTTAAGTAAGGGACCGTATAATAATCGTGATATCGCCTGCTGTATATAGTTCAATAATTTAATTTTATTATTAGTTTAATCTTTAATGTTTTTATAAATTAAATTTAATATAATTAATATTCTTAATTAATAGCTATAAAAAATTTTTAAAATAATCATAATGTTTTATATTTATTGAATTTTTTAAAAAACGTTTTAGATTTTTTTAGAAAAATGAAATTATTTAAGAATAAATTATGAATATTATTTTTAACAAAATTATATATTTAATTTAATTAATATAAACTAAATTAACAAAAAAAATTATAGAAAGTATTTGATAATCATACTTAATTATATTAATCATGTATAAAAAAATTTATTAGTAAAATTTATTTAAATATTTAAACTTAATTTTTTTTAATTACTTAGTATACAAATGTTTAATAAAAATTGTATATAATGGGAGCATAGAAAATGATAATTAAATTATCTTAAATTTAATAATAAAAAAATTAAAAATAAATAATTTCATTGTTAAATAATGATTGTTAAACAGTCCATCTGTACACCAGAGGACTTCCGCTTCTTCGGTAGCAATAACAGAGGATCTTCAGAGGTCGTGATTTATGGCCAATTGTGTGATCATTCGCCGGTCACTTGAGTTGAATTTTGACACTCTTCCTGTTTCTGGCTTCTTTTGGATCCCATTTCCCGATTCGATTTTATTGATGACCCTATAAACTGTTGTTGGAGGTATCTTGGTCATTTTAATTATCTCTGGCATTTTTAGTGGTGGTGTTCCAGTGTCAGAGGATAGTTTGCCGAGCGGTGGTTTACGGACTTATTTTTAAAAACACTTCAATAATAATTATTTGTTTACATTTAATATATGATGTGATATAACTTTTAAACCTAATTTTTCACTCTATTTATTAGACGTAATAAATGGTAAACAAAATATACTAAATAAAATTTTATATGTATTCAAACTTTAGTTTGAATCTATCATTTTCTTTGCTCACAAGTTTTTATATATATATATACAGAATATATATAATGTTAAGTTAAATATTACAAACAATAGTGCTCTACAATTAAATAAACAAATAACTTTTTATTTCATTTATAATATTTAATTTATTAGATAAAATGGATCAGTAAATAACTTTAAGTTGCATCTTGATAACTTTTTTTTTGATAAAAAGTTATAACATTATTGATGTTAATAATAATAATAAATAAAAAAATGATTCATAGATAATCTAATAATTTTTATTTAGTTATAATGACATCAAAAGTAATCATAGATACTGAGCAAATGACACGCATCGGCTTATATTAGTGCTAAATATGTTAGGGTCAGTTTTTGAATTTTTATTTTAAAAAAAATATATTGCTGATATTAAACATAAAAGTGACATTTTAAAAGGTATTTTTATCATTATGCCATAAAATAGTCATAATCTTAGCATAACAATATTTTTAAATTAAAAAATTTAACATTAACTTAAAAAAAATTGTTAAATGCTGTGTATGACTGAAAGTAATGGCGATTACCGATACAACAATAGATAATGTAATCAAATATACGATTAAATTCTATGATTAATATTTATAGTATATTTGTTATAAATTAAAAAAAAATTTATATTTATTCGTATAAAATTTTAGAAAATATTTAGTTATACCAAAAGCACTTAATCAAATAAGGAAGTTAAAATATAATAAAATATAGTTTAATTATTTATATAATTTTAATAAATATATTATTTATTCATTTTATATATAGTTGATAATTCAATAATGATTAGATAATACACAAAATTAAATTATTATTATAATATACTAATAATATTTATCAATTTAATTTATTTAAAATTTAATTAAAACAATTCAAATAAAATTAATTTATAAATCTGTTCAATATATTTATTGATATATATATAATAAAATTAAAAATATTAAAAAGTATTAAACTGATTAGTATTTAAAATTTAATCATATTATTACTACTACTATTTTAATATTTATAAATCATACAAATAATAATATTACTACTATTAGTAGTACTACTACTAACATTGGACCACACAGTTTGCAATATCATCTAACGGTATATTAACGCCATTCAATGCCGTCAATAACGCACTGACGGCACCATTGCATGTAAGGCCGGTAAGAATGGAGGATAAGAAACCCAATGCACCGCTGATGGCCAACAATAGTGTATCCAATAGTGTTTTGATAGGTCCGGGTAATGAAACAATACCTTCAATACATGTCTTAACACCGGCTGTTTTATCAGTGCATTGGCTCAGACCTACAGTCATTATAATAGTATTTAAATAATTATAATATTAATAATAATTACATTAAAATTTAATTAATAGATAAATAAATAATTATTTAATATTATTTACCGCATATTTTTGTAATAACATCCTGTCCTGTAATAGCATCGCATTGATTGACTGCAAAAATGATGGCAACAATAGTCAATGTTATCAAAGTTATTGAATTCATTTTTGATGTTGTTTTGGATTGTGATCTATAAAATAAAATAATTAAAAAAAATTGAAAATAATTTTAGTATGAAAAAATATACTAAACTGTTTAAAAGTAAAATTAATTTCAATTACTAGTTATTATACCAGTTATTGGTTTTTAATTTTTATATTGAAATTATGCCGATATTTATATGATTTCTAACACTACGCTTACGTAGTTTATTATAGAATTGCCAAATAAAGATTTGTTTGACAATAAAATAAAAATTAGCTAAAAATAGTAATTAATTATATTTTTTTTATATATTTACATATTTTATTAAATTAAATTTAATAATTATTAATATATTTAATAAATAATATTTTTTGAGAAAAATTTTAATTATTTTTTTTAAATGTAACTAATAAATTCATTTAATCAGTAACACTACTGTAAAACTAATTGTAATAATAATTGAATAAATTAATAATAAAAATTTAACTTATCACTTAAAAGTAATTATTATAACTATTTGACTATGGTGAAATCACAAAAACAATAAATTATAGTATTTGGAAATAGTTATTAGTTATCTATTAATTTCATATTTTACTGATTTTTTAATATTTTAATTTATTCAAAATCTAAATTAAATTTTAATTTTTATAAAACAGTATTTAAAATACTCGTAACTTTATTAAAAATTTGTATATTAACTAATTTTAAATAATTTTAAAATATTTATTAAAATACTAAATAAATACATAGCATAATTAAATATATTTTAAAAAATAATATAGCTCATAATAATAATAATTAATTAATTGTCTTATTTTATAATTTATTAACTGTTTTGTCCGTCTGTTTGTATTTTAACATTTAACATTATTAGCTATTTTTTAATAATTATTTATTATTGGACTTACATTTCTTATATATATATCTATTATACTTATAGACATATAAACATATAGTATAAACATTTATTATACTTTTGAATACTTTCTATAAATGACAAAAATTTATGTCTATTTTATAATTAAATTATAATTATATAAATATTATAATCTTTTGAGTAATCATAGACACATTTTTGCCGGTCTCCAGCCATTGGGCAGCACTTTTAATTAATATTATAACAAAGATCTTAGCTTTAACCCTTATTTGATACGCTATAAGACTATAGTTGAGTATATTTTGTCATACTGAATCATTTGACTATATGACTAAAATCAACTGACAGTTAATTTGCGAAAATAATATTTTATGTCGTCAAAGTTTTTTTCTAATAATGATTTCTAGCATTCTTAACTGGTTTTATTTTAATAAAAAAATCATTTCATTTTTTGAGTGTAATTATTATTTTTATTAAAATGCAACGTTATTGTTGCAGACTTTCTGCAACCATTAGGGGTCTGCCGGTCTCTACCAATGGCCCAAAAGGTAGAGTATATGTACACATACCTATAGGTTTAGAGTTCGAATCCAAGTCAGTAAAACAAATTAATTATTTTGAAATTTTCATTTTAGCTATTATAACTTGTATAATTAAAAAATTAATAAATGAATTAATAAATGAATAATAATATAAATAATGATTAATAAATAATATTTTAAACATAGTTTTTTTAAACAATAAAACATTAATATTTTATATAGTTTTTAAATCTGTTATAATTAATAAATAAAAAATTGTTTATCTACATTTGAAATGTTATTATTGGTTTTGTTTTAATAATTGTTATATATATGTAAAGTATAATCTAAAGACTATGTTTAAAAATAACTAAAATATTTATACTTCACTAAAATTTAGCAATAATTTAATTATAAAATAGACATAAATTTTTGTCATTTATAGAAAGTATTCAAAAGTATAATAAATGTTTATACTATATGTTTATATGTCTATAAGTATAATAGATATATATATAAGAAATATAAGTCCAATAATAAATAATTATTAAAAAATAGCTAATAATGTTAAATGTTAAAATACAAACAGACGGACAAAACAGTTAATAAATTATAAAATAAGACAATTAATTAATTATTATTATTATGAGCTATATTATTTTTTAAAATATATTTAATTATGCTATGTATTTATTTAGTATTTTAATAAATATTTTAAAATTATTTAAAATTAGTTAATATACAAATTTTTAATAAAGTTACGAGTATTTTAAATACTGTTTTATAAAAATTAAAATTTAATTTAGATTTTGAATAAATTAAAATATTAAAAAATCAGTAAAATATGAAATTAATAGATAACTAATAACTATTTCCAAATACTATAATTTATTGTTTTTGTGATTTCACCATAGTCAAATAGTTATAATAATTACTTTTAAGTGATAAGTTAAATTTTTATTATTAATTTATTCAATTATTATTACAATTAGTTTTACAGTAGTGTTACTGATTAAATGAATTTATTAGTTACATTTAAAAAAAATAATTAAAATTTTTCTCAAAAAATATTATTTATTAAATATATTAATAATTATTAAATTTAATTTAATAAAATATGTAAATATATAAAAAAAATATAATTAATTACTATTTTTAGCTAATTTTTATTTTATTGTCAAACAAATCTTTATTTGGCAATTCTATAATAAACTACGTAAGCGTAGTGTTAGAAATCATATAAATATCGGCATAATTTCAATATAAAAATTAAAAACCAATAACTGGTATAATAACTAGTAATTGAAATTAATTTTACTTTTAAACAGTTTAGTATATTTTTTCATACTAAAATTATTTTCAATTTTTTTAATTATTTTATTTTATAGATCACAATCCAAAACAACATCAAAAATGAATTCAATAACTTTGATAACATTGACTATTGTTGCCATCATTTTTGCAGTCAATCAATGCGATGCTATTACAGGACAGGATGTTATTACAAAAATATGCGGTAAATAATATTAAATAATTATTTATTTATCTATTAATTAAATTTTAATGTAATTATTATTAATATTATAATTATTTAAATACTATTATAATGACTGTAGGTCTGAGCCAATGCACTGATAAAACAGCCGGTGTTAAGACATGTATTGAAGGTATTGTTTCATTACCCGGACCTATCAAAACACTATTGGATACACTATTGTTGGCCATCAGCGGTGCATTGGGTTTCTTATCCTCCATTCTTACCGGCCTTACATGCAATGGTGCCGTCAGTGCGTTATTGACGGCATTGAATGGCGTTAATATACCGTTAGATGATATTGCAAACTGTGTGGTCCAATGTTAGTAGTAGTACTACTAATAGTAGTAATATTATTATTTGTATGTTTTATAATAAAAAAATAGTAGTAGTAGTAATAATTTGCTTAAATTTTCAATACAAATCTGTTTAATATTTTTTAATTTAATTTTATATATATTAATAAGATTTATATAAATTGTTTATTATTGAATTGTTTTAATTAAATTTTAAATAAATTCAACTGAGAATTATTATTATTATATTATAATTATTATATTTTCTTTCTCTGTTATCTAATCATAATTGTATTATTAATTTTAATGTTTAGCATTAAATAATTATTTTTTAGTATTTAAAAAATAATGAATAAATAATATATTAATTAAAACAACATAAAAAAGTAAACTATATTTTACTATATTATTATTTAGTTAATTGATTATGTGTTTTTGTATGACTAAATATTTGCTAAAATTTTATACCAATAAATAGAAATTTTTTTGAATATATTGCAAATATACAGTAAATATGAAACAATGAATTCAATTATATATTTTGATTACTTAATTATTGTCAGTTTAGCTTTATTTACTTAACAATTAATTTATTGCATATAATAGAGAGTATATAAATACTGATACACACCATATATATAATCAAATTAAAAATAAGTATAAAATAAACATTATATATCTATATATATTACTAGGTATTACTTGGATTGAAAAAAGTTATTTATAAATTATTATTATTTTTAATTTAAACAAAACTTAAAATATATAAAAATTAGTTTTTAAAAAATACACTAATTATTATAATAAAAATATGTATATATTATGTATTTTATATTACTATTGTTTAGTTTACATTTCCATAAATTAATTTTGAATAGAGATTTAATAAAAAAAATCATTTAAGGATAGCTAATGTTTTAATTGAAAAAAACAATATAAAAATAATAAATATTTTTTAAAACTTATATTTAATAGCAGTTTTTTTTATATTAATAAATGTTTTACAAAACAATACTACTAGATATTGCAAAAATTTATTATATAAATCAAAAAAATCCTATTATGTTTGGATATAAGTAATACTAATTAAAAACATAAACAAAATAAATAGTTAAATGTTTATTGTATATCAGTTAATCAATTATATAATAAAAAAAATAATTTTTAAAAAATAAATAAATAAATTATTCATCACAAGGAAACCATACATTCAAGTATACAATTTAGTGGTGTATTAGTTAATTTCAATTGCGATAATAGTTGCGATATTATCGGCAATTTATTACAATCTTTAGTCAATACACTGCTAACACCTTTGATTATATTTGATAGCAAATTAAACATTTTGTTTAGTAGTGCTGGCAGTGATGGCGGCAATTGATGTCTACCGAAACCTTTATCCACATCATTAAGAGTAGTATATATTATACTATGACAGTGATAAATTGTAACTTATTTGTGAACGACCCCAATTAATAAATAAATAATTCAATCACATATATTTATATATACACGCACTAACACAAACATACTCATACTAACATAAATATATATATAATAATTATATTTAATCTTATTTTTAAATTTTTAATTTTTTTTTTAAAAAATATAATTTTAAAATATCGACACATATACCATATGAAAGCCTATACTTTAGGCTAACACCTATCGATAATAAGTTTGTCATTGTAATTCACCCGTGTATGTTGGACTCAATGAAAGCGGATAATGGTTTTATTAGTGTTTTATTACACGAGTTCGTACACGGATTAAGATTTGTTTATTTATTTTTGCTTTGTTTATATTTTATTAAATATTAAATATTTTTTTATCTGTATATTTTAGGCATGTGACCAATGAATAAGACGATCTCCCATGTGATCACGGTTATGGTTTTATAGGTGACTGCATTGATTTAACTGATATTTGGAACAACCAATTAGTTGCTGAAGCAAATGGTTTTCCAAAAGTTCGAATAGACAACATTGGATTACAACTATTATACAGTGGTCTTAAGACTAAGGACTACGTCTTTATTGATACGACTGGCGATACAACACACGATTTGGGGCAAATCAATCGCGCTTACGGTATGAGATCATAAGAATCAAGTGATCAGAAATAAATGGAAGTTAAAAGTAGAGGCGTACTTTCATTATTTTAAAAGAGCGGGAAATGGAACAAAAATTACGTGATCCACGAATTCGAAATAGTTTCCTATAGTTTGTTTCAAACATTTTTATTTTGAATAGTATTATATAAAGCAATTCTCGAAATTTTAAAACTTTTCCTAATATTAGAATTATTGAAAATATTTAAAAAAAATAAAAATGGTATTTATTATTAGATATATATATAAACAATGTATACAATTATACTAATAGACAAAAATAAAAAATGCAAAAATTAAACTGAATTAATGAACAAAATTATTGAAAAAAAATTATTTAGTTACTTATTATATTTATTTATTAAATATAAACCTTAGTATACCTTATTATTAAAATATATATTAAATTTTTATTATTATTTTGTAACTGGTACAAATTAGTTATTATAAAATTTTTGTTTCTATAATATAGTTATCTATAGATAAAATATGGAAAATAAATTATTACCAGTTGAGAATGTTTTAAAAGCATTTGCATACGAACTCCTTAACTTAAAAAACAAATAAAATCTAAAAACTTCAAAAAAAATCCAAAAAAATTTTTTTAGCATAATGTGGATTCGAACCTATGTCCTCGTGGGACAGACAAAAAGTCTTATACAATGAATATCCGTACTCCTTTCAGGAGTTTGTGAACAATATTATTGATTATATTATTATATCATAGAAATGATAATATAAAAACTTTAATAATAATTATAGTATTTAAAGTATTTGGCTGTCATTTTTAATAATCAAGCAAATATTAATACCACTTAATTTTCAAACATCGTTTCCAACAAAATTATCTGTATTGAAACCTAAGTATTATTTTACGATATATTATAAAGAATGTATATTTTATTTATTTATTATATCCTTATTATAAATATTAATTTTGTATTTAATATTTGATGTTTAAAATAAAATTTAAATTTTATATAAATGATATTTTTTTTAGTAAATGACAATTAATTTGCTAATAATGCTTTCTATCATTCTTAACTGGTTTTATTTTAAAAACATTTAAACAATGCACATATAAAAGATATTTAATTAGTAAGCAGATTTATAATAGAAATTTTTAAATAATATATTACTTTAACTATAAAAGTAATTAATGCGGATTTTTGTGATTATTTGAAAAAAATTCACAATCATTGCAGTAAATTTCAACAAAAATATTTATTAGTTTTTAAATTTTTTTTATTAAAATTATACTACAAATAGTTTTCATATATCATAGTTTGTTTGTATTTCATATAATACAGATATTAACAATATATTTGCATTATTTACTGTATAAGACAAGAATATAATATAAATTAGTTTTTATAAGTTTTAATAATAACTTAACTGTAATTAAAAATGTTAACAATTAAATTAAATTTATACATTTATTTTATGCTAATGTTGTTTATATGTTTGTTTAAAACAACAAAATCTATTGAATCAAATCTTATATATGAAAATCACTATTTTGTCAAACAATTGTATTCGCATTTTAGTAAATCCAATGTAAGCCATGAATGCAAACAAGTGATGGACTATTTGGTCAAACATCCCGACGACAGAACAACATTTCAATGTATTTAATTATATTAATAAAAAATATTATAAAATAAGTATTTAAAAATGTATTTTTTAAATTTTATTAACTTATAATTAGTGATTGATTCAAGTGCTGTCATCGGCACCGGTATTAATAAAGGAAATTTCCAATATGTTGGCCATTATAGTGAATGCATTGACCATAAATCAGACTTAATGATTGACAAACAATTACACAAATTGAATGCACAATATTGTACACTCAATATAGATAATAATTATTTCTTTGAAAAATTAATATTAAAAAATACGGTACTTATAAAAATTAAATATTTTACATTTATTTTAATAAAGTTTATAATAAAATTATTTATTATTAAATTAAATATTATTTGCATTTCATTACTATTTTATTATTAATTTATCAATAATTTTAAACATTTCTATTCAGATATTATATGAATATAAACATATGATTCCCACAACTATTGGTATTTGTTTTCCTCAGTCATGCAATGCACACGACTTGAATACAGTTCTTCAATCATGTAATTAATAAAAAAAAATTTTTAAAAATAAATTTAACTTTAATTAATTAAATTATTTCTTTTAATTTTAGTTTCTAATAATTTTGATATATCTTTATCAATTGCAAATTGTAGTGTTGCTAATAATAACACATTAAAATGGCATCACATACTTATTATGTAAGAAAATTTTAATTTTTAAAAACTAATAAAAGTTAACTTAATAAAAATGTTACATTTACCTTTAATAACATATAAATAACTTAAATTATTTAAAAAAAAATAATTTATATCTAAATATTTTGTTTTTTTAAATGTTTGATTTTTTGTTTTTATTTAACATTAAATATTTCTCTTATTAGTTATTGTTTTGTTTCAATTGGTATTTTAATAATGTTGGGTACAATTATCGATTGGCAATTTGGATGTAAAATTTTGATAATTTTTTTTTTATAAATAATTTATTTATTAATTTTTAATAAAAAAAATAAATAAATTGTTACCATTAGTTTCATCAAACAAATGGATTCAATTATTGGTTGCATTTTCATTGTACACAAATACACGACAATTACTAACAGTAGAAAAACAGCCGTTAAATACAATCACTTGTTTTAATGGTTTACGTGTTATTAGTTTATTAATTATAATATTATGTCATATTATTGATACATCGCACTCATATGGTAATACAATTTTAATTATAAAATTTTATTTCACAAAATAATATTTATTTTTATATATATATATATATATATTACTAGTAATGAATATAAATGAGGTCTTTAGATTGCATTCGTCTTTTATGATGCAATTTATAACAAATGTCGAGCTATGGGTCGATATATTTCTATTGTTATCAGGATTTCTGTGCGCATACAGTGTTATCAATGATACAAATCAGACAACAATTAGTAAATATGTCGGAAATATGTTTAGAAAAATAATTCATCGCTATATTAGACTTACGCCATCATTGCTGGCAATGATTGGATTTTCAAAATTATTGGAAATTATGGCTTCGGGTCCGCTTTGGTTTCAATACTTAGATCAGTCACAATCAACCAGTTGGTGGACTAATTTAATTTATTTAAATAATATTATACAAAATGGACAAACAGATGTTTATTCAGTAATTTATTTTTTTATATATATCATTATCTAAGGGATTTTTTTTAAAAAAAAAATTTAAAACACCACAATTATAGTAAAAATAATTTAATTACATAAAAATAGTTATTTTTCTTTAAAACTTTAAAACATTTTATAACAATGAATTTATTGTAGTTTATAATCGCTATTTGATTTGCAAATTCATAATTAATTAAATACTATATATTTTAGTGTTTAGGTCATACATGGTATTTGGCAGTAGATATGCAAATGTTTATAGTGTCAAACATTTTCATAATATTATTGGCATTCAATGATATTAGGTATAAGTAAAAAAAAAATTTATTTAAGAAATTTTTTAATTATATATATTTTTTTGTTGAAAAATTTTTTTTTTGTTAAAATATTTACAGAAAACAATATTTAGGTATAGCTATAAATATTGGGCTTATTTTAGTAGCATGGACAGCTATTGCTATCAAAATTATTTTTTATGGATATCCGCCAACTGATTTAAAATATATGAAGTATATTACAATATTATTTAATATTAAATATTTTCAATAACTAATTTATAAATTTACTATAATTTTTTTAAAAAAAAATATTTATTACAGCACTGCACCAATTTTTAACGAAACATTATTTTCGACATATTGTCGTCTACCTCCATATTGTGTCGGCATATTAATGGCTTATATTTATAATAAATTTGGCAAAATTAATATCAAATGGGTTAAGTTATTATTGTAAAATTTTTATATATTATTTTTAAAAAAAATTAATATATGATATCTATTTTATAAAAAAAATAGCAAATAAATATATTATTATGGATATTATGTATTGGCATAAATGTTGCGATAGTTTTCACACCTTATTTCTGGTATTTGGGTTACAGTTATAATAACTTTCTAAGTGTATTGTTTGGTTCAACTCATCGTACTGTTTGGTCAATCTGTTGGTCATATATGTTGTATGCCTGTGCCACAGGACAGGGAGGTATTGTCAATCGATTACTTTCATGGCCAGCATTGGTACCATTGAGTCGACTATCATTTCATGCCTATTTAGTTCATTATCCATTGTTATTATTGATTACATTCAGTGCACAACAGCCAACTTATTTGGATCCACTTAATCTGGTAATCATTTGTTAATTTTGTTATTATTTTTATATTAGGCGTGGTTCACATATTACGTTCGCATTTGAGGGGGGGGGGGTTAGCCAAAGCGAACTTTTGCAAAAAAGAGGGAGGGGAGGTAGTGACTTTAAGAACGTTCACATTTAGATAATATCTTATTTCTTGTGGTGGGGGGGGGGGTAGCGGTTAGGGATAATCGAACGTATTTTTTTAAATGACTACATGCGAACAATTGCGAACATAGGGGAGGGATGGGGTCTAGATTTCTTAAAAAAGTGCGAACGTAATATGTGAACCACGCCTTATAATACTTGACTAACAATGACTAATTTTTTTGTATTATTATTATTAAAATAATTTATTGTCTAGGTAATCACCTTTTTGGGATTTACAATGCTCAGTTTGTTTATTAGCTATTTAACGTATAGCATGTTTGAAATGCCAATTGCTAAAATTGAAAAATTATTCAACAAAAATAATCAAATTAATAAGAAAGCAAATTAAATTAATTAGAATTGTATTTAAAATAAATACAGTTTTCTATATTTAATTATAAAGTAGTCTATAAAATAATATAGATTTTATAGAAAAATTAGACTAAATGTTTAGTTATGAAAAATTTGTTATAATATATTAACATTTGTTTTAGTAATTATTATAAAAGGTATAAAGTACATTATTATTATAATTGTAATTTTGATCAGTAAATTGCTTTTCAAAATAAATAAATATTAATTAATCATTTGCAACATTAACAATAAAAGATAATAAATAATTAAAATTTGTATTAAACAACAAAAATACAATTAGTATCAGTGTCATTTATATACGGTATACTAATTTTAGTTTTTACAAAACAAAAAACAAAACATCTAATTAATTATTTAGTTATTATTATATCATACAATAATTAAACTAGACTTAATTATTAATATTGTAACTGGTACAATTTTGTTGTTAAATAAAATTTGCTTTTTATTTGTATCTATAGATCAAGTAAATAGTATAAATTAATTATTAACGATACTATTATTATTTTTTTGTATTATCAAAATAAAACAGTAATATTATTAACAGTAATTTACAAAATTAATTATTTATTAAATTTGAAAACATTTTTTTTTGTATATAGTATTATGAAATTATGAAAAGTTGATAAATAATTAATTTGTTATTATAAAAAAATACAATCAGTACCATTGTCATATATATATATATATATATATATTATTGTTTTTATTTTTTACAAAAAAACAAAATATATTATTAAACTGCTTTTAGTTAGTTATTATATTTATTTATTATACTTATACCTTAGTATATATTAATTATTAAAATATAAACTATATTATTATTATTATTTTGTAACTGGTACAATTTGTCATTGACAAATTATTGTATCTATTATATATATATATTTAGAGATAAAATATAATAATTAAATTATAAACAATATTATTGATTATATTATTATAACATTTATATAAAAAATAAAAATTATAGTATTTAAAGCATTAGTTTTATTGTATATAAAGTAAATTACATTATTATTATTAATATTATTATAACATCAGAAACTTTATAGTAACTTTTATTTTGATCAGTAAAATGTTTTGCTTTTAAATAAAAATATTTATATAACTTTAATTGTTTAATAGTGTTAAATACAAACAAAAAATAACAATGATATACTACTGTACTAATAATAATATAATATAAATATTATAATTTTTATTTAAAAAAAATCATTAAATTAATAATAATAATAATAACAATGAAAATTAAAACAATTATCATATTATTATTGTGGATATTATTTATCTATAAAATACTAATGCATTCAACAGAGTATTTAAAATACAAGACAAACAATGAATTATATTTCAATAAAACTAATTATATGAATGTTATTGATATGAAAACAATACCATCGATAACATTGTGTTTGACTAGTGATCAATGGATAAATCAATTATCAAAAATGGACGATCCGTTTAGTAATATATTTGTATGTCATATAAATGATGAATTATGTTATAATTATTATAATAAAAACTATCTGCGCTATACATATACAGGTCAACAATGTATACAATTATTTTATCAGGGTAATTTTACAAATTTACTAGTAAATCCAAATCAATTAATTACAAATTTATTTATCGGTTTTTATAATAACATTGTTTCGTATAATAACAACATAAAACTAGCATTATCAACTAGCAATACACCAACACATTTTCAGCACCGCATGTATGGGTTAAACGATAAAAAGATAAATAATTATCAAATTGAAACATATCTACAACAATACATACCGTTTCCCTATCAGACTGATTGCCAATATTATGACAATGATATCAATGTCGACGATAAACAACAATCAACTGATGGACGACTAGTAGTACTGAAACCAAAATCCCGTACGGAATGCATGTTAAACATAATGACTGATAGAGAGTATAGAAAATGTAATTATAATTACTATTGGATTCAATATCCCATTAAAAATCAATCAACAATTCAATCATTAACTAAATATTATAATAAATTACTAATAAATAATAATAATAATTCAATCAACGATTGTTTAGTCGATTATAAAATTAGTGAATTATACAGAAAATGTAAACCCGATTGCAATCATTATACATATGATATAACAGTAAAGGAAATTGACAATCAATTTAACGATTTATTGTTTAAACAAATGCTATTAATTGAAATCAGAAAACAATTGAAATTACATATAATATATTCACCAAAGATATCATCCATAAGCTATTGGTGTGAATTGGGAGGACTTATGAGTATGTTTTGGGGTTACAGTTGTTATTCATTATTAACTAAATGTTTAGAAATGTTTTCATTGAAAAAGTTGTTAACAATTATTATTAGATTTAATAGAAAACACAAATCTAATATTTTCAATGAATATTTTAATTATATTAAACAACTAATTAATTATTTAATATTTTTAATATGTTTTGTAATAATGTGTTGGCATTTATTGTCGATAATCAATACATATAAGAGTTATCAAATTAAAACACAAATTAAATTTAAATACAATATAAGATTACCATTGATTTCGATAGTTTTTGTTTCAAAACTACCATTAGTTGAATATTTATCTATCGATGATATTTATAAACATATTAATAAATATGGTTTACAAATGTTAAACACTAGTAATAGACACCGATTGAGACAATTAATTAAACCATTGATTGATTGTCGCTTTGAATTTACTGATAACTTACAAACAAATGTTAATTGTAGTGAAAAACAATTATTTATCGGCAAATTTGTTGCATTAAAACAATTAAATTATTTGCAATTTTATTTATATATAGTATATAAACAGCCATTAATTAGTTTACAACAAATGACTATCGATTATATAAGAAAACGTAAACTTAAACATATAGCTATTATATTGAAAAATTTTAATAATAATATAAATGATTATAATTTTATTGTATTGCAGACACAGTTTGACGATTGGAATTCAGATAATATATTTGAAATCAAATTAAATAGTTTAACAAATATTTTCTATACGACTAAAGCCGTCAATCAATTAAGTAATAGTAATCAATGTTTAGACGATTTAATAGTTGATAAACCATTTGTTGGACAATTAGTTAGTAGTTATGATAATTATAAATTTCAATCAATAGATAATTGTATTAGAAATGAATATTTAATAAAAAATAGTTGTCTACCATTTATATTCAATAAATTTGATTTATCTAATAATATAACTACTGATGATATAATTAATTGTGAGAGCAATGAAAATCCTATTGATTTATATAAATCGATTCAAACAAAATGTTTGAAACAAACAATAGGTAAATGTTTGCGAATATTACCGGATATGAGTTCAACAACAGTCCCGTCGACGGGATTCCCGAACTATACTCAGATCAATATAATACCCAAACATGGATTAGAGCCACAAATCACTGAACAGTTATGAATGGATATCTATTCGCTTATCTATGAAATCGGTGGTACTATTGGTATGTGGATCGGCATATCTGTAGTCACATGTAGTCAACTATATTCATACATATATTATACTAACAAAACATTATATAATATTTATATCAATTATAAAAATCGTGTTATAGTTATTTAACTATATATATATAATATTTATTATATTTTATAAAATTGTTGTTGTTTTATCAACTAGTTATTTGTAATATTAATATATATATAACAAATATAAAGTTTATATAAAGCTAATGTTTTAAATGTTATTTTGCATTTTAGTTTTAAAACTTTATTTACATTAATAGCTAATTAAAAGTTAAGAAATTAATGTTTAAAGTTTTCATCATATATTTTCACATTGTATTAAATTTATTGCAATTACAATATTATTATTACATTATACACTGTTTGTAATATATTTAATGTTTATATAAATCATGTTATCTATATATAATATATACAATATATATATATATATATACATTTATGCCATAGTTTTGTATACTAAAATCATAATGCGCGCCAAATAAAATAAAATATCTTAATAAATATCATTTATATGAGTATAAATAACGTTAAATTTATTAAATATCAATATTTTCATTTATAATATATTCAGATTCTATTTTTACAACTTTTCTAATACAATTTTTCCAAAAATCAGATTTAATTAAATTAAACGAATTAATTAATAAATTTTTAAAATCTATTGATGTTTTGAGATTTAAATTATTAGTTGAAACAATTTTTTTCCATTGAGCCCAAATCAATTCGATAGGATTTAACTATTAAAAAGTTAAGTTAGTGACGGACACTCGATCAACATAAACGAAATTATAATACTTACATCACAATTATAAGGTGGTGTTCTAAGTGGTATATGACCAGCTTTTTTGATGAGCTCGTCTAACGCATATTTTCTAACTTTTTTATGCTTTTTAGCTAATATTAGCAAATCCTTTTTCTTTAATTTGTCATTAAAGCTAATATTATTATTGTTAAGCCATTCCTTAATTTGATTGACACGCCAATTACTTTTTGGTCCTTTGTTTAAAATTCTTGAATGAATTTTTGCATTATCATAGACAATGACACATTTTTCTTTGAGATTTGGAATTACTTGTGTTTCCATCCAATTTTCAAATTTTTCACTATTTAATTCTTCATTTACACTTAAAAACAATCCATTTTCAACAAAACCGTCCTCTCCACCCACATGGATTACATTATACCGTTTTCCAGGACCTATTATTAATGTAGAGTTTAGTGACGTACACCCGATCAACATAGATTAAATTAAAAAATTAAAAAATTACCAATTTTTAAATTGAGTTTATATTTTGCCTTATTATTATTATTATTATTATTCAATTCCAATGGCATTATTATATGTGTAGTTAAAATATTTTGATGGATATAAGTTTCATCTAAATAAATAATAGGAAATTTTTTTTCCAATTGATTTTTTCTTACTAAATATCTCCGTCTTTGTCTTGTAATTGCAGGACATTTAATCTTTTCATCTCTTATTATATCTCTTGTTTTCTTCTTTTTATATCCCGCTTCTTTTAATAATCGATAATAAGTCCTTTTTGAAGCATTTTTGAATGACAATTTTTTTAATGATTTAGTTTGATCGATTATTTGATTTAATGATGGAGATTTATTATTTTTGTGAAACTTTTTAATAGTTTTATCAATAATAGTAATGTCATCCATTATAATTGTAAATCTTTTGTTTTTAGGACCTCTCTTTTTTGGAGATCCTAAATATCCACTAAAAATAAAAAAATTGCGTCAATATGGGGGTGCGGAGGTTTAAATTTATACATACCTTATAACCTTATAAATAGAAGCTCTTGACCTCTTAAATTGAACCATTAATTGTTGAACAATTTGTTCTGTTTTCATATTTGTTTGAGATTTAATATCAGTAAAATTTTGTGATATTAATTCTCTTATTTCTCTTGTCATAGCACATGTTTTGCCTCTATTTGGGCTAATATTTTCCATAATTAATAGCTAATTAATAATTAATATAATATTATAACTAATTTATCACATTTAATATAATTTAATTGCACTAATATAATGGCACATGTATTTGTTGACAATATTTGTGTCCCTTTTACAAATCACATGTTTACAGGCATGCGTTGCTATAGTAACTGAAAACTACTAAACTGTTATTAGTATACAAATCTATGGCATATATATATATATATATATCAATATATTTTATATATAATTAAATTTATTGTTGTTGTTGTTATTAAATTTAATAATAAAAATAATAAATCATATGGTACATTATGTTAAATTCAACAAAAAAATATAATAAATAATTAATTTGTACTAAATAACTAAAATACAATTAGTATACCAGTGTCATTTAGATATACGATATAATAATTTTATAATATATAAATTTATATCGAAACAACTAATTAACTATTTAGTTGTTAGTATTTCTTATAAAATAATTAATAATTAAACTTAGACTATTAGTTATTAACATTGTAACTGGTACAATTTTGCTATTAAATAAAATTTCTATTATTGTATCTATAGATTATAAACAGATATAATATAAATAAATTAATTATTAACGATATTTTTTCGGGGGGGGGGGAGTTATCATAAAAGTGAAATAAAAACATTTTGTAACTGGTACAATTTTATGTTATGAAATAAAAAATAAAAATAATTATCATTATAATATTTAAAGCATTAGTATTTTATATATTGATATATAAAATACATTATTATTATAAAATCAGTAAAATTTTGATCAATAAAATGTTTTTTTTTATAAAAAAAATTAAAGTTATATTACTTATATTACTAGAAAATTGTTTGATTGTGTAAAATATAAACAAAAAAATAACAATAATATTTTATAATAGTAAAATATAAATAATTAAATTTATTAAATAAAAAAATCATTTAATTATTCTAATGATTATTTTTAATAATAATAATAATGAAAATTAATACTATTATCATATTGATTATAGATTATTGATTGATAGCAAATATATTGATTAGAAATATATTTATTTAATTAAATTATTTTTAAATAGTAATTATTTTTAAATATAAAATATTTATATTTTACACATATAATATTAAAAAATATAAATTATTTTATTAATTAAAAATTATATTTCATAATTTATTATTATTATTTTTTTGTTTTTATTTATTTTGTAGATTAAAATTATATACGATAAATTTTCATATTTATATTTAATAATATATATAATATAATACTGTAATATATTTACAATTTTAATATGATATACACATTATATTATGCATTATGATAATTAAATTAGTTTAATAATAATCTGTAATTACCATAAATTAGTTATGTTATATTACTAACATATGTAATATTATATACAGTATAGATAGTATATAATACTGTATATTTAATACATGTGTTGTTTTTTATTTCAATACATGATGTAATTATTATTATTATTATTATTATCATATGTTTACTGAACTGTAGATAATTTATGATACATAATAATACAATGTATATCATTACAATGTTCATAATTAACTTTTTTTTTATTGATCTAATAAAAAATACAAACAATAATTTTATATATAACTATACATATATAATACAGGTTATTATAGTAACCATTAAGTAAATATAAACAAATAAAATAATTAATTTTCTGACTATACTACTAGTTGATCTTTATTTAATATAAATTACTGATTATATTAGTATATCATATATTATTTACCAGTTTTTTATAAATCAATATAAATAAATAATAAATTTTTATTTAAGTTTAATGTAATTTTATTAAGTTTATGTTACTAAAAAAACTATTTCAAAAAAATATATATTTAAGTTAAAATAAAAATTATTATCATTTTATTAGTGAATTACTTTCAAATAAAACTAGTATAACTTTAATATTAATAATAATAATAATAATACAGATTTTTTATAACCTATTAATTACAATAAATTAATACTATTATGAATTTAAATAATTTAAGTACCGATAGTTCAACTATTGTTAGTACAGAAAATAATATAAAACAAAAAGCTATTAATAATAATAATAATCATGAAATATTATTTACAAAACATGACCGCAAAACTGGTCTGTGTCGGCTGATTATTGTCCAGACAGTATTTGGTGTTACCTATGCCGGAAACAGTCACCTAAACAATAACTGTCCACTCAAACGGACAGCACTTATAGTCTACGATCTACTCGTTATGGTTGCACTTATGGTATTGGAGTTGATAGCCATATTAGATGGCGACCAGTTTAGTAGGGTGTTCAACAAAAATAGTGGTGGAGGGGATAGTAGTAGTAGTAATAGTAGTAATGATAATCATAATGATGTCGGAGCTGTTAGTAAACATGGAGTCGTATTGGTGGCACTGTTTCGGGTAACAGCCATATCCTGGGCCATAGAGTTTTTAACCATCAGATTAATGCTATTGAAAAATGGCAAATCAATTGTCAGGGGTATCAAAATGACTGGTATGTATTGTTTGTCTTTATTATTATTATTATTATTATTATTATTAATTTGGTGTTAAACATAGCATGTATTTTTAAATTTGTATTTAAAATTAAAAAAAAATTATTTAATAATAATAATAACTTGAAATATTTATATTGTTATATAATATCTAGAATTTTTAAAAAATATATAATTTATCTGTTGTTGTTGATAATTCAAATAGTAATTAATTTTATTATATTAATTTTATATAATATTATATTATTTGTTGTTAGTGTTTTCAATATTTAAGTAAATTAAAAAAAAAACTTTTTAAAATTGTAATATTATTAATATTTAATTATTATTTTTTCAAAAAAAATTTTTAAATAAATAATATTATAGGTATTACTTGTCTATCGCGTAGACGAAACATCAGATTTTGGTTATCGCTAATACTGTTGACACTAATGGACGCAATGCTAATGTCAGTCAACTTTACCGATTTGACAGCCGATTCGGTGCTAATGTTGGCCAAAACATACACAACGACGGAATTGTGGAAATCGTTTGTCTATTTTATTATGGGTTTGTTTCACGCAATCAACAAATTTTCCATAACATCGTTACTGGCATTTATGGCTTATGCCGTACGCGCTATTATTAATGGTACGTGTTTTTTATGTGACACGTGTGTGTGTGTGTGCGTGTCTGTGTGTATGTAATTGTGTTATTATTATGTAATTAAAATAGTATTATATTTTACTTAATATTATTTTATCTCATATATGTTTTTAAAAAACCGATATTATAATTTACCCAATTTAATTTAGTAATATATATATATCAAATAATTTTAATGATATATTGATAGATAAATTATTTTTTTTATAAAAATAATTATTATTAATACTCTAGTTGTATTATACTGTATAATGTAATTAACAAAAAATAACAACTAATTTAATATTTAAGTATTGATATTTGATTTAATTAATAAACTATACTATTATATAATATCTATATATATTTCTACTAAATTACAGATTGGAAAGTTAGACTCGACAACAATGATATCAAAATTAGTGAACTGTGCGACAATGTATTGAAACTCAGACATCAAATGGACATAACTAACCAATTGGTTGGGACAATGCTTTTTGTTAAGATATTTGTGAACGCAATGTTTATGTCGACCACAATTTGCGTACTAAGCCTATCGGGTAAACTGTCATACATTGCCGTCACTACTATTTGCGGTTTCTGTACGATAGCCATAGTCGACACTACTGTACTTTGTATAGCATCGCAGGTAATGATCGATGCTTTCGGTAATCTATGTAAACGTATTGAACAACTGATGGCCAGAGATGATAATGTGTCGCCAGAGGACAGTAATCTTTATCGACAGTTATCGGTAATAGTATCGGTCAGAGACGGTATACGACTCAAAGTTTTCAATTTGTTTGACTTGAAAGCCGTAACCCTATTGGCAATCATCAGCTATGTAGCCAACTATGCTATTATACTCATACAGACAACCGATCATTAAATTAAATTAAATATTTTAATTATTATATTACAAAAAATAATAATAAACTATAATAGTTATACTGTTCTAGTTTTTTAGGCTATAGTTTATTATAAATTATAACTTTTAACATTTGAAAAAAATTTTATTTGCATAATATATAATACATAAAAAAGTTTTTACCAAATAATTTTCAAAATATTAAATTAAATTATGTATTACTATTGATTGTTATGTTTAACTATTATGTTTGTGATATTAATTAGCTAACTTATAATTTTAATAATTTTGTATAATAAATACATTATTTTTAATTTATTGTTTATGTGCGTGTATTTATTTTATTTTTTTAATATATACTAAAGTAAATAATATATTAAGCAAAACTAGCAAAATACGTAAAGTATATGCAAACATTATTATAAGTTAAAAATATTTTACATTAAAAATTTATTATATAATTAAATACATTCATACAATACTTTAATAATTTATAGATTGTTTTATTTTTTTAAAATAAAGTCAATACATATTTTTATGTAACTATTTGATTAAGTTTTGTTAGTATAACTTTATTATTAATATCATTATATATATGCTATTTCACATTATATAATCACTAAAAATAAAACCAATAGTAAAGTTATATTGTAGATCAATAAAAACATAAATAAATAAATATTGTAAATAATAGTTATGTTTCTATTTTCTAGATTTTTAATGGACTATAATCACGAATTTACTTCAATAAAATTGAACAGATATATTGCAACTAAAAAATACAATAATGACATATTTTTTTGTGATATTTGTTAAAAATAAATATGATTTCTAATTTTTGTTTTCAAAAAAATAATAATAATTACTAATGTTAATAATAGCAATTGTTATTAATAGAAATAATAATAATAATATATAATAAAATAAAAATAATATAATACTAATAATCAATGCAATCTATTAATTTAAGTACCGATAGTAATAGTAATAGATTAGCAACTAATCGGATAACACCTAAACAACAACACAATAATGTTAATCTTGAATTACCATCGGATAAATCACTAGTTAATCCACTTAATAAACAAATGGATAATCAGTTAGCACCGGTAGATTTCAATATCAACAAAACCACTGATAATCATAATCAACTAAGCGGACAACTATCTAAACTGATTGTTGTTCACCAAATATTTGGTGTTACCTATGCGGGCAACTGTCCCCTATTCAGTGACCGACCCTTCAAACGGGCCGTACTAGTAGTCTACGATCTACTGGTTATTATCCTATTTCTAGCATTTGAATTGTCGGCCATCAGTGACGACACATTTAGGCGGCTATTTGGCAGCACCACCACCAACAACAACAGTACCGGCAGTGACGGCAGCAAACATGGAGGTGTTATGGGAGCACTGTTTCGGCTAAAAGCCATATCCTGGGCCATTGAATTTTTTACCATCAGATTATTATTATTGAAAAATGGTAAACATATTTTGAATGTTATCAACAAAATGTTAGGTATGTACTCTTTTTTAAAAAAATAATAAAAATAAATAATTTTAACTTTTTTTAGAAAAGTTAGATTTATTTATTTAAAGTCAGCTAGTTGATTAATAATTTAATATATTTAAAATTATATATATATGTATAATATATAAATGATTATATTTATTATAAATAATTCAAGATTTTTTTTTTATTTAATTAAAATGAAAAATATGCTAATAATTTATTTAAAATAAATAAATAAATAAATTTCTTATTATAATTACTTATATTAATTTAGTAAATACTAGACTATCCCGGGGACAGGCAGTAATATTTTGGTTATCATTGACACTGTTTACTGTGATGGACGCCGTACTATTGGCGGCCAATTTTACCGATTTGGCCGCAATTGTCGAAACATTGCCAATGAAAGTGGCGGACACTTCGAAACAATGGCCAGAAATTATTGGTTATATTATTGTCTGTTTGTTTCATGCAATGAATAAATTTTCCATAACATCACTACTAGTATTGATGGCCTATTCAGTACAGTCGATGATAATGAGTAAATTAATTTTTTTATTAACTAAATATAACTAAATATAATTGTATTTAATATTGTTTGTTACTAATTTATATTATTTAAATAGACATTACTTACAAAATTTTTTTTAACATTTGTTATGTTTTTATATTATTTTCAGTATTATTATCATATTATTGCTAAATACTATAAATTTTATCAATTGTACTATAAGTTTATGTATATGTTATGTTTTATACTATACTTTACTTATAGATTGGAAAGTTTTAATTAACCAAATTTAATATTTAACTATTTGATATTTGATTTAATTAATAAACTATATTATATAATATCTATATATATTAGATTGGAAAGTTAGACTCGACAACAATGATATTAAATTGGGTGAACTGTGCGATAATGTGCTGAAACTCAGACACCAATTGGACACAACTAACCAATTGGTTGGGACAATGCTATTGGTCAAGATATTTGTGAACGCAATGTTTATGTCGACCACTGTTTGCGTACTGTCCCTATCGGCCACACTGTCTACTATTGTTATCGCCGGTGTTTGCGGTTTTTGTACAATAGCTGTGGCCGACACTGCCGTCATATGTCTGGCCTCGCAAGTCATGATCGATGCCGTCGACGATCTATGTAAACGTGCCGAACATCTGATGGCCATTAATGTGTCGGCAGAGGACAGTCATCTCTACAGGCAGTTGTCGATCATAATGTCTGCCAAAAACAGTATACGACTTAAAGTTTTCAATTTGTTTGACTTGAAAGCCGTAACCCTATTGGCAATCATCGGTTATGTGGCCAACTATGCTGTTATACTTATACAGACAACTGATAGTTAATTATTTTTATTGATTTTTTTAATAAATTTAAATATTTATTTGCATTTATTTAATTTATAATTAATAAGTTAGTATTACTAAACTTTTTTTTAATTTTGTATTTAGTTGAAAAATATTTTGTAATAAACTATTATATATTATTTTTTCATAAATAATCGACATTTTTTGAATGATATAAATGTTGTTTTAATCATTATTCATATAAACTTATAGATAGATGTATTAGAGTTTTACCTGTAATAAAAAAAATACATATAAATATATTTGTTTTAAATATAATAAAAATAAATTGTAAAAACACTATATAATTAATAAATTTAAAATAATTATTATTTTATTAAATTACTCATAAGCAAATGTTTATTTTTGAATGTCAAACATATTTTAGTTTAAATTAAAGTACTAACAATTACTAAAAGTAATTTTGAATAACTAACATTTATAAAGTTTATATAAATAAACATTTATGTGGTATTTATGTATTATCATTGTATTAATTTTATTTTCATGTAAATTATGATGTTGAAGCAATTAAATAGTATTTTTTTATTAGTTAAGTTTTTGTTGTTAATGTTTATTTTTTTTTGTTATTTTATTTATTGTAAAAGTCAAAAATTAAAAATTTACAAAATAAAATGCTATACATAAACACACACAAATACAAAAAAATCAATTAATTATGTTTAGAAAATAAATTGTTAAAAATAAGTTTACATTTTATTTTAGTTTTTAATGTATAAAATAAAACAAAATATTTTGTTATCTATTTTTAATATGAATTAAAATTTAAAATATTAGAGATTTTCATTTTTACAAATGTTATGTCAATATTAAGTCAATAATCAGTTGATAAAATATTTATCAGAGAGAGAGAGAGAGAGAGAGAGAGAGAGAGAGATTAATATTTAAAAAACAAAAAACAAAGATTTAAATACTTAAATTAATATTGATTTAATTAATGATTATTAAAAAATAAAATACTATAATTAATTGTTTTTATAATATTTTTTAATTATTAATATGATTTCAGCATAGTCAACTACTATTAATTAAATATAATCATGATAAGTTAACATAAAAATTTGAATAATTACTTTTCAACAACAATGACAATTAATTTAGAAAAAATAGAGTAACTGATACAAACAAACAAAATATTATAAATTTATTAATAATAATAATTATTATAATTTCATTTTTCAAGTAAATATCTATACAAACTAAACTAATAATTATGAATTCACTTTATCTATATCTAATGAAATATTTAAAAATAAAAAATAGTATTTATTAAAATAATTAACATTTTCTCATGAAACTACTTTTTATTTGGCAACTCTATTAATTTAATAATTAAAAAATCATATAAATATCGGGATAGTTTCAATAGAAAAAATAAAGTAACAACTGGTATACTGTAATAACTAGTAATTGAAAATTCTATTATATTACTATTACCAGTTTAGTATACTATTTTTTTTTTAAATACTAAAATTAATAATAATATTATAATATAATATTTATATTTTATTTTTTTATAGATTAAACCCAAAACAACTACAAAATGAATTCAATAACATTGATTGCATTGACTGTTGTGGCCATTATTGTTGCTGTGGATCAATGCGATGCTATTACAGGACAGGATATTATTACAAAAATATGCGGTAAATATTATTAACTAATTATTATTTATTTAGTATTAATTTTATTATTATTATATTATTTAATTACTATTATAATCAATTTAGGTCTGAGCCAATGCCCAGATAAAGCATCGGGTGTTAAGACATGTATTGGTGGTATCGCAACATTGCCCGTACCTGTCAAAGGACTATTGGATACAGTATTGGGTGTAATCATCGGTACCGTCACTGATATATTATCTAAACTTTTACAAACATCTATCTGTAATAATACAGTCAATACACTATTGACTCTATTGAATGGCGTTAATATACCGTTAGATGATATTGCAAAATGTGTGGTTCCCTGTTAGTAGTAGTACTAGTATTTTATAATGATATTAATAATATGCATGAAGATAAGCACTAGTAGTATTAGTAGTATAAGTAATAATAATAAATATTTTGCATAAATTATATAGATTAAATTTGACTATATTGTAGAATTATTATTGTTATTATTATTATAAATAATTTATATTAAATCTATTAATTATATTATTAATAGTAAATGTAATTTTCAGATATAAATTTTTTTATGAAAATAAATAAATAAATAATTATTAAAAGTATAAATATAATTTTTTTCATAAAAGAGTACTATTTTAACCAGCTGAAAACAATCTAACAATATTAATTAGACTAATATACAAAAATTACTAATTACTAATTTAATAGTATTTAAATATAGTATATATTTTTAAATATTTAATTAAATCTATGTACATAAAATAATTAATTCATAGTGAATATAGCTTGTTATCCAAAAAAATAAATAAAAAAATCATTTATAAAAAACTAATTAATTGTTATAATTATTAGTAAAATAATCTATAATATCCATGTAAATTTATATTAGAAACTTATAATATAATTTTATATACCTTATATACTGTATATATAGCTTTATATAAATATTAAAGACATAATTCATTATTAAATATATATATTGTACAAAAATTTCTAAAAAATTATATTATTCATTTTATTTTTTAAGTTATATTAAATACTATAAAGTAATTGAGTAAATGTTAAATGTTTAATACGACAACACTGTCTACTATTGTTATCTGAATGATATAATTGTAGTTTTAATCATTATTTATATAAACTTATAGATAGATGTATTAGAGTTTTACCTGTATTTAAAAAATACATATAAATATATTTGTTTTTAAATATAATAAAAATAATAATTGTGGAAACACTATATAATTAATAAATTTAAAATAATTATTATTTTATAAAATTACTCTTAAGCAAATGTTAATTTTTTAATGTCAAACATATTTTAGTTTAAATTAAAGTACTAACAATTACTAAAAGTAATTTTGAATAACTAACAATTATAAAGTTTATATAAATAAACATTTATGTGGTATTTATGTTTTATCATTGTATTAATTTTATTTTTATGTAAATTATGATGTTGAAACAATTAAATAGTATTTTTTTTATTTGTTAAGTTTTTGTTGTTAATGTTAATTTTTTTGTTATTTTATTTATTGTAATACTTTATGAATAGTCAAAAATTAAAAATTTACAAAATAAAATTCAATACACAATCAAACACACATACAAACAAAATCAATTAACTATGTTTAGAAAATAAATTGTTAAATATAAGTTTACATTTTATTACTATTGATAGTTTTTAATATATAAAATAAAAACTAAATATTATGTTTTTTATATATTTTTAAAATTAATTAAAATGTTAGATTTTTATTTTACAAATGATATGTCAAAATTAGGTTAATAATCAGTTGATGAAAATGATATCAGAGAGAGAGAGAGAAGAGAGAGAGAGAGAGAGAAGAGAGAGAGAGAGAGAGATTAATATTTTAAATATTTACAAACTTAAAACAAAGATTTAGAAAACAATATTAAAAATTGAATAATGATTATTAAAAATAAAATACTATAATTAATTGTTTTTATAATATTTTTAAATTATTAATATGATTTCAACATAGTCAACTACTATTAATTAAATATAATCATGATAAGTTAACAAAAATTTGAATAATTACTTTTCAACTACAATGACAATTAATTTAGAAAAAATAGAGTAACTGATACAAAAAAATTTATTAAATATTATTATTATTATAATTTAATTTTTCAAGTAAATATCTATACAAACTAAACTAATAATTATGAATTCACTATATTTATATATAATGAAATATTTAAAAATAAAAAATAGTCTATTAAAATAATTTACATTTTCTCATGAAACTACTTTTTATTTGGTAACTCTATTAATTTAATAATTAAAAAATCATATAAATATCAAGATAGTTTCAATAGAAAAAATAAAGTAACAACTGGTATACTGTAATAACTAGTAATTGAAAATTCTATTATATTACTATTACCAGTTTAGTATACTATTTTTTTTAAATACTAAAATTAATAATAATATTATAATATAATATTTATATTTTATTTTTTTATAGATTAAACCCAAAACAACTACAAAATGAATTCAATAACATTGATTGCATTGACTGTTGTGGCCATTATTGTTGCTGTGGATCAATGCGATGCTATTACAGGACAGGATATTATTACAAAAATATGCGGTAAATATTATTAACTAATTATTATTTATTTAGTATTAATTTTATTATTATTATATTATTTAATTACTATTATAATCAATTTAGGTCTGAGCCAATGCCCAGATAAAGCATCGGGTGTTAAGACATGTATTGGTGGTATCGCAACATTGCCCGTACCTGTCAAAGGACTATTGGATACAGTATTGGGTGTAATCATCGGTACCGTCACTGATATATTATCTAAACTTTTACAAACATCTATCTGTAATAATACAGTCAATACACTATTGACTCTATTGAATGGCGTTAATATACCGTTAGATGATATTGCAAAATGTGTGGTTCCCTGTTAGTAGTAGTACTAGTATTTTATAATGATATTAATAATATGCATGAAGATAAGCACTAGTAGTATTAGTAGTATAAGTAATAATAATAAATATTTTGCATAAATTATATAGATTAAATTTGACTATATTGTAGAATTATTATTGTTATTATTATTATAAATAATTTATATTAAATCTATTAATTATATTATTAATAGTAAATGTAATTTTCAGATATAAATTTTTTTATGAAAATAAATAAATAAATAATTATTAAAAGTATAAATATAATTTTTTTTCATAAAAGAGTACTATTTTAACCAGCTGAAAACAATCTAACAATATTAATTAGACTAATATACAAAAATTACTAATTACTAATTTAATAGTATTTAAATATAGTATATATTTTTAAATATTTAATTAAATCTATGTACATAAAATAATTAATTCATAGTGAATATAGCTTGTTATCCAAAAAAATAAATAAAAAAATCATTTATAAAAAACTAATTAATTGTTATAATTATTAGTAAAATAATCTATAATATCCATGTAAATTTATATTAGAAACTTATAATATAATTTTATATACCTTATATACTGTATATATAGCTTTATATAAATATTAAAGACATAATTCATTATTAAATATATATATTGTACAAAAATTTCTAAAAAATTATATTATTCATTTTATTTTTTAAGTTATATTAAATACTATAAAGTAATTGAGTAAATGTTAAATGTTTAATACGACAACACTGTCTACTATTGTTATCTGAATGATATAATTGTAGTTTTAATCATTATTTATATAAACTTATAGATAGATGTATTAGAGTTTTACCTGTATTTAAAAAATACATATAAATATATTTGTTTTTAAATATAATAAAAATAATAATTGTGGAAACACTATATAATTAATAAATTTAAAATAATTATTATTTTATAAAATTACTCTTAAGCAAATGTTAATTTTTTAATGTCAAACATATTTTAGTTTAAATTAAAGTACTAACAATTACTAAAAGTAATTTTGAATAACTAACAATTATAAAGTTTATATAAATAAACATTTATGTGGTATTTATGTTTTATCATTGTATTAATTTTATTTTTATGTAAATTATGATGTTGAAACAATTAAATAGTATTTTTTTTATTTGTTAAGTTTTTGTTGTTAATGTTAATTTTTTTGTTATTTTATTTATTGTAATACTTTATGAATAGTCAAAAATTAAAAATTTACAAAATAAAATTCAATACACAATCAAACACACATACAAACAAAATCAATTAACTATGTTTAGAAAATAAATTGTTAAATATAAGTTTACATTTTATTACTATTGATAGTTTTTAATATATAAAATAAAAACTAAATATTATGTTTTTTATATATTTTTAAAATTAATTAAAATGTTAGATTTTTATTTTACAAATGATATGTCAAAATTAGGTTAATAATCAGTTGATGAAAATGATATCAGAGAGAGAGAGAGAAGAGAGAGAGAGAGAGAGAGAAGAGAGAGAGAGAGAGAGATTAATATTTTAAATATTTACAAACTTAAAACAAAGATTTAGAAAACAATATTAAAAATTGAATAATGATTATTAAAAATAAAATACTATAATTAATTGTTTTTATAATATTTTTAAATTATTAATATGATTTCAACATAGTCAACTACTATTAATTAAATATAATCATGATAAGTTAACAAAAATTTGAATAATTACTTTTCAACTACAATGACAATTAATTTAGAAAAAATAGAGTAACTGATACAAAAAAAATTTATTAAATATTATTATTATTATAATTTAATTTTTCAAGTAAATATCTATACAAACTAAACTAATAATTATGAATTCACTATATTTATATATAATGAAATATTTAAAAATAAAAAATAGTCTATTAAAATAATTTACATTTTCTCATGAAACTACTTTTTATTTGGTAACTCTATTAATTTAATAATTAAAAAATCATATAAATATCAAGATAGTTTCAATAGAAAAAATAAAGTAACAACTGGTATACTGTAATAACTAGTAATTGAAAATTCTATTATATTACTATTACCAGTTTAGTATACTATTTTTTTTAAATACTAAAATTAATAATAATATTATAATATAATATTTATATTTTATTTTTTTATAGATTAAACCCAAAACAACTACAAAATGAATTCAATAACATTGATTGCATTGACTGTTGTGGCCATTATTGTTGCTGTGGATCAATGCGATGCTATTACAGGACAGGATATTATTACAAAAATATGCGGTAAATATTATTAACTAATTATTATTTATTTAGTATTAATTTTATTATTATTATATTATTTAATTACTATTATAATCAATTTAGGTCTGAGCCAATGCCCAGATAAAGCATCGGGTGTTAAGACATGTATTGGTGGTATCGCAACATTGCCCGTACCTGTCAAAGGACTATTGGATACAGTATTGGGTGTAATCATCGGTACCGTCACTGATATATTATCTAAACTTTTACAAACATCTATCTGTAATAATACAGTCAATACACTATTGACTCTATTGAATGGCGTTAATATACCGTTAGATGATATTGCAAAATGTGTGGTTCCCTGTTAGTAGTAGTACTAGTATTTTATAATGATATTAATAATATGCATGAAGATAAGCACTAGTAGTATTAGTAGTATAAGTAATAATAATAAATATTTTGCATAAATTATATAGATTAAATTTGACTATATTGTAGAATTATTATTGTTATTATTATTATAAATAATTTATATTAAATCTATTAATTATATTATTAATAGTAAATGTAATTTTCAGATATAAATTTTTTTATGAAAATAAATAAATAAATAATTATTAAAAGTATAAATATAATTTTTTTTTCATAAAAGAGTACTATTTTAACCAGCTGAAAACAATCTAACAATATTAATTAGACTAATATACAAAAATTACTAATTACTAATTTAATAGTATTTAAATATAGTATATATTTTTAAATATTTAATTAAATCTATGTACATAAAATAATTAATTCATAGTGAATATAGCTTGTTATCCAAAAAAATAAATAAAAAAATCATTTATAAAAAACTAATTAATTGTTATAATTATTAGTAAAATAATCTATAATATCCATGTAAATTTATATTAGAAACTTATAATATAATTTTATATACCTTATATACTGTATATATAGCTTTATATAAATATTAAAGACATAATTCATTATTAAATATATATATTGTACAAAAATTTCTAAAAAATTATATTATTCATTTTATTTTTTAAGTTATATTAAATACTATAAAGTAATTGAGTAAATGTTAAATGTTTAATACGACAACACTGTCTACTATTGTTATCTGAATGATATAATTGTAGTTTTAATCATTATTTATATAAACTTATAGATAGATGTATTAGAGTTTTACCTGTATTTAAAAAATACATATAAATATATTTGTTTTTAAATATAATAAAAATAATAATTGTGGAAACACTATATAATTAATAAATTTAAAATAATTATTATTTTATAAAATTACTCTTAAGCAAATGTTAATTTTTTAATGTCAAACATATTTTAGTTTAAATTAAAGTACTAACAATTACTAAAAGTAATTTTGAATAACTAACAATTATAAAGTTTATATAAATAAACATTTATGTGGTATTTATGTTTTATCATTGTATTAATTTTATTTTTATGTAAATTATGATGTTGAAACAATTAAATAGTATTTTTTTTATTTGTTAAGTTTTTGTTGTTAATGTTAATTTTTTTGTTATTTTATTTATTGTAATACTTTATGAATAGTCAAAAATTAAAAATTTACAAAATAAAATTCAATACACAATCAAACACACATACAAACAAAATCAATTAACTATGTTTAGAAAATAAATTGTTAAATATAAGTTTACATTTTATTACTATTGATAGTTTTTAATATATAAAATAAAAACTAAATATTATGTTTTTTATATATTTTTAAAATTAATTAAAATGTTAGATTTTTATTTTACAAATGATATGTCAAAATTAGGTTAATAATCAGTTGATGAAAATGATATCAGAGAGAGAGAGAGAAAGAGAGAGAGAGAGAGAGAAAGAGAGAGAGAGAGAGAGATTAATATTTTAAATATTTACAAACTTAAAACAAAGATTTAGAAAACAATATTAAAAATTGAATAATGATTATTAAAAATAAAATACTATAATTAATTGTTTTTATAATATTTTTAAATTATTAATATGATTTCAACATAGTCAACTACTATTAATTAAATATAATCATGATAAGTTAACAAAAATTTGAATAATTACTTTTCAACTACAATGACAATTAATTTAGAAAAAATAGAGTAACTGATACAAAAAAAATTTATTAAATATTATTATTATTATAATTTAATTTTTCAAGTAAATATCTATACAAACTAAACTAATAATTATGAATTCACTATATTTATATATAATGAAATATTTAAAAATAAAAAATAGTCTATTAAAATAATTTACATTTTCTCATGAAACTACTTTTTATTTGGTAACTCTATTAATTTAATAATTAAAAAATCATATAAATATCAAGATAGTTTCAATAGAAAAAATAAAGTAACAACTGGTATACTGTAATAACTAGTAATTGAAAATTCTATTATATTACTATTACCAGTTTAGTATACTATTTTTTTTTAAATACTAAAATTAATAATAATATTATAATATAATATTTATATTTTATTTTTTTATAGATTAAACCCAAAACAACTACAAAATGAATTCAATAACATTGATTGCATTGACTGTTGTGGCCATTATTGTTGCTGTGGATCAATGCGATGCTATTACAGGACAGGATATTATTACAAAAATATGCGGTAAATATTATTAACTAATTATTATTTATTTAGTATTAATTTTATTATTATTATATTATTTAATTACTATTATAATCAATTTAGGTCTGAGCCAATGCCCAGATAAAGCATCGGGTGTTAAGACATGTATTGGTGGTATCGCAACATTGCCCGTACCTGTCAAAGGACTATTGGATACAGTATTGGGTGTAATCATCGGTACCGTCACTGATATATTATCTAAACTTTTACAAACATCTATCTGTAATAATACAGTCAATACACTATTGACTCTATTGAATGGCGTTAATATACCGTTAGATGATATTGCAAAATGTGTGGTTCCCTGTTAGTAGTAGTACTAGTATTTTATAATGATATTAATAATATGCATGAAGATAAGCACTAGTAGTATTAGTAGTATAAGTAATAATAATAAATATTTTGCATAAATTATATAGATTAAATTTGACTATATTGTAGAATTATTATTGTTATTATTATTATAAATAATTTATATTAAATCTATTAATTATATTATTAATAGTAAATGTAATTTTCAGATATAAATTTTTTTATGAAAATAAATAAATAAATAATTATTAAAAGTATAAATATAATTTTTTTTTCATAAAAGAGTACTATTTTAACCAGCTGAAAACAATCTAACAATATTAATTAGACTAATATACAAAAATTACTAATTACTAATTTAATAGTATTTAAATATAGTATATATTTTTAAATATTTAATTAAATCTATGTACATAAAATAATTAATTCATAGTGAATATAGCTTGTTATCCAAAAAAATAAATAAAAAAATCATTTATAAAAAACTAATTAATTGTTATAATTATTAGTAAAATAATCTATAATATCCATGTAAATTTATATTAGAAACTTATAATATAATTTTATATACCTTATATACTGTATATATAGCTTTATATAAATATTAAAGACATAATTCATTATTAAATATATATATTGTACAAAAATTTCTAAAAAATTATATTATTCATTTTATTTTTTAAGTTATATTAAATACTATAAAGTAATTGAGTAAATGTTAAATGTTTAATACGACAACACTGTCTACTATTGTTATCTGAATGATATAATTGTAGTTTTAATCATTATTTATATAAACTTATAGATAGATGTATTAGAGTTTTACCTGTATTTAAAAAATACATATAAATATATTTGTTTTTAAATATAATAAAAATAATAATTGTGGAAACACTATATAATTAATAAATTTAAAATAATTATTATTTTATAAAATTACTCTTAAGCAAATGTTAATTTTTTAATGTCAAACATATTTTAGTTTAAATTAAAGTACTAACAATTACTAAAAGTAATTTTGAATAACTAACAATTATAAAGTTTATATAAATAAACATTTATGTGGTATTTATGTTTTATCATTGTATTAATTTTATTTTTATGTAAATTATGATGTTGAAACAATTAAATAGTATTTTTTTTATTTGTTAAGTTTTTGTTGTTAATGTTAATTTTTTTGTTATTTTATTTATTGTAATACTTTATGAATAGTCAAAAATTAAAAATTTACAAAATAAAATTCAATACACAATCAAACACACATACAAACAAAATCAATTAACTATGTTTAGAAAATAAATTGTTAAATATAAGTTTACATTTTATTACTATTGATAGTTTTTAATATATAAAATAAAAACTAAATATTATGTTTTTTATATATTTTTAAAATTAATTAAAATGTTAGATTTTTATTTTACAAATGATATGTCAAAATTAGGTTAATAATCAGTTGATGAAAATGATATCAGAGAGAGAGAGAGAGAGAGAGAGAGAGAGAGAGAGAGAGAAGAGAGAGAGAGAGAGAGATTAATATTTTAAATATTTACAAACTTAAAACAAAGATTTAGAAAACAATATTAAAAATTGAATAATGATTATTAAAAATAAAATACTATAATTAATTGTTTTTATAATATTTTTAAATTATTAATATGATTTCAACATAGTCAACTACTATTAATTAAATATAATCATGATAAGTTAACAAAAATTTGAATAATTACTTTTCAACTACAATGACAATTAATTTAGAAAAAATAGAGTAACTGATACAAAAAAAATTTATTAAATATTATTATTATTATAATTTAATTTTTCAAGTAAATATCTATACAAACTAAACTAATAATTATGAATTCACTATATTTATATATAATGAAATATTTAAAAATAAAAAATAGTCTATTAAAATAATTTACATTTTCTCATGAAACTACTTTTTATTTGGTAACTCTATTAATTTAATAATTAAAAAATCATATAAATATCAAGATAGTTTCAATAGAAAAAATAAAGTAACAACTGGTATACTGTAATAACTAGTAATTGAAAATTCTATTATATTACTATTACCAGTTTAGTATACTATTTTTTTTTTAAATACTAAAATTAATAATAATATTATAATATAATATTTATATTTTATTTTTTTATAGATTAAACCCAAAACAACTACAAAATGAATTCAATAACATTGATTGCATTGACTGTTGTGGCCATTATTGTTGCTGTGGATCAATGCGATGCTATTACAGGACAGGATATTATTACAAAAATATGCGGTAAATATTATTAACTAATTATTATTTATTTAGTATTAATTTTATTATTATTATATTATTTAATTACTATTATAATCAATTTAGGTCTGAGCCAATGCCCAGATAAAGCATCGGGTGTTAAGACATGTATTGGTGGTATCGCAACATTGCCCGTACCTGTCAAAGGACTATTGGATACAGTATTGGGTGTAATCATCGGTACCGTCACTGATATATTATCTAAACTTTTACAAACATCTATCTGTAATAATACAGTCAATACACTATTGACTCTATTGAATGGCGTTAATATACCGTTAGATGATATTGCAAAATGTGTGGTTCCCTGTTAGTAGTAGTACTAGTATTTTATAATGATATTAATAATATGCATGAAGATAAGCACTAGTAGTATTAGTAGTATAAGTAATAATAATAAATATTTTGCATAAATTATATAGATTAAATTTGACTATATTGTAGAATTATTATTGTTATTATTATTATAAATAATTTATATTAAATCTATTAATTATATTATTAATAGTAAATGTAATTTTCAGATATAAATTTTTTTATGAAAATAAATAAATAAATAATTATTAAAAGTATAAATATAATTTTTTTTTCATAAAAGAGTACTATTTTAACCAGCTGAAAACAATCTAACAATATTAATTAGACTAATATACAAAAATTACTAATTACTAATTTAATAGTATTTAAATATAGTATATATTTTTAAATATTTAATTAAATCTATGTACATAAAATAATTAATTCATAGTGAATATAGCTTGTTATCCAAAAAAATAAATAAAAAAATCATTTATAAAAAACTAATTAATTGTTATAATTATTAGTAAAATAATCTATAATATCCATGTAAATTTATATTAGAAACTTATAATATAATTTTATATACCTTATATACTGTATATATAGCTTTATATAAATATTAAAGACATAATTCATTATTAAATATATATATTGTACAAAAATTTCTAAAAAATTATATTATTCATTTTATTTTTTAAGTTATATTAAATACTATAAAGTAATTGAGTAAATGTTAAATGTTTAATACGACAACACTGTCTACTATTGTTATCTGAATGATATAATTGTAGTTTTAATCATTATTTATATAAACTTATAGATAGATGTATTAGAGTTTTACCTGTATTTAAAAAATACATATAAATATATTTGTTTTTAAATATAATAAAAATAATAATTGTGGAAACACTATATAATTAATAAATTTAAAATAATTATTATTTTATAAAATTACTCTTAAGCAAATGTTAATTTTTTAATGTCAAACATATTTTAGTTTAAATTAAAGTACTAACAATTACTAAAAGTAATTTTGAATAACTAACAATTATAAAGTTTATATAAATAAACATTTATGTGGTATTTATGTTTTATCATTGTATTAATTTTATTTTTATGTAAATTATGATGTTGAAACAATTAAATAGTATTTTTTTTATTTGTTAAGTTTTTGTTGTTAATGTTAATTTTTTTGTTATTTTATTTATTGTAATACTTTATGAATAGTCAAAAATTAAAAATTTACAAAATAAAATTCAATACACAATCAAACACACATACAAACAAAATCAATTAACTATGTTTAGAAAATAAATTGTTAAATATAAGTTTACATTTTATTACTATTGATAGTTTTTAATATATAAAATAAAAACTAAATATTATGTTTTTTATATATTTTTAAAATTAATTAAAATGTTAGATTTTTATTTTACAAATGATATGTCAAAATTAGGTTAATAATCAGTTGATGAAAATGATATCAGAGAGAGAGAGAGAGAAAGAGAGAGAGAGAGAAGAGAGAGAGAGAGAGAGAGAGARAGAGAGAGAGAGAGAAAGAGAGAGAGAGAGAGAGATTAATATTTTAAATATTTACAAACTTAAAACAAAGATTTAGAAAACAATATTAAAAATTGAATAATGATTATTAAAAATAAAATACTATAATTAATTGTTTTTATAATATTTTTAAATTATTAATATGATTTCAACATAGTCAACTACTATTAATTAAATATAATCATGATAAGTTAACAAAAATTTGAATAATTACTTTTCAACTACAATGACAATTAATTTAGAAAAAATAGAGTAACTGATACAAAAAAAATTTATTAAATATTATTATTATTATAATTTAATTTTTCAAGTAAATATCTATACAAACTAAACTAATAATTATGAATTCACTATATTTATATATAATGAAATATTTAAAAATAAAAAATAGTCTATTAAAATAATTTACATTTTCTCATGAAACTACTTTTTATTTGGTAACTCTATTAATTTAATAATTAAAAAATCATATAAATATCAAGATAGTTTCAATAGAAAAAATAAAGTAACAACTGGTATACTGTAATAACTAGTAATTGAAAATTCTATTATATTACTATTACCAGTTTAGTATACTATTTTTTTTTAAATACTAAAATTAATAATAATATTATAATATAATATTTATATTTTATTTTTTTATAGATTAAACCCAAAACAACTACAAAATGAATTCAATAACATTGATTGCATTGACTGTTGTGGCCATTATTGTTGCTGTGGATCAATGCGATGCTATTACAGGACAGGATATTATTACAAAAATATGCGGTAAATATTATTAACTAATTATTATTTATTTAGTATTAATTTTATTATTATTATATTATTTAATTACTATTATAATCAATTTAGGTCTGAGCCAATGCCCAGATAAAGCATCGGGTGTTAAGACATGTATTGGTGGTATCGCAACATTGCCCGTACCTGTCAAAGGACTATTGGATACAGTATTGGGTGTAATCATCGGTACCGTCACTGATATATTATCTAAACTTTTACAAACATCTATCTGTAATAATACAGTCAATACACTATTGACTCTATTGAATGGCGTTAATATACCGTTAGATGATATTGCAAAATGTGTGGTTCCCTGTTAGTAGTAGTACTAGTATTTTATAATGATATTAATAATATGCATGAAGATAAGCACTAGTAGTATTAGTAGTATAAGTAATAATAATAAATATTTTGCATAAATTATATAGATTAAATTTGACTATATTGTAGAATTATTATTGTTATTATTATTATAAATAATTTATATTAAATCTATTAATTATATTATTAATAGTAAATGTAATTTTCAGATATAAATTTTTTTATGAAAATAAATAAATAAATAATTATTAAAAGTATAAATATAATTTTTTTTTCATAAAAGAGTACTATTTTAACCAGCTGAAAACAATCTAACAATATTAATTAGACTAATATACAAAAATTACTAATTACTAATTTAATAGTATTTAAATATAGTATATATTTTTAAATATTTAATTAAATCTATGTACATAAAATAATTAATTCATAGTGAATATAGCTTGTTATCCAAAAAAATAAATAAAAAAATCATTTATAAAAAACTAATTAATTGTTATAATTATTAGTAAAATAATCTATAATATCCATGTAAATTTATATTAGAAACTTATAATATAATTTTATATACCTTATATACTGTATATATAGCTTTATATAAATATTAAAGACATAATTCATTATTAAATATATATATTGTACAAAAATTTCTAAAAAATTATATTATTCATTTTATTTTTTAAGTTATATTAAATACTATAAAGTAATTGAGTAAATGTTAAATGTTTAATACGACAACACTGTCTACTATTGTTATCTGAATGATATAATTGTAGTTTTAATCATTATTTATATAAACTTATAGATAGATGTATTAGAGTTTTACCTGTATTTAAAAAATACATATAAATATATTTGTTTTTAAATATAATAAAAATAATAATTGTGGAAACACTATATAATTAATAAATTTAAAATAATTATTATTTTATAAAATTACTCTTAAGCAAATGTTAATTTTTTAATGTCAAACATATTTTAGTTTAAATTAAAGTACTAACAATTACTAAAAGTAATTTTGAATAACTAACAATTATAAAGTTTATATAAATAAACATTTATGTGGTATTTATGTTTTATCATTGTATTAATTTTATTTTTATGTAAATTATGATGTTGAAACAATTAAATAGTATTTTTTTTATTTGTTAAGTTTTTGTTGTTAATGTTAATTTTTTTGTTATTTTATTTATTGTAATACTTTATGAATAGTCAAAAATTAAAAATTTACAAAATAAAATTCAATACACAATCAAACACACATACAAACAAAATCAATTAACTATGTTTAGAAAATAAATTGTTAAATATAAGTTTACATTTTATTACTATTGATAGTTTTTAATATATAAAATAAAAACTAAATATTATGTTTTTTATATATTTTTAAAATTAATTAAAATGTTAGATTTTTATTTTACAAATGATATGTCAAAATTAGGTTAATAATCAGTTGATGAAAATGATATCAGAGAGAGAGAGAGAAAGAGAGAGAGAGAGAGAAAGAGAGAGAGAGAGAGAAAGAGAGAAAGAGAGAAAGAGAGAGAGAGAGAAAGAGAGAGAGAGAGAGAGATTAATATTTTAAATATTTACAAACTTAAAACAAAGATTTAGAAAACAATATTAAAAATTGAATAATGATTATTAAAAATAAAATACTATAATTAATTGTTTTTATAATATTTTTAAATTATTAATATGATTTCAACATAGTCAACTACTATTAATTAAATATAATCATGATAAGTTAACAAAAATTTGAATAATTACTTTTCAACTACAATGACAATTAATTTAGAAAAAATAGAGTAACTGATACAAAAAAAATTTATTAAATATTATTATTATTATAATTTAATTTTTCAAGTAAATATCTATACAAACTAAACTAATAATTATGAATTCACTATATTTATATATAATGAAATATTTAAAAATAAAAAATAGTCTATTAAAATAATTTACATTTTCTCATGAAACTACTTTTTATTTGGTAACTCTATTAATTTAATAATTAAAAAATCATATAAATATCAAGATAGTTTCAATAGAAAAAATAAAGTAACAACTGGTATACTGTAATAACTAGTAATTGAAAATTCTATTATATTACTATTACCAGTTTAGTATACTATTTTTTTTAAATACTAAAATTAATAATAATATTATAATATAATATTTATATTTTATTTTTTTATAGATTAAACCCAAAACAACTACAAAATGAATTCAATAACATTGATTGCATTGACTGTTGTGGCCATTATTGTTGCTGTGGATCAATGCGATGCTATTACAGGACAGGATATTATTACAAAAATATGCGGTAAATATTATTAACTAATTATTATTTATTTAGTATTAATTTTATTATTATTATATTATTTAATTACTATTATAATCAATTTAGGTCTGAGCCAATGCCCAGATAAAGCATCGGGTGTTAAGACATGTATTGGTGGTATCGCAACATTGCCCGTACCTGTCAAAGGACTATTGGATACAGTATTGGGTGTAATCATCGGTACCGTCACTGATATATTATCTAAACTTTTACAAACATCTATCTGTAATAATACAGTCAATACACTATTGACTCTATTGAATGGCGTTAATATACCGTTAGATGATATTGCAAAATGTGTGGTTCCCTGTTAGTAGTAGTACTAGTATTTTATAATGATATTAATAATATGCATGAAGATAAGCACTAGTAGTATTAGTAGTATAAGTAATAATAATAAATATTTTGCATAAATTATATAGATTAAATTTGACTATATTGTAGAATTATTATTGTTATTATTATTATAAATAATTTATATTAAATCTATTAATTATATTATTAATAGTAAATGTAATTTTCAGATATAAATTTTTTTATGAAAATAAATAAATAAATAATTATTAAAAGTATAAATATAATTTTTTTTTCATAAAAGAGTACTATTTTAACCAGCTGAAAACAATCTAACAATATTAATTAGACTAATATACAAAAATTACTAATTACTAATTTAATAGTATTTAAATATAGTATATATTTTTAAATATTTAATTAAATCTATGTACATAAAATAATTAATTCATAGTGAATATAGCTTGTTATCCAAAAAAATAAATAAAAAAATCATTTATAAAAAACTAATTAATTGTTATAATTATTAGTAAAATAATCTATAATATCCATGTAAATTTATATTAGAAACTTATAATATAATTTTATATACCTTATATACTGTATATATAGCTTTATATAAATATTAAAGACATAATTCATTATTAAATATATATATTGTACAAAAATTTCTAAAAAATTATATTATTCATTTTATTTTTTAAGTTATATTAAATACTATAAAGTAATTGAGTAAATGTTAAATGTTTAATACGACAACACTGTCTACTATTGTTATCTGAATGATATAATTGTAGTTTTAATCATTATTTATATAAACTTATAGATAGATGTATTAGAGTTTTACCTGTATTTAAAAAATACATATAAATATATTTGTTTTTAAATATAATAAAAATAATAATTGTGGAAACACTATATAATTAATAAATTTAAAATAATTATTATTTTATAAAATTACTCTTAAGCAAATGTTAATTTTTTAATGTCAAACATATTTTAGTTTAAATTAAAGTACTAACAATTACTAAAAGTAATTTTGAATAACTAACAATTATAAAGTTTATATAAATAAACATTTATGTGGTATTTATGTTTTATCATTGTATTAATTTTATTTTTATGTAAATTATGATGTTGAAACAATTAAATAGTATTTTTTTATTTGTTAAGTTTTTGTTGTTAATGTTAATTTTTTTGTTATTTTATTTATTGTAATACTTTATGAATAGTCAAAAATTAAAAATTTACAAAATAAAATTCAATACACAATCAAACACACATACAAACAAAATCAATTAACTATGTTTAGAAAATAAATTGTTAAATATAAGTTTACATTTTATTACTATTGATAGTTTTTAATATATAAAATAAAAACTAAATATTATGTTTTTTATATATTTTTAAAATTAATTAAAATGTTAGATTTTTATTTTACAAATGATATGTCAAAATTAGGTTAATAATCAGTTGATGAAAATGATATCAGAGAGAGAGAGAGAAAGAGAGAGAGAGAGAGAAAGAGAGAGAGAGAGAGAGATTAATATTTTAAATATTTACAAACTTAAAACAAAGATTTAGAAAACAATATTAAAAATTGAATAATGATTATTAAAAATAAAATACTATAATTAATTGTTTTTATAATATTTTTAAATTATTAATATGATTTCAACATAGTCAACTACTATTAATTAAATATAATCATGATAAGTTAACAAAAATTTGAATAATTACTTTTCAACTACAATGACAATTAATTTAGAAAAAATAGAGTAACTGATACAAAAAAAATTTATTAAATATTATTATTATTATAATTTAATTTTTCAAGTAAATATCTATACAAACTAAACTAATAATTATGAATTCACTATATTTATATATAATGAAATATTTAAAAATAAAAAATAGTCTATTAAAATAATTTACATTTTCTCATGAAACTACTTTTTATTTGGTAACTCTATTAATTTAATAATTAAAAAATCATATAAATATCAAGATAGTTTCAATAGAAAAAATAAAGTAACAACTGGTATACTGTAATAACTAGTAATTGAAAATTCTATTATATTACTATTACCAGTTTAGTATACTATTTTTTTTTTAAATACTAAAATTAATAATAATATTATAATATAATATTTATATTTTATTTTTTTATAGATTAAACCCAAAACAACTACAAAATGAATTCAATAACATTGATTGCATTGACTGTTGTGGCCATTATTGTTGCTGTGGATCAATGCGATGCTATTACAGGACAGGATATTATTACAAAAATATGCGGTAAATATTATTAACTAATTATTATTTATTTAGTATTAATTTTATTATTATTATATTATTTAATTACTATTATAATCAATTTAGGTCTGAGCCAATGCCCAGATAAAGCATCGGGTGTTAAGACATGTATTGGTGGTATCGCAACATTGCCCGTACCTGTCAAAGGACTATTGGATACAGTATTGGGTGTAATCATCGGTACCGTCACTGATATATTATCTAAACTTTTACAAACATCTATCTGTAATAATACAGTCAATACACTATTGACTCTATTGAATGGCGTTAATATACCGTTAGATGATATTGCAAAATGTGTGGTTCCCTGTTAGTAGTAGTACTAGTATTTTATAATGATATTAATAATATGCATGAAGATAAGCACTAGTAGTATTAGTAGTATAAGTAATAATAATAAATATTTTGCATAAATTATATAGATTAAATTTGACTATATTGTAGAATTATTATTGTTATTATTATTATAAATAATTTATATTAAATCTATTAATTATATTATTAATAGTAAATGTAATTTTCAGATATAAATTTTTTTATGAAAATAAATAAATAAATAATTATTAAAAGTATAAATATAATTTTTTTTTCATAAAAGAGTACTATTTTAACCAGCTGAAAACAATCTAACAATATTAATTAGACTAATATACAAAAATTACTAATTACTAATTTAATAGTATTTAAATATAGTATATATTTTTAAATATTTAATTAAATCTATGTACATAAAATAATTAATTCATAGTGAATATAGCTTGTTATCCAAAAAAATAAATAAAAAAATCATTTATAAAAAACTAATTAATTGTTATAATTATTAGTAAAATAATCTATAATATCCATGTAAATTTATATTAGAAACTTATAATATAATTTTATATACCTTATATACTGTATATATAGCTTTATATAAATATTAAAGACATAATTCATTATTAAATATATATATTGTACAAAAATTTCTAAAAAATTATATTATTCATTTTATTTTTTAAGTTATATTAAATACTATAAAGTAATTGAGTAAATGTTAAATGTTTAATACGACAACACTGTCTACTATTGTTATCTGAATGATATAATTGTAGTTTTAATCATTATTTATATAAACTTATAGATAGATGTATTAGAGTTTTACCTGTATTTAAAAAATACATATAAATATATTTGTTTTTAAATATAATAAAAATAATAATTGTGGAAACACTATATAATTAATAAATTTAAAATAATTATTATTTTATAAAATTACTCTTAAGCAAATGTTAATTTTTTAATGTCAAACATATTTTAGTTTAAATTAAAGTACTAACAATTACTAAAAGTAATTTTGAATAACTAACAATTATAAAGTTTATATAAATAAACATTTATGTGGTATTTATGTTTTATCATTGTATTAATTTTATTTTTATGTAAATTATGATGTTGAAACAATTAAATAGTATTTTTTTTATTTGTTAAGTTTTTGTTGTTAATGTTAATTTTTTTGTTATTTTATTTATTGTAATACTTTATGAATAGTCAAAAATTAAAAATTTACAAAATAAAATTCAATACACAATCAAACACACATACAAACAAAATCAATTAACTATGTTTAGAAAATAAATTGTTAAATATAAGTTTACATTTTATTACTATTGATAGTTTTTAATATATAAAATAAAAACTAAATATTATGTTTTTTATATATTTTTAAAATTAATTAAAATGTTAGATTTTTATTTTACAAATGATATGTCAAAATTAGGTTAATAATCAGTTGATGAAAATGATATCAGAGAGAGAGAGAGAGAAAGAGAGAGAGAGAGAGAGAAGAGAGAGAGAGAGAGAGATTAATATTTTAAATATTTACAAACTTAAAACAAAGATTTAGAAAACAATATTAAAAATTGAATAATGATTATTAAAAATAAAATACTATAATTAATTGTTTTTATAATATTTTTAAATTATTAATATGATTTCAACATAGTCAACTACTATTAATTAAATATAATCATGATAAGTTAACAAAAATTTGAATAATTACTTTTCAACTACAATGACAATTAATTTAGAAAAAATAGAGTAACTGATACAAAAAAAATTTATTAAATATTATTATTATTATAATTTAATTTTTCAAGTAAATATCTATACAAACTAAACTAATAATTATGAATTCACTATATTTATATATAATGAAATATTTAAAAATAAAAAATAGTCTATTAAAATAATTTACATTTTCTCATGAAACTACTTTTTATTTGGTAACTCTATTAATTTAATAATTAAAAAATCATATAAATATCAAGATAGTTTCAATAGAAAAAATAAAGTAACAACTGGTATACTGTAATAACTAGTAATTGAAAATTCTATTATATTACTATTACCAGTTTAGTATACTATTTTTTTTTAAATACTAAAATTAATAATAATATTATAATATAATATTTATATTTTATTTTTTTATAGATTAAACCCAAAACAACTACAAAATGAATTCAATAACATTGATTGCATTGACTGTTGTGGCCATTATTGTTGCTGTGGATCAATGCGATGCTATTACAGGACAGGATATTATTACAAAAATATGCGGTAAATATTATTAACTAATTATTATTTATTTAGTATTAATTTTATTATTATTATATTATTTAATTACTATTATAATCAATTTAGGTCTGAGCCAATGCCCAGATAAAGCATCGGGTGTTAAGACATGTATTGGTGGTATCGCAACATTGCCCGTACCTGTCAAAGGACTATTGGATACAGTATTGGGTGTAATCATCGGTACCGTCACTGATATATTATCTAAACTTTTACAAACATCTATCTGTAATAATACACTCAATACACTATTGACTCTATTGAATGGCGTTAATATACCGTTAGATGATATTGCAAAATGTGTGGTTCCCTGTTAGTAGTAGTAGTAATAACTTTATAATAATGATATTAATGGTATGTTTTTGAAGATAAAACTAGTAGTAATATTAGTTTAATAGTAGTAATTATAATGTATTAATTATATAGATTGAATTTGACTGTAGTGTAGAATTATTATTATATAAGTAATTTATATTAAATTTATTAATAATCTTATTATTAGTAAATGTAATTTTGAGATATAAATTTTTTTATGAAAATAAATAAATAAATATTAAAATTATTTCAAATTTTGATTAATTTTTTTTTATAATATAATACTATTTTAATCAGCTGAACCCAATCTAACAATTTTGATTAGACTAATCTACAAAAATTACTAATTAATAGTATTTAAATATTTTAATTTTTTATACATAAAATAATTAATTAATAGTGAATACAATTATTATAAAAAAAAAATTTTAAACTTATTTAATAATTAGTTAATTAATTGTTATAATTATTAGTAAAATAATCTATAGTTTCCTTGTAAATTGAAATAATAGAATGGAATAGAAACATAAAATTAAATATATAAGTTAATAAAATTATTAACGCAATAATTCATTATTAAATATTTATATATTTTTTTTGTAAAAAAATTATTAAAATTAAAAATGTTTGATATCAAATTTAATTAATATTATTTATGTATAATCAGTCAATATATTAGTTGGATTTAATTAATTTTATTTATTTATAGTTATTATTTATTATTAACATATTATTTATTACACAATCTTTAAACATATGTGTTTTTTTAAAAATTATTTTCAATTATAAAACATATAATTAAATTTTGCATTAATAATAACAGTTTTATAATTACTGTATATTTTTATGAAAAACTCATATAAATATTTCGATAATTTACTAGTTATCTACAATTAATTACACAAAACATAAAATATATTACTATTACGACAATATAATTAGTTAATTATTCTAATTATTTTTTTGTTAAATTTAATTACTTATTATTTTATTTATTTTTTAAATTATATATTATTTATTTTATGTTTAGATTATAACAACAACAACAATGTATTCAATATCGTTGTTCATATCATTGACAATACATATGATTATAAGCATCGGTTTATTTGCCAATAAATGTTATGCGGCCGAAATCGATGATGTTATCAAAAAAATTTGCAGTAAATAAACTTTTTATTATAAATATTTGATTTTATTAACTAATTTATAATAACTAAATTAATATAAGTATATATAAATATAAAATAACTACAAACAAAATATAATTTATTTATTGATTTATTTTTTTCCTAATAATAATACAATTTAAATTTTGTATGTATTTTGTATAAATTGGATTTTTTGTTTATTTTCATAGATTTAGATAATTGTTTTGGTGGTATAACAACATTTCAATCGTGTATTGATAAATTGAAACTTAAGAAAAAACAATTTATACCATTAGTCCAATCGATTGGACAACAAGTCGATAAACTGGTCGGACCATTTTGTTATATGAATAGTGCAATACTATTTAAACCGTTAGAATTATTGAAAACTAACAAGGTCCTCTATAGAATAGCTAATTGTATTCCTAATTGTAAGAAAAATAAATAATTAATATCTAATATTATACATTTGTAATAATATTTATATGTATATAATTATTATATAATATATTCATGTTTTTTGTAATAAGTAGAATTAGTACTTTAAATAATTAAAAAAACTATACTATTATTTTTAACATAGAAATATATTTGTTAAATTATTCATTAATCTTTTTAGTATATCTAAGTCTAAAAATTTTTTGTATTATTAGTTTTTTTATACATAAATTAATAAATATTTTCAATTGAATTATAATTGTAATTTTGTTATATATAATTAATTATTATCATTACAGTATTGCTATATTAATTTGAGATACAAAATTCATTTGAAATATAATAGTTAAGAAAATGTTGAATATTTTGTAAATATTTTAAGTGAAGTTATATTTAGTTATTAAGTAATTTTATTAGTATTTTTATATCAATAATCAGATATGTATTTGTATTGTTTGTGAATAGAGTGACAATAAGTTTATAGTATTGTGTTTAACAATTAATTATTTAAATGTATTATTTGTTTAAATAATTTCAATTTAGTTTCAATATATAAAATATATAATAAATAATTTAATTTATGAGTTAATTAATTTTTAAAAACAAAATTTTACATTTAAAATCATTAATTTATTTGTTGTCTTTACATTATAAGTCTAGTTAACTAATATATTTTTTAATAAAATAGTAAGACTTATTAAAACTAATTAAAATGTTTATGACATTATATGAATTATAGAAAATTAGAAAGTATTTTATTGGTAATGTTTTGTAAATTTATTACTTAATTTCTAAATACATTTTATTATATATATATATATATATATATATATATATGATAATTAATTTATGAGTTTATTAAATAAAAAAAAATCATCACTAATTCATAATAATTTATTTAAACATAGTGTATATATATATATATATATATTTTAGATACAGTATTATGTATATAAATTAAAATTCATAAAATATTTTATAATAAAATTATTTAATCAAAAAAAAAATAGTTATAGAAAATTTAATAGAAAGTCAATATTTTATATAAATGCCATAATATATTTATAATTAGAAAAAAAAATTTAAAATAAAATATTTTAAGTTATTTTCAAATAATAATTATTTATATTTTTTATTTAATACATATATATATATATATATATATATATATCTATATAAATATATAATTTAATCTATTTTTAAATTACTATATCACTAAAAGGATGTAATATTTGATTGATTATATTCAGGATACTAGTTGTAATATCGATGATTACTTCGCTACTTATTTTGGATAAGTCTATTGTATTATTACCAAATAGTAAATTTACTAATGGATTATCATTTTCATCGGCATCATTGTAATTGGCCATCATTGAAATAATTGTTGCAATCAATAATATTGATATAGAAATATTATTAATAGATGAATTCATTATTGAATAAAAATCTAAAAAACAAAAAAAAAAGACAAAATCAATTAATTAATTAATAACTATATAAATATATTTTAAAAATTTTTACTTATATGATTTTTAATTTAACTAATATATAAATTTTGTTTATATGATATTTAATCAAACTGTTTGTTTGAATATATAGTGTGTGTTTGTGAACTAGTATTTATACTACTTTATTAAATAAATTTTTTAACAATTTTATAGAGTTGCCAGTTATAAAGTTTTATATATTAATTAATCAATTTTTAAAATATATATATATATTAATAATAAACTTATAAAATTAATTAAAAATAATTTTTAAATATAAATTTTTTCATTTTTTTATTTAGCAAATTAAATCTTTTTAATATTAAAAATAATTTATTTTAAATTAACGATCTAACTAAAAATTGAATGGTAGCAAAAAAAATTTGATTTAATTAATAGACACTTGTATTATAATATATAAAAATGTTGTATAATCATTACAATTTTATGGCAGAGTCTTATAATCCGATAAAAAAATATTATTGATCTAGGTAACTTATTTTATCTGCACATACATTCATTGTATTTAAAAATATCAAAATAGTATAGATATATATAATATATACAGTATATAGATATTATTACTTTAATAATTTTTTAATTAATCATCTATAATTTTTAACTATTACAAATAACAATAATTTATATTTTTTATAACTTTAACTGCCTATTTGTCTGATTTTAATACACTTCCTAAATTAATTAATTATTATTATTTACTAAAATAGTAAGGTTAAATACTTATTAAAACCAATTAAAAAGTTTATGACATTATATGACTTATAGAAAATTAGAAAATATATTGTTAATGACATTACTTAAATTTATTACTTAATTTCTAAATACATTTTATGTTATATGTATATATATGAAAATTAATTTATGAGTTTATTATTTTTTTTTTAAAAAAATCATATCACTAATTTCTAATAATTTATCTAAACATAGTGTAAATATATATAGAACCATATTTATAGAATTTTATAATTAGTTACATAATTTTTTATGGTTAATAAACTAATTAATATTATAAGAGTAATGCTATTACTATAAAATTACATTACTCTTAGATTAATGACTGTTAGTTAGTTATTAACTTATTAGATAATATTATTGCTTAAATGTCTAGTGAAATAAATTAAATAGTAAAAAATAATTTTTAAAAAATCGATAAATCAATTAATTTTATTAAATAAATAAATAATGTAATTCTTTTTTTTTTTTGAATATATTTTACATATTCTATTTAATAATATTAAATATTACTTATAATAGTAATAAATATTTTTTTAAAATGATTTATTATTATTTCAATAAAATACAAATAATAATACATAATAATTATAAAGGAATTTCTAAAAATCGTATTATAAGTTCACTAAAAACATTTTTGTCAAACATTTATTATTTAGTAGTTTCTAAAAAATAAACCATTTAATTAATATCTAAAAAGATAATCTAATAATAAAATAATAATTTATAATTAAACATAGAAATAATTTTATATTTACTCAATAGTATTTATGTAAAATTAGTAAATATATTTATTGGATTTAATTAATTTTTCTATTTTTATTTATTATTTATATTATATTTATTACACAATTTTCAAACATATGTGTTTTTAAAATTATTTTGAATATTATAACATATAACTAGATTTTGCATAAATAATAACATTTTTATAATTATTAAAAAACTCGTATAGATATTTCGATAATTTACTTAGATATCTACAATTAATTACACAAAAATAAACAAATATTACTATTACTAAAAATTAATTAGTTGATTATAATTTAATTTTTCTGTTAAATTTAATTACTTATTATATTATACGGTCACAATAAGCATCGGTTTATTTGCCAATAAATGTTATGCGGCCGAAGTCGATGATGTTATCGATAAAATTTGCAGTAAATATACTTTTTATTATAAATATTTGATTTTATTAACTAATTTATAATAACTAAATTAATATAAGTATATAAATATAAAATAACTGCAAACAAAATATTATTTATTTATTGATACAATTTACTAACAATAATAATACAATTTAAATTTTGTATGTATTTTGTTTAAATTAATTTTTATTTTATTTACATAGATTTAGATAATTGTTTTGGTGGTATAACAACATTTCAATCGTGTATTAATAAATTGAAACTTAAGAAAAAACAATTTATACCATTAGTCCAATCGATTGGATAACAGGACAATAAATTTTCTGAAAATTTTATGCTCCGTCATGTGCTGATCATGGTAAATTTATTATAAACTAACCCATGTTAAAACTAGTCAATTTACACAGTGGCTTCAAAATATATAATATACTATCCTGTTTATGTACAGTAATTTATTTATCTTGCAAAAAAACACTGTGTGCCCTTATTAGGATGAATATATTTTGTGTATATTTATAATAATTCCTTTTAACATAGGTATTAAAATATGTAAAATTTAATAAAATACAGAATAAATATAGTTTTCAATTATAATTAATTATATAAATGTATTTTTTGTTTCTATAGTTTCAAATTTTAATTTAGTTTCAATATACAAAATATAAAATATATAATTTTATTTATGAGTTAATTAATTTCTAAAAACAAAATTTTACATTTAAAATCATTAATTTATTTATTTTTTGCAATTAACAATGCTTTACACTATAAGTCTAGTTAACTTATATAACAAATTGAATAAATACTACTTAATTTATTAGTTGATTATTAAGTTTATTAGTTAATAAAAATTAATAAAAGATGAATAATTATTACATTATATCTGGTTAAGAACACAATTATAATTTAATAATTTTAATAAATTAATTAATATTTAATATAAAGGAAAATATATTTTATATATTTAATATATTTTTTACTATTATTGAGTTTTAACTTAAAATCATATTTTTAATATATAGATTGTTTAATTTATTTAGCTAATAACTAAAATAAAGGTTTGTATCAATAACTTATTGTAGAGTATATTATTTTATTATAATGAATATAAACATTTTAATTATTTTAATTGAATATTTTTTATTGAGACAATTAACTTTCAATTATAATTTTTGCATATTCTCTTTTTTATATGATTATATAATAATACACATACAAATTTATATTAGTTTATTTTTTTTAACATAAACAATATTTTTGTTTTTTAAATATTGATTTTTAATTAATTATTGTTAAAATGTTTTTTTTTAATTTGAATCTTTATTTATCTAGCTAACGGATGGAAGAAAACGACCAAGTATATTGCCTATGATTCCTAGAATATTTTTCTAAGCTCTACAATATAATCCCAATTAATAGCGGCATCATTGTAATTGATCATCGTTGAAATAATTATTACAATCAATAATGTGGTCATTGAAATACTATTAAATGATGAATGCATTATATTAGATGAAGAAAAATAAATCTATAGAAGAAATATAAAAAAAATTTATTCAAATATATTATTTTATAATAAATTAATTAATATATTTTAAAAAATATTTTTACATACATTTGTTGTTGTTGTTGAGTTTAACTAAAGTATATACTGTTTATATATACTTAATAAAACTCATTAGTTGTTTGAATATAAAATGTGTGTGTGTGTGTGTGAACTAGTATTTATACTATTTTATTAAATAAATTTTTAAATATTTTTATAGAATTGCCATTTATAAAATTTTATATTTCAATTAAATAATTTTTTTTTAAATGTTACTTATAATAAAGTTTTAAAAATTATTAAAATTATTTAACAAAATATAATAATTTATATTCATATTTTTTATTTTACAAATTAAAACTTTTATATTAAAAATATTATATTTTAAATTAACGATCTAACTAAAAATTTAATGATAACAAAAAAATATTAAAATAATTTTTTAAAAAAATATAATTGGGTTATTAGTATAATTAAGATAAATAATTTATATAATAATTTTATTTAACAAAAAAAATCTATACACTTCACAATAATTTTTTAAATATTTGTTTAGCCATTTAAATCTCACCAACTAAGTTTTTCTAATTATCTAATTTATCAAATGTTTTATTTTTTATTAATAAACAATATATAATATTCTATTATTACAATTATATATTATTATTTTTTTAATATAATTTATAAAACATAATTTAATTTTGTTTTATTTATTGTAGTACCTTTGACTATAAACTTTATACTCAAATCAGGTATTAAACTGATAAATAAAACTGAAAAAAATATTATTTATATATAATTATGGACCTATAGCATATATAGTATATATATATTTATGTATTTTATATAATATGAAAAATTATATGTTCAATTTAATTTTTTAAAAAAAATTTTAATTAAAGAATTGATTGCCTATGTATTAATAATTTTTATAGTTAATTTCTAGTTAATTATTAAATGGTTTTTTTAAAAAGTATAAATGATCATACATTGTATATTTTTTGTATTTTAAACTGCCTTTTTGTCTGATTATAAATTATAATTTATAATACTCTGCCTAAATTAATTTATTGTTTTATAATAAAATAGTAAGGTTAAAGATTTAATAAATATTAAGATTAATTATATTTTAAAATTAATTACTATATAAAAAGTATATAAAGTATTATACATAGTAGTTTATATAAAGTATTATACATAGTAGTTTATATAAAGTATTATACATTAACCTTATTTATTATTAATTGAATTATTAAACTCAGATTTGACTAAATCATAAATTATATTTTTTATATAGTTTAATTTTTATTTAATTTCTTAGATTTAAATATGCATAGTGATTTTTTTAATTAATTTTAAGTTTTAGTATATTTAAATTACTATTGTAATGTAACTTGACAATTTTAATATACTTATTTATTATTAAATTATCTATTTTTAAATTTAAATCTAAAATAACTACTAAGATATAATTTAATCAGTAAAATAAAAAATAATTTATAAATATTTATTAAATATAATGAAAAAATATAAATAATATCAAAACTTAAATATAAATTTTAAAGATTATATTTTTAAATAATATTATATTATGTTATCATAAATTTTTTAATCAATTATGTATTATTTCTTAGTTAATTAAATTTAAAAATTGTATATTTTATATAATTGTATAACAAATATTATTTTATAATATGAAAAATACTTTTTTTTTGTCAAAATAAGATGTTTTCTAATACATATACAGTGAGGGGACCCTAAATTGTAACGATTTTAATTAATAATTTAAGTAATTTATGAAAATATTTTATAAATCAAATGTTTTTAATATGATAGCTCATATACTTGACAACAAGTCTGTACTGTTTTTTCAATGAAAATAATTGTTTTGAATGACTTATTAGCGTAAACTCTTCAACTCATTTTTTATAACTTTCCAGAGCCCTGATATTACTTAAAAAGCCTATATATGTAAACCATTTTATGATAATTTTTCGGGTAAATAAGTAAATATTTTTATATATTTATGACAAACAAACAGTTAAATATTAAAATGAATTGATTTTAAATTTAAGCTTAACTTTAATTAATTCTAATACCATAATTGAAAACGACCATAAAATCTGAAATTTTGTTGATTTTTTACATGACAAACGCGCGGTTTAATGGGTAAAACATAGATTTTAGTAAATTTTTTTATTATTTTTTGTTTTAAATATCAATATACTACATATATATGCTTCACTTTTGCATACTTTTATTTAGTTAAATATTTTACAATTCTTTATTTATCATCAAATATGAAAATATCGACTGGAAAGGTATAGGATGTAGTCATCAACGTCTGATGGCTATAATATTTTCAAAAACATTTTTACACCAATAAATTATATATCATAATAAACTTAAAGCATTGCTTTACTGTTTTATAAAATAATTTTCAACATTATTTCTATAACTTTTTCAAAAATTGCTAACAAAGTCGTTACAATTTAGGGTCCTCTCACGTATACATAAAACCAGTTGAGAATGCTTCAAAAGCATTTCCATACGAATTCCTTAACTTAAAAAAGAAAAAAAATCAAAAAAAAAGTTTTTGACACTATTTTCTCTGTTTTAATAAAATAAACTTTAAAAAATTCAATTTTTTTTATTAATTATTGAACACAATTTTGTTTTTTTCCTGAAAAATAAACTTAAACAATCAAAAAAAATATTTAAAAAATATTTAAAAAATCAATAAAAAAAATGTGTAGCTGAACCTGGATTCGAACCTATGTCCTCGTGGGACACACAGACAGACTTATAGAATGCATATACGTATTCCTTTCAGGAATTCGTGAAAATAAATTCATTGATTTTATCTGAGTATAGTTAAAAAATATATAATTTATATGCTTTTCTAAAATATCCATAAATAATATACATGTAAAATATTAATGTCTATAACTTATTACTAGATGTAATTAAATGTGATTAAAATTATTAATTACAATTTAATAAACTCATATATTAATTAAACATTTTAAATATTCAATGTCATTGAAATAACTTTTTAAACATTTCTTTAATATATAAAATAAAAAATAATTAATACATTTTATATGATTAGTAATAATAATGTTTCATTTTTAGTTTTTTATATTAATCTTAATTTTTTATATATTATTATATATATACAGTATGTTGAATCAATTATATTTTTCTATGTTTAAATACTTATACAAACAAAAATGTTTATTATAAAATTATACTGTAGTATCTATTGATATTATTAGTTTTAAATATAAAAATTATATAAAAATATTTAATATGAAAAATGGCATTTATAATAATATGTATATATAAAATAAGTTATTAGCTTAATATACCATAATTAAAAACTTTGATTTATTAAATCTATTTTTTTAAAAAACGTATTAAAGGGTTTATTACAATCATATACATTAAATTATATATATACATAAATTTGTTAAAAATAAACTAATAAGATTAAGAATTAAAAATAATTTTAAAATAATTATAAATTAACGTATAATTTTTATATTATATGTATTAAATATTTTTAAAAAATATATAAAGGTATCATAATTAATTTATGAGTTTATTGTTTTATTAAAAAAAATTCATATCATTAATTCCTAATAAATTATATAATATAATATCATTTATATAATACATATAATATGACCTAAATTAAAATTAGATTTATTTGTTATAATAAGCTAATAAAGTATTTTATTGAAAAAAATGATTTATTTATTTAATAATTTATAAATTAATGTAGAAGTATAATATTAATATATATAAAGGTACTTAATTAATGAGTTTATTGTTTTTTTTAAAAAATCAAATCATAAATTCCTAATTATTTATCCAAAGATTATATATAGAAATTCACATAATTTTTTTTATTTCAAAAAATTTGATGACACGTATGGTAACTGAATAATAAGTAATTTGATTTGAAATTAATAAAATTATTTTTGAAATATTATATTTAAAAAATTATAACAAATTATTTAAAACAACAAATGTTTATTTAAATTATTTATGTTTTTTTTGGTAATCGTTTTATATTTATTCTAAAAAATAAAAACAATTTTTACAATTTATAAAAATTATATAAATTACCTGCAAATATGTTTAGTCTACATGAACTATATGATTAGTATTTTAGAAAAATCGTATAAATATCGCTAAACTTTAGCTTACAAAAATTATATTAACTAGTAAACTAGTAAAATAAAATAATAATATTACTATTATTATAATACAAGTAAGTTGTATGTTTTACTAAATATTTAAAAAAAAGTATTTTTTATATAATTTTTATCAATATATTTATTTTACTTAAATTTATTTTTAAAGATCAAAACCACAACAACAACAACAACAATGCGTTCAATAACTGCAATCACTTTAACTGTTGTTTTAGCCGTAATGGCCATCAATTTTGTTAGCAAATGCGATGCCAACGATTTGAATAATATTGTCAAAAAAGTTTGCAGTAAATAACTATTTTTTATTTTTTTAAAATTTTTATTTTATTTAATATTTTATTTAAAAAAATATCTATATTAAAACAAATAATAATTGTAATTATTATTATTATTATTATTATTATTATTATTATTATTATTATTATTATTATTATTATTATTATTATTATTATTATTATTATTATTATTATTATTTTCTAATAGATTTAAACTCATGTCCGGCTCAACGCGATTCAGTGCTGCCATGTATTGGAAAAGTCAATGGTATCGACCAATCGATTGTTAGTTTATTTCATACATTGTTGGCCAGCGCTGGACAAGTACTGTCAGGTATTGGCAGTGTTATTGGTTTGGACGACGCGCCCTGTATTCTGGCCGGTACTCCCGTTAAGGACGCTTTGGACATATTGGGCGATAGCAAAGTGTTGGATGATATTGATAACTGTATACCCAATTGTATTAAAATCAAACCAAATTGTATATTTGATTTTTTGTGTTAGAAGTAGTTAATTATTATTATAATTAATATGAGTTTTATTTAATAATTTTTATTTAAAATAAACTAGAATTAGTTGTTTTAAATTAAAATAATTAAAAAGACACCACTTTTTAACCCTATTTTAAATTTAAATATTTTAGATAATTTTTAGTAATTAGTTTAGTTAAGTAGTTTTGTAGTTTGATATTATATAACAAAAAATTAATTATTTTCCTAATTAAATTAAAGTGGCTATAATTTTTACTATTAAAAATAATAAAACTATTTTTTTTAAGAAAAAGTCTGTCAATATTAATTATTTTATAATTTAAATTAATGTTAAAGTTAATGTAGATAATTACTGAAATAGCATAATTTTAAATTATTTAAAAAAATTATATGATATAATACTATTAATAAATATAACGTTATAACTATAATAATAATATATTTTTAATAATGTAATAAATTAGTTTTATTAGCTATAATGCTTTAATTATTATTATAATTAAAAAAGTTTTTTTTAATAAAATTACAAAATAATCATTTATTTTTATTAAATATTTTTTTTTAAAAATAAACCGTCTTTTAATGAATGCTTTGCAATAATGATATTAACAATTATTACTTGTAATTGTAATAAAAATATTTTACATGATTTAGAAATATTTTAATGCATTACTACTCAAACATGTAAATTACAATATCGTGATAATAGAAATTTTTTTCTTTTATAAAATTTATACAAATATATATATATATATATATACAGTATATAAATATATTCAAAAAATTTTATAAAGATATAAAAAATATTAATAAAACTATTAAATATTTAAAATGTTAACTTTAAGAATATACATTACTTTATTAAAATAATTGTAATTATTAAAAAGTATATGTAAAACACTAGGTTTTAATAAAATAATTGTAGTCGTGTTTTAATTATATTTAATATAAACTTTATTTAAAAAAACTTCATTAAAACTTAAATATATTAAATTATTATTGTCTTTGAATAAAATGAGTGAAGAGTTAACTATAATAATAATAATATTGACAATTGATGTGCACTTTAGGACCACTTTCTCAACACTGAAGTGCGTGACCTCAATAACTCACTATATATACAGTGACCTATATTAGTGGACACTATGTTTAATTAATATAAGTTTGCATATATTAAATGCAATACAATATATGGCAATATAAGCCGATAAAAGTAAAATTAGAAAAATATGCGTTAATATAAAAAAATAATATAAATAGTAATACATTAGGATATTTTTATACAATATTTTTGAATATAATTGTTAATTGATTTTGTAATTGTAATTGTATGTATCTATGTATGTATACAGTATATGTATAATATAATAAAACAATAAAATATCTTATATGTGTATATAGTGTTAAATGCATTGGTATGTATATGTAGTATTAGTGTTAAAAGCATTGCTATGTATTTATAGTGTTATAGTGTTAAAAGCATTGGTATGCGTGTGAGTAATACGGGTGACCATTGATGTCCAATTTTATCACCTTAACTGATTCATCCATAAAAATAACTGATACTATTTAAAACTATAGATATTAAACTACTTAAATATAAAAAATAATTTCAATCGACCACCGGCTAAGGGCAGTTATGCAACTTTTAATTTTTGTAAAATACAAAAATGCTGTATATCTTACATATAATTTAACATAATTAAAATTATACATGTAAAATTGATGGCAAAACTAACATATTAAGAAATGTTTAACAAATTTTATTTTAAAAAATAAAATAATACTAATAAAAATTATCTATAAATATTTAAAAATTGTGTAAATAAATGAATAAAATCTAAATATTGTTTAAATATATAAATATTATAATAAATAAAAATAAAAATAATATAATAAAAAGTACAGCATTATTTATAATTACCAAAAAAACTAAATAATCGTTATAAAAAATTAAAGTTTAAATATATGTTATTTCATAGTTTTATAAAAATTCACATCAATTGTAAAGAATTTTAATTGATTTTGTATTAGTTTTTGAGAAAAAATCAAAATCATCATTTCTTAATAATTTATTTATACATTTTTCTTTAAAAATTTTAAAAATTCACATAATTTTTTTCGAAAAAATGTGATGACATGTATGGTAACTGAATAATAAGTAATAGACTTTAATTTAGAAAATTAACAGTTAATTAAAAATTTGAAAACTTTAAAATATAATTTAAGTTAATAATTTGTTTATTATATACTATAGATTTTATGTTGATGTTTTTGTAGGTATTTAACAAAAATTATTAATTATTAATAAAATTTAATAAATTATAGAAATTAACTGTTTATATGGTAAATCTATATAACTATATGATTATACTATTTGAAAAAAATTGTATAAATATCGCTAAACTTAAGCTTATCAAACAATAACTAGTAAACTTGTAATAACTAAAAAAACTATTATTACTAATACCGCAATACGAGTAATTAAGTATAATATATTTTTTACTTATTTTTTACTTATAATTTTATTTTATATATATATATATATATATATTATTTATTTATTTAAAGTACAACAACTGCAACAATGAATTCAATATCAATGACCACATTCACAGTACTTGTTGTTATAAGCGTAAGCTTTTTGGTCAACACATGCGATGCATCAGTCGGTGTCGATACTATTGTCAGTAAAATATGCGGTAAATAATTATTATACAATATATTTATATAAATATTTTGTATATATTATAATTTTAATTGCAATTATATTTTTAATAGTTAGCTTAATTAATCTTATTATTATTATAGTTATTTAAAACAAATAATATAATTAATAATATTTTATTTTTGATTTTTAAAAAAAGGTTTGGATAAATGTGCGAATGGACTTGTAGATTTTGAACAGTGTATGAAAACCATAACTGTCCAGGGACCACTTGTTAGTACAGTCAATACTGTATTAACATTGGCCGGAGAAATTGTTGGACCTTTTTGTTTTCTGGGTGGAACCATAATATCACCTGCATTAATGTTATTGGATGCGGCTAATCTATTGGATCAGGTAGGCAATTGTCTACCAGGGTGCTAGAAATTGTTATTAACAGTATATAGAATACATAATATATCTATATATAATATTCAATATTTAAAAATAATTTTTAGTAATAATTGTAAAAGTAGTATTAATTGTAGTAATTATATAATATTTTTATTGTTATTTTGTAATTTAAACTTTGTTTGAATTTAATAAAATTGAATTGAATTTAATTTAATAAACTAATTTTATAATTTTAATTATTGTTATATCTAATGATTTAATAAATTTTGTATATTTAAGATTATATATATATATATATATATAGAATAAATTGATTAATAAAAAATCTTATAATAATATAACATAACGTTTTTTAGTATTTTTTTATTGTTTAACAGATACTCTTTAATAGTTTTATACTAAAAAATTACTTGTAATTGTAATAAAAATATTTGTTTTAATATATAATGTTTTTTACGTCATTAACAAATATATAAATAATTAATTTACAAATACATTTAAATTACATTATTATAAAAAAAATTAAAATATAATAATTTAAATAAATAGTATGATCATTAATTAATCTTTACTTAATGTTCCCCCGTTTACTGCATTATAAGTAATTTATTTATTTAAATTATTATATTTTATTTTTTTTATAATAATGTAATTTAAATGTATTTATAAATTAATTATTTATATATTTGTTAATGACGTAAAAAACATTATATATTAAAACAAATATTTTTATTACAATTACAAGTAATTTTTTAGTATAAAACTATTAAAGAGTATCTGTTAAACAATAAAAAAATACTAAAAAACGTTATGTTATATTATTATAAGATTTTTTATTAATCAATTTATTCTATATATATATATATATATATAATCTTAAATATACAAAATTTATTAAATCATTAGATATAACAATAATTAAAATTATAAAATTAGTTTATTAAATTCAATTCAATTTTATTAAATTCAAACAAAGTTTAAATTACAAAATAACAATAAAAATATTATATAATTACTACAATTAATACTACTTTTACAATTATTACTAAAAATTATTTTTAAATATTGAATATTATATATAGATATATTATGTATTCTATATACTGTTAATAACAATTTCTAGCACCCTGGTAGACAATTGCCTACCTGATCCAATAGATTAGCCGCATCCAATAACATTAATGCAGGTGATATTATGGTTCCACCCAGAAAACAAAAAGGTCCAACAATTTCTCCGGCCAATGTTAATACAGTATTGACTGTACTAACAAGTGGTCCCTGGACAGTTATGGTTTTCATACACTGTTCAAAATCTACAAGTCCATTCGCACATTTATCCAAACCTTTTTTTAAAAATCAAAAATAAAATATTATTAATTATATTATTTGTTTTAAATAACTATAATAATAATAAGATTAATTAAGCTAACTATTAAAAATATAATTGCAATTAAAATTATAATATATACAAAATATTTATATAAATATATTGTATAATAATTATTTACCGCATATTTTACTGACAATAGTATCGACACCGACTGATGCATCGCATGTGTTGACCAAAAAGCTTACGCTTATAACAACAAGTACTGTGAATGTGGTCATTGATATTGAATTCATTGTTGCAGTTGTTGTACTTTAAATAAATAAATAATATATATATATATATATATATAAAATAAAATTATAAGTAAAAAATAAGTAAAAAATATATTATACTTAATTACTCGTATTGCGGTATTAGTAATAATAGTTTTTTTAGTTATTACAAGTTTACTAGTTATTGTTTGATAAGCTTAAGTTTAGCGATATTTATACAATTTTTTTCAAATAGTATAATCATATAGTTATATAGATTTACCATATAAACAGTTAATTTCTATAATTTATTAAATTTTATTAATAATTAATAATTTTTGTTAAATACCTACAAAAACATCAACATAAAATCTATAGTATATAATAAACAAATTATTAACTTAAATTATATTTTAAAGTTTTCAAATTTTTAATTAACTGTTAATTTTCTAAATTAAAGTCTATTACTTATTATTCAGTTACCATACATGTCATCACATTTTTTCGAAAAAAATTATGTGAATTTTTAAAATTATTTAAGAAAAATGTATAAATAAATTATTAAGAAATGATGATTTTGATTTTTTTTCAAAAAACTAATACAAAATCAATTAAAATTCTTTACAATTGATGTGAATTTTTTATAAAACTATGAAATAACATATATTAAAACTTTAATTTTTTATAACGATTATTTAGTTTTTTTGGTAATTATAAATAATGCTGTACTTTTTATTATTATTATTTTTTTTATATATAAATATATATATTTAAATAATATTTAAATATAACTAATTAGTATTAATTAGTTTAACATTTCTAAATATTTTTAAAATTAATTTTATTAAGTTTAGTATTTTATTTATTATAAATTATACTTTTGAACTTAAATAAAATAAGATTAACAATATAAATATAATTAAAATTAATTTTAATTTCAAAAGCAATTTTAATATATAGTAAAATTTAAATCAATTAATTTTTAATATTAATAAATCAAAAGATGAAAAAATATATGAATTAAATTTATCCATTTATTTACACTATTTTTAAATATTTATAGATAATTTATAGTAGTATGTTTTTATTTTTTTAATAAAATTTGTTAAAAAATTTTTAATATGTTAGTTTTGCCATCAATTTTACATGTTTAATTTTAATAATGTTAAATAATACTATTCAATAATTACTATAATTTATAATTTTAATAAAGATATGTATATTTTTAAATTTAGCATTTTTAATATTTAATAGTTATATATTAATATACGAATATATATTTTATATAATATTTGTAATTTCATAATTATAAAAATTTTATAAAAGAAAAAAATTTCTATTATCATGATTTTGTAATTTACATGTCTGAGTAGTTTTGCATTAAAATATTTCTAAATCATTTAAAAATATTTTTATTACAATTACAAGTAATAATTGTTAATATCATTTAAGCAAATCATTCAATAAAGAATGGTTTAATTTTTTTTTTTTAAATATTAAATAAAAATAAATGATTATTTTGCAATTATCATGTTGAGCAGGACATGAATTTTTAAGCGATTAGAAAATAGTAGTAATAATAATAGTAATTACTATTTGTTTTAATATAGATTCATAAAATTTAATTATTTTTTTAAAATATATTATTTACTGAAAACTTTTTTGAAAATATTATTCGTATCGATTGTATCGCATTTGCTAACAAAAAAAATTGATTGTCATTATGTTGTTTTAAATAATCTGTTATAATTTTTAAATAATTTTATTAGTTTAAGTCAAATTACTTATTATTTCGTTATCATACGTTTTATAGAATTTTTAACATAATTAAAAATTTATACAAATTTCTAGTTTTTAGTTTTATGTATATATATTAAGCTAATGACTTAATTTTATAATATTAATAGTTATTAGTTTTTCTAAAAAAAATAAAGTTTATATCTAAAATATTTCACAATTTTATATTTCCATTAGATTACACATTATTATTATTAGATATCACAAAACATGTATTAATTAATTTTCACGAACTTCTGAAAGAAATAAATATCTGAATTCTATATTTCTGTCTGTCTGTCTGTTTTACCCCACCCTTTACCCCCTCCCTCCCACTGAAATCGAAAATCTTTAGCAACCCTGATATATATATATATTATATCTATTGTAAAATGTTTAAATAAATATTTAAGTTTTTATTTAATAGTATTTATATAAATTTATATTATAATAAGTAAAGTATATTTAATTTATATATAATGTATCGATATATTATAAATTTATTTTTAAAAAAATTATATTCCTAATTAAATGTAATACAAGATTTTATAAAATTATTTTATTTTATTTTTTGTTAAAAATATATATATATATATATATATATATATATATAATTAGCTGAATTAGCTAATTTTATAAAATATACAATCTTTTAATTTAAATTTATCAACACATTTAATAATTAATATAATATAATAATATAAATATTATATAATATAAGTTTTTCATTTTTTTAACAAAATATACTGTTATAATGAATACGAAAAATTTAATTATTTAATTTTTAAAATAATTATATAATAATATTAAAATAATATTAATATATAATCAGCTCATAAATGATAAAAAAATAATAAGTTAAAGTTGTAAATTATAATTGAGTGCAATTAAGTTTGTCCCGCAAATCCATGTGTTTTCCACCAGTTATTGTTAGGCCTACCGGTGCTGCTGCTCTGCGACTGGTCCTGTGATCCGTTAGACAATTCACTCGGTCTTTCATATCTACCGGTGATCTCCTCAGATGATGACGACGACGATGATGACGACGATGATGGCAATGACTCAAACGGTATACCATTGTCTTGATTGACGAGAACGGGTATGACTGGCGGCTCATCATTAGTTGCCGATTCCTGATGACCACCTGTTCCCCGGCCACCACTACCACCACCACTGCTCATCAATATCTCCTTAAGCTGTTTGATATACTGTGCGTCTACTTTTTCTGCCTGTGCCAGTGCTTCCTCCGATATAACTATCGGTGTCGGTGTCCGATGTTGTTGTTGTTGTTCAAAATTACCAGCACTGGTAGACAGTCCCGGTTCATCAGCGTAGGTAACTTGAGGTACATCTTCTTTAACATGATTATGTTGTCTTTCATTGTATTGATTTCGATATTGTTGTCCTGTTGTTGTAGTCGATTCCACAACATTGGGAGCTACCGATGCTGGTGCTGTATGTATGCTATGCAAAACATCTACCGGTCCCTGTGGTCCGAGCCGATTATTGTTGACCAATTGGTTTCTAATAAACACAGTTTGTGGCCATTGTTGCTGTTGTTGTTGTTGCGGTCCATTGAAACTGTTTTTATTGTTATGTCTATCATCAGATACCGGTCCTAAAGTTGTATCCCTGTCTCCGCCACCGATAGACTGTGTGGGCCGATAGGCGTCCAATTTGTCTCTTTCCTCTTGTGTTCGTCGGGCTTCTTCAATAAGCTCTCGCTGACGCCGTTCCGACTCCCGGTGCACTTTTTCTGCCCGATCCCTGTCCTCCAATTGCCTCAGCAACTGTCCCCTGAGCTCCTGTTTGCGTCGACTATTATCAGGTGCTGGCAATGGTGGTGGTGGTGGCGACTGATTGTATATGTTTTCATCATTATAGCTATTGACCACTTGTTGTCTAACGGGACTGTCATTATACTGAGCTCTACCGTCACCACGATTATTATTATTATTACTGTTACCACCTATTATCAGATGCTGTTGTACTAACTGTGGCTGTCTATGACTACCAGTTCCCGTATCTAACTGTGTTATAGCAGATGATGGTTGGTTATGGTTGTATTGATTATAATAGTTACGATTCATATAACTTTGTTCGGCACTCAAGTGTTGGATATTATTATTATTATTACTATTTTTTGACCGAATAGGTAGCTCAGGTACTACCGGTGCACCAGTAGATGCAGTAGTAGTAGTAGTAGTAGTTGTTGTTGTTTGTTTAGGTATCTGCAAAACATCTGACAGTTTTTGTTGTTTTTGATTTTGATGTGGTACCAGTGGTACAATAGCCAGCTCCTGTAGTCTGGCCAGTATAGGATTTGATTGGTCGGCATTATTTTTAGCAGTAGGTGTTTCCCTTGGTTCCAACAACAGTATTGACTGCTGTCGACGACCCGGTTCGCCCGGTGCTATCACTGCAATTGGTCGCTGAACTGTCGGTATAAACTCTGGATAATTATTTTGAACTACTATCGGATCAGCACCGGTATGCTTAACCGTTGGTGCGGACAAATCTGGTAACCGTATGAGCGACTGACGGAGCTCTTGCAGGCGATCTGTTTGCTCCAACAGTGGCCGATCCAACTGAAGTACCGATTGTTTTGGTTGCAATAGAATCGGCTGATGTTCATCGATCACTGGCCGGGCCGGACGTTCAACATCTGGCAACTGTATGCCAGTGTTGCGCACTGTTGGCACTGTTTTGTCAAACTGTGTACCCCTTAGGCGCTCGTAGATACGCGGATCCCGGAGTAAAGGTTTCATCTGATCTAATATTGATATATCTTGATGATGGCCACCACGACCACCACCATTCCTGCCATCCGGTGCTTCAATTTGCACCTGTTTGACCAGCAACTGGCGATGATCCTGTTTGTTATTGTGCATCTGTAGCTGTTTGATATAGTCTTCAAGATAGGGACTATGATTAGCCAGTTGTTGACCACCGCCGCCGCCTCCCTGTGTACTACTTATTCCTGTTTTTTGTAGACTATCATCGGCTCCGGTGGGTCTTCTCTGTCTATCGATAGCAGGAGGCGACTGATCATACAATATGTCGATGCCGTGCTGTTGTTGTTGTTGTTGTGTCGGTACGTGGTGTCGGTCATTGTTACGGGACAGTTGTTGTTGTTGATCCGTTTGCCTGTCCCGTCCCGTTTCGCTGCTAAAAGCATAGGGTATATAACTGTCCCGTTCAGGAGGTGGTACCGGTAGTTGTTGTTCATGTCTATTATTAATATTATTATCATAATTGTGTCGACGTATGGACGAGTATGTTATCGGTCCGTTTCCCGACCGATTAGCTAGTTTTCTATGTGATTCTATAGTATTTTAAAAAAAATATTTACTATTAATTTAAATTATAATTTTTCAAACAAATATTATACATATATATTATTTGCAACAAAAAAATAATTTAGTTTTTTATAATATTATAAAATAATATTATCAATTAAAAATTTTTAAACTGTTTTGTTATATAAAATAAATAAAAAATAATTTTATAACTTAGCTCCTAATATTTGATAGTTTTATTATTTATTTTTGATTATTTTAAATAATTTTAAATCAATATCCATAGAGTATTACTGAAAATAATTAATGTGCAATTAATTATAAAATGAGTTTATAAATAATTCATTAATTTTTATGTTAATTTTATTGATTTTTTTTAATTATTATAATAGTAATATAAATAAAGTAGTTTTTATTATAAATTTTATATATATATTATTTTTTAATTATTAGAACTACTAAAAATAATAAAACATAAGTGGCATTAACTAAAGTGAAATAATAAATAAAATAATTGTTGAATAATTACTATTCAATTTTCTAAATAATTATATCAAGTAATCTTGATTATTATATAAATTAATTATTAATTTTACAAAAAATAGGTAACAAAAATATTATTATTATTATTATTATAAAAATTATTTTCTATTTTTTAAGTAATTTAATTAATTAAATAGAATATAAACAAAATTGTTGATATGTTATTATTAATTAAAATTAAAGTGATATTATATGTTCATAAATTAATTATTTTATTTAATATTAGTGTATTATTTAATACATAAAATTAAGGGAAACAATTAATAACTGTAGTAAACAAATAAAAAAAATGAGATTTTGTGAGAAAAATAAATAGATTATATCAAATAGTTTAATAACAAATAATAATTTGATACTAAAAAAATTATTGCAGTATTTATATTAATTTTTTTCATAAATATAGTAAAATAAATAAAAAATTAAATTATCAATATGGGTCAAAATATCATTTATAAATAAGTAAAAGTATCAAACTATTGTTTTTTTAAATTTAAATACTAGATTTGTTATAATGATATAAATAAATTTTATGCTATTTACAAACAAACAAACAAAAATGTCTAGATAAAATTTAATATTAATAAATTATAATAAAACAATAAAAATTTATTATTTTTTTTTGTTTTTTTATTTTTATGCAAAACATTATATCATATATAAAATATTTAATATGATTTATATTTTTAAAAAAACCAAAACTCATACATATATTCAACAAACCCATTGAAAAATATATAAAAAAAAACTTTTTTAATTTTATTTATTATTACTTTATATACTATAATGTTTATAAATAATTATTACATATACTAAAAAAATTAACAAAAAAATTAATTACCTTTAGATTGTTGTTGTTGTCCTCTATTATCAATTGAGTCCAAACCGGTGACGATATCATCAATTGATTGCTGTCTATGATGTCGGCGATGATTATGGACTGGACTTATATCCGGCTTTTGTTTTGTCATAATTTGTTGCAGCGATTGATCCCTAGTTTGATAATAATCACTGTCTCTCAGAGATTTATGAGGACTGTTAGCTTCAATGTTGGCACTGTTAGGATTAATAGTGTTAAACCTGTTGTTGACTGGCACTACTACTGCTGAGCTATGATGTTGTTGATTGGCACTGTTAGCTAATAAATCACCTCCCGTTCCCACGTGCTGTACATCCAATGTTATATCCATTGTCCATATTGTAGGTATCAGTGTTAGCAGCAATATTAATGGACTTATTTTAGATATTATCTGGACAACAATACAATTAAAGTATTATATATATATAAGGAAATGTTATTTGTATTATTATTAAGTTATTATTAATTATTTAAAAGCTAATTTATAATAACTGTTTAGATAATAATACATAATGTATAATAAATAATGTTTTTTACATTAACTATTACTATTGATACTATTGATAAATAATTGATAAATAATTGATAACATTTTATTGTAATGTCTATTTAGATTATTATTTAAACTATTTTGTGTTATATTAATAAATAATATACATTTAACACAATTATTATTTTAAATGTATATAGAAATATAAATACATTTCTAATTTATTTATTTATAATAAAAATACTATACAATAAAAAATTACAAATAAGGTATTTTTAAAAATATTTTTCTATATAACTGTAATTTAATATATATTGTAGAAAATAATATAATATTAAATATTAAATAATAATATTAGAAATGGTTTATTATGGTTATATTATTTTTAAATAATAATTATTTCTACTATAAAACTATCTACGAATAAATCATATTTAACTAATATTATTAGTTATCAATATTTTTATATAATAATCAAATAATTATTTTATACAATATATATAACTTTATATATATCATACAAAAAAAATAATTAATATTTGTTATTAGAATTTAAGTACTAAGTAAGTGTAATCTATAAAAAATTGATTTTAAAATAAGCAATATAATAATTATAACTTGAAGTTAATATCAACTTTATAATTTTTAGTATATTAATTAAATTTTTTTAAAATAAATAAAAACAAAGATTTTATTAGATAACTTTTGGATATATTATTCAATAATATTCATTTAAAACACTTAATATAATTAAACGAAAAAATAGTACAAAAAAAGAAAATTTTATAATTAAATTATTTAATAAAAATTAATTTATAATTTATCCTAGAACAAATATTATTATATTTAAAATTTAATAATAAAATTAACATTAAATTATAAATTTAATAATAAAATTAACATTAAATTATAAATTTAATAATAAAATTAACATTAAATTATAAATTTAATGTTAAATTAACTAAAGTTTGATTGAAATAATTATAAAACATGCTATATTTACTTTATAAAAATATTATAAAACTAAACTTAAATTAAAATTTTTTTTGTTGACTATATCTAACTAATAACAATTGAAAAATATATATTTTTCAGTAATTAAATAATTAATAAATAGATGTAATAGATGATTTAGTATTTAAATATTATATATTAGAAAAAATGTAAAATAATCAAAATAAACAATTAAATTGTACCGGTATATAAGTATAAATATAAAATACAATATTTAATACAAAAATATTGATTTTTATTTTAAGAAAATATATATCAAAAAAAATATTATTATTTATAAGAAAAAATACATACCATGTTGTTGTTGCTAAAGTACATTATAAATAAATAATAGTCGAAAATATATTTATTTTAAATAAATTTTAATAGTAATAAACATTACTAAAACACTTAACAATTAAAATATTAAAAGTATAAAAGTATATCAATAGTGGATAACTTTCACTGAGTGTTTCAAATTCAAGACAACATTACTACAACTTTGTATTATTAATAATAATAATAAAACATTTGATTAAAAAATAATTTTTATATTTTCTTAAATCTGGATCTCTCTCTCTCTCTCTCTCACGAACTTTGAATAAACAAAATAATTATGTTTTTTCAAAAAAAAGTAAGTCAACTAAAGTTGTAGAGTTAGAGTAGTAGAAAAAAATTAGGATTTTTTATTTTATTTCATTTTAGTTTTTTTTGTTGCTTTTCATAACCGGGATTATAAATATAAATTGTTATCTCTATAATTGATTTTTTATTTTGGTGTTACATCTAATACATGTATACCGGTATTTAAAAGTGTGTTTTCATTTGTTAATATATAATAAATATATAAATATTACTCTTAACTCTATCACACATTTGTTACCCTCTCTCTCTCTCTCTCTCTCTCTCTCTCTCTCTCTCTCTCTCTCTCTCTCTCTCTCTCTCTCTCTCTCTCTCTCTCTCTCTCTCTCTCTCAATCACTCATTTGATACAATATTACTTATATTATAATCATTGACACATATATGTATACCGGTATATATGATATTTAATTAATGTCATATATATATATATATATATAGTGTTGTTATACAAGTATAAATAAATTATACTAAACAAAATAAAAAGTTGTTATAAAATTGTAACTTTTATAACCATAATGTGTTTAAATTTATGTTTTTTATGTCTGTATGTGTGTGTGTGTGTGTGATGTTTTAATTATATATAACTTTAGTTTTTTTTATTATAAATATCTTATTTATTTAATTTTTATTAGTTTAGTTTAATAATAACAAAAAAAATATATTAAAAAGTTGAGATAATTTCTATTTAATGTATTTGTATCTAATGTAATATACAGTAATTATTCAATAGTCTATATTTAAATTTTTTAGTGTATACATAAAATCCAAATAGATATTGATTTTTTAATTTAATTATTTTTTTGTTTGTTTGTTTCATAAATGTATTTATAGTTTATTTGTAAATGAATTTCTATACTATCATAATAAAACAATAAAATCAAAATAAATAAATTACTAACACTTTGCATCAATTTTTTTTCAATATTCAAACTTTAAAAATAGATTAACCCTATCCATGAAATTTGACAAAAATAAAATAATAAAAATATTATTAAACATTTAATAAATTAAATACAATTTGTATAGTAATGAGTCAACATTTATAAAAAAAAAAAGTTTTAACATTTACAATATCATTATCATTATTTTTTTATTATTAAAAATTCAATAATATATGTCATACATTTAAAATGTCATTTATATATATATATTAAACTTTATATAGATATAAAAAATATATATAAATTATTGTACTCTAGTAGCACTTAAACATCAATTGTATAATTTAAATATAACTTTTTTTATATAAAAAAATCATTTTAATGGGAACTACTGTACACTAATAGCAATAAAACTTATTTTTCTTAAATTTTAAATATAAATAATATAATATATATATATTGTGCTAAAAGTTAAATATGCTAATGAGATATTGATGTCAATCAATCAACAAATTTTTTAATTTTTTAGTAAATTGTAAATGTCAAGGTTTTATTTATGGAAAATAATAATTATTATAAATTAAGTAAATAATTAAAATTTATTAATTTATATAAATATTATTGTCAAAATATATTAGTGTAGAAGAAATCAATATTTTTTTGTTGTTATTAAATTTACAAAACAATGATAAAAATATATTTATAACTATTAAAATTACAAATATTTATCTTGTGCAAAACATGTGATATATATATACAGTAAAGCTATTAGAAAATAATTTATTTAAAAAATACATAAATATTATATAGATGAAAATAATTAAAAAATATATATAATTTTTACAAAAAAAAATAAAAGAAAATAATTTGTTAAAAAATAGCTAATTTTTTGAAAATAAAAATAAAACTTATTATTTCCAAACTGTATATGTATTCACCAAACTTGCTTACAATTGGCTATTTGTGTCAATTCCTGATTGTCATCGTAATCGGGATCTCTTCGACTTAATGGCCGAAAATAGTGGACACCACTGGCCACTAATCGGCGACGTTTGTTGTGATATCTGACTCCTATTATGATAACAAATACGACTACAGTTAGGAATATTGCCCACAAAAATATACGCCAATTGTTGGTTAATAGACGTCTCATAGCTGTCGGTGGCGGCGGCGGGTATAACCCGAAACACTGGTCGCGACGACTACCGTACGGTAGGCGACGACCGGTACAGTTGTGCAGTTCGTCGGCAATCTGTAACCATAGGTTGCGCGACACTGGAAAGTCATTGTCACCGTCGGTGCAAACCCTGGACATGTATGTCTTGAGACAATCGACTAGTAGCCAATTGAGACAACAGTGACCCCGACGGATGACATCCCGGAGCTCACCGGTACTGTGTATGTCCTCTGAACCGATAGTTTTGTTAACAATAGCTGCCAGAGCTGACTGTCGACACCAGTAATAGTCGTCGTCTGACATCAGTTTACTTTCGCAATGACTGTCAATACTGTCCACTAGTACTGTGTCCTCGATTTGCATGTCGTGATAGTATAGGTCAGTCATAATAATACTTGATGTCCCGTTACTGCTCACGACTCCCGTATTATTATTATTATTATTACTATTATTGTCATCACAACTAGTATAGTTTATTAAAAAGTTTATGTAAATTATGTTAATGAATATGAAAACTAATAAATAATTTTTATAAAACATTTTTATGTTTTTTATTATTTTTAAAAAAAATTAAATAACTTATTTAAACTAGATAAGTTAATTCATCAATTAATATTTTTATTATTAAACTATATTATTTTATTAAATAATATATATATACTGTATATATATAACATTTATGTTGATATTAAAATCACAAATTGACTAAAAAAATCGCACTTATTAAACAGATATAATATTATTTTTAAATTATTAATAATAATAATTATTATAACTTTATATTATAATTATTTGTTGGACACTCCCTATTGTAACTGTTTGTACAGTTTATATGAATATTTTGAATAAAATACGTGAGAAAGTATTGAAAAACATGATTTATAATAACAAAAAATTAAATATAAAACTATATGAAAACATAATGAAAATAAATAAAAACAAAAAAAAATCTGTAAAAATAGTTTACTAAAAAAACATATATAAAAGTATATTCATTAGTTAAGGTTTACAAACATATTGCTAATAATAAAGCTATACTAATACTAATAATAATAATAATAAAATTGCATATAATTTGATATTTCCATGTATAAGCACAATATATACACAATTATTATAGCCATAATACAGTTATGGTAATATACCTACATTATAGTTTATGAAGGTCATTAATTAATGATATTATTATTATTATTGGTATGAAAAATATTTATATTAGTTTTATAATATAAATGTATGGCTTTTATCATATACAGGTAGTGACTAATTTTTTATGTTTATGTTTAACTTTTATTTTTTAGTTGGCATTAAAGGTATGTAATGTATAGACATGTTTGTCTATTAAATAAAATTATATTTATATAAATTAATTCAATGTATATATGTTTAATTATTTACAGTATAACGTTATTTATATAAATTAAATAAAAATAAATATTTAATCATTGTATCATATTAATAATAATAATAATAATGTTTAATATTTCGATTGTATGTTTATTATTATACATACAAACTAATTATTTATTAAATTTTATTATGTATTAAAAATAATCTTAATGTTATACTAAAAAATAATATTTAAAAAATAATGTTATGTCTACTTATATTATTGTGTGTATATTTTTATTGTTTATTACAATCACATTTTGCTTAAAATTAACAATAGTATAAAAAATAAAAATACTCATGAAATTACATTTTTCTAGTTAAATAAATATGCAAACAAAAAATGTATTATTATGTATATAAAGATCATGTATTTGTATAATAATAATATTGTGATAAATAATTAATAGTTTTATGATTGTTTATTTTTTTAAAAAATAAAATATTAATTATATTCTAAATTTAGTTTATTTATAAATTAAAAAAATAAATAAATTGAATTTTTGATAAAATTTAATCTTTAACTTTGCAAATTGTTTAAATTATAAATTAATTTAGTCTACATTTTTTTATATATTAATTATAAAATTTAATTTTATTGAATTTATATAATAATATTTTATTAATTAAACAAACAATATCATTAAATTACATTAATATATGGTATAGTAAATATATTTATGTATTTATTACCCTATTTAACATTAAATTTACTTTTTTAAATATAATATTTACTGATAATCTATTTATTTGGTACAAATGTATTATTAAATTATCTGTATAATAATTTAATAATACATTACATTGTAGTGTAATAACATTTTAGTAGTAACACATTTTATTTTATTTATTTTATTTGAACGTTGATCCAATTGTTTGTAAATAAATAAGATTTATATATTTTTTTATATATATATATATATATAAATTTATTATAGTATTTTTTAAAAATCGCATATATTTTTAAAAATAAAAAATAGACCCCATTAAAATACATTATAAAAAATATCGGGTTATTATTATTATTATTATTATCTTGATTATTATTATTGATAATTGTAAACAACTTTTATTATTTATTAGATCATAATATTTAAGCTTAAGCTTAATAATATTTATAATGAATTATTTATAAATATATTCAATTATATTATGTAATATTATATTTATTTGTATATATATTTAGTAAATAATCCATGATGCTACAATAAATTAATCCTGGATACTTAATTTGATTTATCAACGACATAGACAATACATATTCATTTGTATATTATAATACAGATATTAATGTATTACTATTAATAAATTAATACTGTAGTTGTTTGCTATAAATATTTGCATCATTATTAATATTAAATTAAATGCCAATATATATATTGAATATATTAATCTATTGATAGACTCTCTCTCTCTCTCTCTCTCTCTCTCTCTCGCTATACAGATAACCGATTGTCAAATAAGCCTAAAATATCTATAAACTATTGCCAATAAACTGGTTTATATTATTATTATTTCTATTATTGTTAGCATTTAATCGATAAATTGATTTTGACATTGTATTTATCTACAGTATTACAGCATACTGTATATATATATATATAGATAGTTATATATTATTATTATATAATAGTATATATAATTTATATATAACTATTATATATATATATATATATATATATATGTTTAGATTGTTTGTGTTTGCGATTTACAATAATTACATTAATTGAGTGCCTCATCTTGTATTCAGTACAACCAAACTGTTTGTTTTGATCGCGATTTTACTGTATCTACAAAAAAGTACTGATATTTTATTAACACAGTCTATACACTGAATAGTATATAAAGTATTTATTTATATTATATATAGTATAAAATGTATTATTATTTTTTAGTTGATTGATGTTGTAGTAGTAGTAGTTAGTTGTTGTTGCTTTCAATTATCGATTTATAAAACTATACTAAAATTATTTTATTTAATTATTTATTATTATAATTATTATCATTGCATTTATAATTTTTATAATTATATGCCATATATTAATAGTGATTATGTAATAATAATAATAATTGAATTATTTTATTTGATCATACATCCGTAAGCTAGTTTACTAATAATTGCTTCAAGTGATGCTTCAATAGTTATATATATGTGTGTGTGTGTGTATGTTTGAGTGGGTGAGTAAATGAGTGAATGAGTGTGTGTGTGTAAGTGTGTATTTATAAGCATATATATATAATGCAGTATTATATAATCTAGCCTGGCTAAATAATTAATGAGCTACTTATAAGACTGATTTATTTTAATTGAATTAATTTATGTTGCCCTGGATAATAATTTTTTTTAGTATTTTAATTTATATAATAATAATTGTGTCATTTATTCAAAAAAAATCACAATCAATAAAAATTAATTGACAGTTATTTTTACAAAATTTTTTTAAAAACAAGAGTAATTAAATTTTACAAAAATAATTAAATAATTTTATGCATGTTTTATAAATATTTATTTATCAACAATTTTAAATTATTTTCTTATATTTATGAATTTGATTTTTTTAATTAGTAATTTAAATAATAATTAATTTATATATTGTAGTTAATAAACTTTAAGAAGTATAAATTATAACTTATATTACTTAAAATATTATTTATTTAATTAATCAACATTGTTTACTAATAATATTTATAGTAATAATAATAACAACAACAAATACTGTAGTTTATTATATTAATAATAATATATTATTAAATTATTTAAAAAATAATCAATGTATAGACAAAATTTTAAATAAGTTTACTACTAATACAGTATATATATATATATATATATACTTTATCAAAATAATGACACTTTAATATAAAATAAATAAAATTTTCTGACATTAATGACATATATAAATATATATACTGTACTTACATAGTGTTGACAATATTCATAATATATTATTATTTGAAAATTTTATTTTATTATAACCTCAACTTTTGATAATCAATTTAAAGTCAACTAAAAAAACTACAGCTATTTTTATAAAGTTTTTATATACTGTATATATATATAGAAAATCTTTGCAATTTTAATGGACACTTAACACACAAATACAAACACACAAACAAAATAAATAGCAAACAAAAATGCTTAACAATAGATTTTTTATTTTCAAAAATATAAAAAATATATATTATATTATATATAATGTCTAATATATTGATACTTTCCTTAACTCTATTGTATGTTTTCAAGTGTTTGTCTAAATAATAACAACAACAACAACAACACACAGTATTATACAAAAGAGTAAAATATTTATAAATCATCAAAAATGATTTTTTCATTTTATTTTTTTATGTATAAAAATGTATTAAAAACACTTTTATATATATAAGCACAAAAACAGTTACTATAAATGTCTGCATATATATATATACAGTATATATATATATATATATTTACTGCATATAATTATATATATTGTACTTTTTTAAACCATAAGTAAAAAATAAGCAAACTTTATATATATATATATATAAATATATTTTAACTCTATTTTTTTGAATGTGACATAATTTTAAAGTAATTTTTTCAAATTCATAATATTTTATTATATATAAAATACAAACATTACTCAAATAAACTACAGTACTAGTAGTTGAATATAAAATGCTTAACTATAACAACAATAGAAAACTGATTTTTCATCAAATTATAGATGAGTGGGTGAGATATACGAGTAAATGAATGTTTGAAAGTGAGTGAGTGAGTGGGTTAGTGAATGAATATTAAAAATGAGAAATAGTGAGTGAGTGAGAGAGAGAAAGAGAAAGAGAGATAATAAGTTAAACAAAATAGTTTTAGCCTAAAGTATAATAATATATACAGTAATATTAAAATGTGAAATAAATAAATTAATGGGTAAATATATTTTATATCACATAATCATAGTAATACAGTATATAAAAAATATATTTACTATATTCATATATATATATAGGTAACAAAAAATGTATGTATATTATATTGTATAGTATTTTTTTGAAGCGCAATCTCTTAAAAAAATAAAATTTTGTCTAAACTATTACTAAACTCTCTCTCTATTTTTCTATCATAGTATACATATACTGTACTGTAAAAAAAGGTTTATCCCTTTACCTCCCAGTGCTCTCACTTTTTCACTTTGCTCTCTATTTCGCACTTTTTCTATGCCAATGCTGCAAATTGACACACAAATTGAACAGTAGGGCGAGTGAGTGAGTGAGTGAGAGAGAGAGAGAGAGAGAGAGAGAGAGAGAGAGAGAGAGAGAGAGAGAGAGAGAGAGAGAGAAAATCAATTCCTATATAAATCAACAAAACTTTTTTTTGCTATCTATTCAGTCAAATAGTGACTGATTTTGTTGCTGTTATATAATATATTTTATTTTCCTTATTATTCACAATCTCTATGTATACGAGTGTACAGTATGTGTGTGTGAGTGTGTATACAGGCAGAGGATAATCTATTTGGACATATGATTAGACATCAAACAACTAACTTTTAACAAGACAGTTGGTGTGTGTGTCTGTGCGACTATGTGTATGTGCATCACATACCAGTCCTCTCTCTCTCTCTCTCTCTCTCTCTCTCTCTCTCTCTCTCTCTCTCTCTCTCTCACTCACTCACTCACTCTTTTGCTATACACATGTTTGTTAGCATACATGAGCTTTCTATGTGTGAGTGACTTATACTGCTGACACAATATTCATGTTTTATAACACACGACCTATTGACGCACACATAGGAAACGACACATTTGAATGCCTGTCCTCTATCTATTTCTCTCTCTCTCCAACCGATCTTAGCTCCCAAAATATCGGCAATTGGATTACCGATTAGTGTCGTCGTGTCGTTATATATATATATTTTTTTTGCTACTATTAGTGTTATTATAGATATCCTATACCTCTACTATTCATCTATACAAACTTATACTGTACATACATGTGCCCCAGCAATGTTTAGACAGTCAAATAAAATAATAGAAAACAAAAACTTATATATATTGTGATATTTGTTATTCATTTGTGTAGAAATATATTGTATGCTAACTGTGCACTGATCTGACTGTCTCGACTCCCTGTCCATCCATACCAGTGTAGATCAATGATTTAATATGTCAACCCAATTGATATGCACCGGTCGATATTTAATTCAACCGATTTTTGTTTGTTTCATTTTGCAAACAAATAATAATAATAAAAAAATAACCAATTGATACGTCAACTGTATATTTTTGTGTTAACACAAATATACTCTAATAAATATATATATATATATATATTATATTAATTATAATAATTGTGTTTTTTGTTTGTTTGTTTGATAACTATAATCAAGAATATTCTTTAGATATATTTAGTTTATATAAAATACAACTAAAAATGTTGTTAATTTTTATTATAAAATTATTTAGACTGTTATGTAATAAAAAAATTATTAAATAATTATGACTAATAAATAATAATTATTATTAAGATTATGGTTTTAAATATTTTTTTAAAATAAATATATATGTAATTGTGAATAGTATTAATTACAGTATTAAACATTTTTTTAAAGTAACAACAATAATGTTAATAATATTTTTAAATAAATCATATATTTTTAATTAATATATTAAAATATATTAAAAAAAATTTAAATAATGTTTACAAAATAATGACATAAAAATTGTTTTTTTTATTTAATAAACTTAATAACAATGTATGATAAAATAAAATTATTTTTATTTTTTTTCTATGGAAATTTATTACACTTTTCAAATTGCATTATTAACGGTAAGCTTAATCTAATAGACATTTATAGACATTAATTATATAGTTTGTATAATTATATATACAAAAACTTATAGTACTTTAAGCATAAAACAAAAATTGTCGATAAAATAATGTTTAATGTTTTTAATTAATTCATGGGTTATTATATATTATGTATTAAATAGTGAATATATTTGATTTCAAAATAAAAATAATAATTTAATATAACATGTTTTTTATGAATAAAATACTTATATGATTTAAATAAAATTCTATAATTATTTATTTATTTTTTTAATTATAAACATTATTTGCAAAAATATATTAATAGAATATTGAATATATATATATATATAGTGTATTAATATTAAAATTATTTATTCAATAATAAAGTTATAATAAAAAAATAATAAAATTTAGATTTTTTGTTAAAATTAAAAAATAAATAAATTTAATAAATATATATTAAAATTTACCTAGATACATTAGATGTATCAAATTTACGTACAAATGATGAGCGACGACTTGTTGACTATTTGATGACAAATTACGACAACAATATTAGGCCAGTGCTTAACGCCAGTCAACCAGTTATTATACGATTGGGTATTACGTTGACACAAATTTTTGATTTGGTAAGTGTGTCAATAAATTTTTAATTTAATATATATTTTTTAACAACAACAACAAAACTGTTTTTAATATAATCTAAATGTTTTTATTTTTATCATAGGTTAACCTTATATATATTTATTTTTAATATAATTTATTTATTTTTTGTTAGTTTTAATTTAAACTTCATATTACTATTTATTAAAATATTATATATATTTTTTAAGAAATTTCGTTTTATTTATAAAAAAAAACTATTTCTATGAAAATAAAATTGATATTAAGTATTATTTAATAGCTTATAATTTAGTATTGCAAAAAAACAACTAAAATAAAAATAATATAAATATATAGTATATTAAAATAATCAGTAGTAGTACTAGTGACAATAATATTATTAATATTAATAGTTTCAATATTTAAAATAAATATTAATGTAAATTATATTAAATTTAGTAATACACTTTATCATTTTAAAACGTTTTATATTGATTACATTAATATTTAGAAAGTACTCAATATAAATTATTAAAATAATATAAATATGATATATTATACTAAATAATATACTGTAATATTTATAGATATACTTAACATATTGCAAAATATGCAATGATATGGTATTAGTTGAAAGCAAAAAGTTATTCATCATATCTTGAATAAAATATTTATATTTAAATCTTATAAGTTATACAATATACAGAAAAAAACAAAAAATTTAATATATTTTATTTTAGTAATAATAATAATAATATTTTATATATTTTATGTTCAATTAATGCTATAAAAATACTTTTAATAATATTTATTTTAATTATATTATTTATTTCTAGGATGAGAAAAACCAAGTTCTCACCACAAATGTTTGGTTAGATCAGGTAATAGATATATATAAATATATATATAGTATAATATATTTTTTATTATTAATAAAACTATTTTTGAATACTCTTATTTACAAATGAAAATATTTATCATTAAATATTTAAATAAAAATATAAGTTATTAATATATTTTCTATATACTATTAAACTATTAATAGATTATTATATTTCTGTATTATTTTTATGAAAACGTAATAATTTATATTACATTTTTGTCAATTGAAATCTATTAATAGCAACATTAAATAACAATAATATTTTTTTCAAAGAAAATATTGGTAACAATTTTTAAAATTTTATTACACAATAATTTAGTTTATAATTTAGTTGTTTATTTTTACTAATCTATTAAAGTTAAAATTGCTTTTATCTATTATATTTTTTGTCAAAATAAATGTATTGAATAAACAGAGATTTATTTGACAAAAATTGATTTCTGATGTTTTATTATTATTATTTAAGATTATCATTATTGTTTAGTATTGTTAAAGTTACTGTCAAATTGAAAAAATTATTTTTAAAATTTTTGTTTATATATATATTTTTTTATTAAATATAATTAAAAAAAATTGTCTAAAATATATAAAAGTAAAATCAACAATATAATAATTACATTACAATAAAATTTTTTTTTGATTGTTATTTACCTAAAAAATGCAATAAATATAGTATTATTAAAATAAAATTTATTTAAACAAATTATTTGTTTTTTTGTCTGTAAAATAACTAAAATTCATATAAATTTACAGATTTTTTTTTGATAATATTTATTACAATAAATTATATTTTTTTTGAAAATAATTATTTATTTTAAGGAATGGATCGATGAGTTCCTCGCATGGAATTCCTCATCGTTTGGTGGGTTAACCAAAATCCGTATCCCCTGTGAAAAGATATGGAGACCCGATATTGTACTCTATAATAGGTTTGCTTTTTTAAAAATTTATTTTAATATAATTTTTTTTAATACAAAAATAAAATAATGCTTAATATAGATATATATAACATAAAACTATTATTTTTAAATAAAATATTTCTGTTTAAATTATGTTGAAATAGTGTAAAAAATTTAATAATTATAGTGTTATATATATATGATACATATTTATATTATCGATAAGATTTAGATTTTCTATAGAAATATTTTTATGTATTACTGATAATATCCGTAGATTTTGCATTGAAATGGATTATATTTTTTTAAATAATAAAACAATATTTTTTTCTCTATAAGACACGGGTTATCTATTTTATAAGTGTTTATATTTTTATGTATTTTATTGAAAATTATCATTTATTTTAAATTTTAGAATTCTTAGAACTAAAAATATTATTATTTGAAATAATATAATTTACAAAAAAAATAATTTTAATATAAAATTTTATGTTATTTTTATACAATGTATCAATTTAAGTTTAACTCATATACAGTATAATATAAGACAATATATAATTTTTTTAAATATGTTAAAATTTATTGTTTTATTTTTAATAATATTTCTCAATATTGTTTTATTATTATTATTATTCTGAAACTTTAAATCTAAATAATTTTATTGTAAATTTGTAAAATATAGTCTAATAGTAAATAGCAATAAACATAGTAAAAAATTTAAGTAATATAAATTAAATATTATTAATTATTTGTTTTAATAAAATAAAATATATTTATACAAATGATAAATATATACATTTTTTGATTACAACAAAAATAAAATATTAATTTATAAATAAGCATTTAACAATAATCAATTATATATGATTAATTTAGTATCAAATTTATTAATTATATCCAACTAACTTAGATTGATAATAAATTATTACACTAAAATAAATAAATACAGATCAATTTATTTGAATTGAAATAATAATAAAAATTTCTCAATATTTATATGGCATAGAAATAATCAAAAATAAAATAAAACATATTTTATTTTTATTATTATACTAAATAAATAAAAATAAAATTTGATTGTAATTTTTTGTTTTTTAATATACTAGACAAATGACTGATTACATGAGTTTAAATGGCATTTTCCACTCAATTTTCTATATATATATAATAATATATATATATATATATATTATAGATAGAAAAAACATGTTTTGTTTGTGTATTTTATTTACAATTTTTTGTTGTTGATTTTTCTATTATAACTATTACATTTATTATTAGTTATCCAAAATAATAAAAACTTGAAATAACATAATATATAAAAATAATAACTTTAACAAAAAAAATAGTATTACAAAACACATACACATACACATACACATACACATACACATACACATACACATACACATACACATACACATACACATACACATACACATACACATACACATACACATACACATACACATACACATACACAGTCTATTAAGATTTCTATTTATAAGTTTATATACTGAATATAATATCAAACATTAGATTATATATATATTGTATATATATTTTTTGCTATCATTGGCCATAAAGTTATCATTAATACAGTGAGAGATTTCCGCTCCAACTGTTATTTTTGTTAGACATTGACTCCATTGACTTGACTGACACTTACATATTGCTGGGCCAGTAGTAGTAGTAGTAGTGGACAACCGGTTAGTTTAAGCTATATGAGTTGAGTGGTCAACTATTTATCAATGTGACCTATAATCAAATATATAAAGTATATAATAAACTGATATATAATATATACACATATATATAAGCATAGTTCAATCCTTATTATTAATCCCTGTGCAATGAGTTGTATATAAATTTTACATTGTGTGTGTGTTTGTATGTATGTGTGCTTATATGTGTGTTTATTTGTGTGTGTGTGTGTGTGTGTGTGTGTGTGTGTGTGTGTGTGTGTGTGTGTGTGTGTGTGTGTGTATGTATGTATGTATGTATGTATGTGTGTATGTATGTATGTGTGTATGTGTGTGTGTATGTATGTGTGTATTGTACTAATATATATATTATTGAAATAATATTTAGTAAATGAATGAATAGGACAATTTTCAATTGTATATTTTTCAGATAATAAATCTATTTTAAACAATAAAATTGTTAGATTATCTATTTTATTATTATTATTATTGACTCACAGAAAATAATAGACAAATTTATTATATTTTAATAATATTGTAAATAAATTTCTAAATACAATATATATATAAATTTATAATAAATATTAGTAACAATCTATTAGTACATACATCAGCATTATATTAATAATAATAATAATATTAAATTTTATAGTAAAGTTATATACAGTAACTGTTATTTTCAATAAAACTTTTTACTAGATTATCATAAATTATATGTTCATAGCTTTTATGGAATTCATATTCTGGAAGAATATATATATATATATATTTATAATAAAAACTATTATTATTTGCAATTTTTACTATCAAATTGAAAACAATAAAATAATATTTTGAAGATATATATATATATAGAATATTCTTATAAAATTTAAAATGTATTATAAGAAATAATGCATAATAATTGTATTTTAAATTCAAAATATTATTACCTACTATTTATTTGATTGTTTGTTTTTATACATATATATATATATATATACTTTAGGCTATTGTCTAAAAAATAGAAATAAATAATTTATAAATACATAGTTTTTATTGTATATACTCTGGTAATATAGATTTTATAATTTAAATCAGTTTATTAATTATATACTTTTAATTAATAACGTTAGTATAAAAATATAATAATAATAATAGTTTATTTAATTATACAACAATAGGATTGATTAAAAACATATATTTTTTGAGGTAAAAATATTTTAATTAATATATAGTATAATTAATTAGTAAATACAAAAAATAGATTAAATTTAATATAAAAAAATTGAAACTTTTATAAAAATTATAATAAAATTTTTCATATAAAACATTAAAATTTATGTTTTTATTATATTTGTTATTGTTTAGTTTTATCAAAATGTCAATTAATAAAAATTTATAATTTAAATTATTAAGATTTTAGTTTTAGATTAACTAGAATTTTCAAAATAATTTTAATTTATTTTAATTACTCTAAGAAATATTTGTCTAAATTATTTATTTTTTAAGTATTATTAACATTAAATGTTAATTTTATTTGTTTTTCTTAAAATTAAATATATTTTTGAAAATTTTTAATATCACTAATTAATAATAATATGTTTAATAATAGTAGATAAACAAAAAAATAATAATAATATTAAAAATCTCAGAATTAATTATCAAAGTTTACTTTTGATTTTTAATAAATAAATCACAAAATAAAAGTTTATATATTTTAATATAACTATTTGCTATTAAATTAAATTAATAATACACTAATGGATTTGTTTTGTACAGTAAATACACTGTAAAAGTAAAACAAATTTTTACTTAACAATCACTTTCGGTATCATTATATTTATTGTCCGATAATTTTTATTATACTATAATACTGTGTATATATATATATATATATAGTAAATACCAATTTATATTTATTGTTAACTCACATATAATTGATTATTATTATTATGCATGATATATATTAGATTTTTATAAATTAGCCAAAAAAAATCAGTTTAAATCTATTAATAATTTCACAGACAATACAAATAGAAAAAAATGTTTCATTAATTTAGCAATTAATCCGTTTGCAAAGTTTTAAACTTGAAATATTATTTACAAACATACATACATACATAGACATACACACATACACACACATATATATATATATACAGACTCACAATTCAATTGAAGCAAACATTCAAAGCATACATAAGTATTAAAAGTATAGTTAAAGGGCTGTATAATTAAATCCACAAGAAATTAATCATTTACTCTCTCTCTCTCTCTCTCTCTCTCTCTCTCTCTCTCTCTCTCTCTCTCTCTCTCTCTCCCATTCACTCACTTACTAACTCATTGAAAATCAACTAAACATAGCGTAAGTGAGTTTATAAATGATTTGGGAATATAAAAAAAGCAACAAAAAAAATGTCATCAATTTATATACAATATATATATATAATACACTTATAAGTTATATACAGCTTAATATTATACAATATTATTTGCTACACACAAACACATACACCAACAAAAAAAATCTCTGCATCTCAACCCTTAAACCCAATTATTTATATACAAACGATATATCAATTTAATTTAAATGTATTGAAAGTAAGGTTAAAGTGTATATCGATAGGAGAGTATATCTATGGATAGTCCTACTGTTAGTATAATGTAGTAGTTATTGATTTTGAATGTTTGAAATAGACTCTCTCTCTCTCTCTCTCTCTCTCTCTCTCTCTCTCTCTCTCTCTCTCTCTCTCTCTCTCTCTCTCTTTCTGTGTATGTCTATGTTTATGTGGCTATTTGTTAAGCCTTAAAAATATGATATATTGACCAATATTTTGTATTAAAAAATCATATTTATTAGTGAGAGAGAGAGAGAGAGAGAGAGAGAGAGAGTAAAAAAGTCAATCGATTTATTAAAAAAAAATATTTTCATCAAAATAAATTATTCTTTATATATGATTACATTGCAATATAAATTAATAAGCTAAATATAGTAACTATAATAAAATAATATTATTATAATACCAATAATTTTGTACATCAATGATATAGAATATATATATATACTGTATATTAATTGGAAAGCAATTTATTTACAAATTATATGTGTCTAATAATTTTTATTTTTTATATATACAGTATATATATATATTTATTGATTGAAGTACAGTACAGTAATATACTGTATCTATAAAATTAATACAAGAAAAAACAAGAAAATCATTTTATATTTATTAATTTTATTGCGACAATTAATTGTACAATAAATATGATAAAATTAATTTATTGACAAATAAACAACATTTATTAGGTTTATATATAAAAACATGTTTTGTTTATTTAGATTAATATATTTATTTTTAACAAATTATTTGTAAATAAATAAAATATTAATGTAAAACAAACAAATAATATAAATAATTTATTATTTACATTACAAATGACAAATTTACAAATTTTTGATAGGATTTGATTTAATTTATAATATTTACAAATAAATTTTCATTTATTTATTTAAATTGATTATATCATAAAACTCATAATATTTTAGAGATTAATCATTTAGATTAGTATTTACTATTAACACATAATTAGATTACTTTTCTTATTAATAAATTTACAGTAATTTTTAAAATTTAAATAAGATATTAATTAATATTTACAGTATATTATTATTATTAAATTTATTTATAATAATTTTTTAAAAATATCAAAGTGCCGACGATTATACACGAGGCTATATGAACTCACGCGCCATCATAGAGCCCAGTGGTAACGTGTTTTGGCCGCCGCCCACCAAATTCCGTAGCACGTGTCAGGTAGATGTCACGTACTTTCCGTTTGACGATCAAAAATGTAAACTAAAACTCGGTTCATGGATTTATGATGGACTACAGGTATATATATATATATATTAATATATAATTTCATTAAATTATTTAAATATTTTAAGATAAAATTAAGATAAAATTAAGAAAATAAAATGTTATTATTATTATTATTTTCTTATATTGAATGAATTAATGATTAATTAATTTTTTTTGTAAAGTATACTATAATTATAAAAAATTCTAATAATAATAAATAATAATAATATAGTTTAACAAATGTATCGAAATTTAAAAACAATTTAATAATAATGTATTGAATCTTATTTTCAAAGCTAAATATTTCTTTATATCAACTTATTTATTGTAATTATAAATGTTTAAAAATATTTTAATTTATTTAATAATACTAATAGATAATATAGTAAAGTTAGATAATTTATTAATTTAAAGTTAAAATAATATTATTTATTAAATTGAGTTTTATGAAATGAAAAAATATTGATATAATATTGTCTTACGATCTTATTTTTAAATATAATAAATTATCAATTTTAATTGAAAATTAGAGATATAAATTAAATTTTATAAAATAATTTAGTTAGTAATGTAATGTAATAAACTTAAGTAATTTAAATAATTATTACATTTAATAATAAATGATAGGTTGATGTACTGAATAGGACGGCTGAGGTAGACATGTCTAACTATATACCTAACGGGGAATGGGATCTACTCGAGGCCAACATTGAACGCAATGTTGTCTACTATTCCTGTTGTCCGGAACCGTTTCCCGATGTGACCATAACGTTGACCATACGGCGCAAAATATTGTACTATACCTACAATGTTATACTTCCCTGTATGATGCTATCGGTGCTCACACTACTAGTATTTTGTATACCTCCCGATTCGGGCGAAAAAATAGCACTCGGAGTAACCGTATTGTTGGCCTTTTCGGTGTTTATGTTAGCCATATCGGAAAAATTACCGGAAACTTCCGAATCTATACCATTATTAGGTAATGAAATTTTCAATATAATTAGAAAATTAATCCCTCCAAATTCCTATCTAAATATATGTATAATTAAATAAAATAACATATAAATTTATAAATTAATTGATTAAGTTACAGTTTTTTTAAATATACATATTTTATAATTAAATAAAAACAATTTTAAAGTTTTTAATTAACATTATTAGATTTTAAGATTTTAAGTATAAAAATATATTAATCTAAATTAAATATTTATAAAATAATTTGATTATCATAATAAACAAATTATTTATTTTTTTATAACAATTAATAAGTAATTATATTTTGAATAAATAAGAATAATAGTAATAATCTATATAATATATATTTTTAAATGTTAAATCTAAATTATTTAAATATTTGATAAAAATTACAGTTTTTCAGTTGCCATACTATCACTAAAAAAAATTTGATAAATTTGATAACTTTTTTTGTAGGTGGGGTGGGGTAGGTCAAGTTTCATATTATATGTATTAATTAATTTAATTTAGTAACTTTAAAATTATTTATCCGATTGAACTTAAATTTTTTTTCATTTCTTTGAATTACAAAAGCATTAATTTTTATATATTATATATCAATATTTAGAAATATAATAAATATCTTTAGATTATGATAATTAAAACTAACATTTTATTTTTATAATTACCATATAAAATAATTGCACATTTATATTAGTAAAATATATTGTAATATATGTTCAAACGAAATATTCATATTTTTAATTGTATTTTTGTTGTTATTGTTATTTAGGTATATATTTAACAGTCGTAATGAGTATAACATCGATATCGGTTATAATGACAGTAATTGTACTAAATTTTCATTATCGTGGACCACAACGTCGTAGATTACCAAGGTGGCTCAAAACAATTAGCACATTATCTAATAGTACATTAAAACATTATTTTCCATACATGGTAATTTACTAATTTTAATAATTTATTTAATTTTTTTAAATATATAATTATTAGTTTTAATTACAAGTATTAATAAAATATCAAATTTTATTGATTTAAACAATAATATTATAAAAAATTATAATATATATTTGTAAAACTGTAATTTTGAATAATAAGTAAATAGAAGTTGTATTATAATTCAATTTATATATAAATTGAATTTTTTTTTAATCAGATTAGTTCATAATAATTTTATATTTTTATATATATAAAAAAAACTGTAAATTTATATACAAATTAGTAAAAAAATATTAAATATTTATTATAATTAGTTTTTATAGGCTTGGTTTGTTTCAAAGATATAATTTATGTATTAAACTATAATTTAATATAATTTTTTTTAAATGTTTTAAAGAGTATAACCAACAAATATGCAATGGGTGCTGGTGGTGGTGGTGGTGGGGGCGGTATCGGAGGTGTTGCCACAAACAATACATTTTTTAATTTATCACACAATGTACAGCCAGATGATCAGCAGTCGGGTGATCTACTGGAACAGCATCTAAAATATAGACAACTATGTCAACAACAACAACATTTACTACAACAACAACAACAACGAGATCAACCATTGTATAACAATATCGGGAACAGTTGTCTACCGACAAACCCGATACCACTGATCGATACGTATGGCCATCGATACGCACAGAGTAGCGAATCGTTGACTAATATTGAAGACAATTATAAACTATTTCTACATATGAATCGTACAAAATCTTGCAATCGATTAGCCAATAATAATATTCAAACAATCAATAACAACAACAGCAGCTCAGGTACAACACCTACAGCTACGGCCAATACACCTATCGGTGCTCAACAACAACGATCGGGTAGTAATCCAAAATCACATAAGTGTACATCTAGTTGTGATAATGATTGCCAACAAAAACAACAACATCATTGTGCCAATTATGATAAGTTGATGACAGCTCACGAGGAACTGATCGACACAATGTGTCGGTATATGCTATGGAAAAGTGAACTGAAAGCCGGGGACAGTGCGGTAATACACGAGTGGCGACTATTGGCACTGTTTGTCGATCGCATACTATTCTGGATATTCTTTATCATAACGTTTTGTTCATCCGTTATGTTTCTGATAGTCATTCCTATACAACAACGAGGCTTTCCATTCTATACGTATACATAGAGAGAGAGAGAGAGAGAGAGAGAGAGAGAGAGAGAGATAGAGAGAGAGAGAAAACATATATATTGTATTTAACTGTAAATAATATTATCATTTTAATTATAATAATGTAATCCAATGTAATTATATTATTATTATTACTGAATAAAAAAATGTAAATAATGTAAAGTAAAATAATGTAGATATGATTTTTCTATATATCTATAAATTATATTAATAATAAATTTATGAATTTTTTTTGTGATAACATAAAATTTATATGATATAATTATTATAATTGATGTAATATGTAAATTGTTTATTTTTACTATTATTAATTGTTTGATTGATTCATAGATTGATTAATTGCTATTAACTTTGATAATGTTATTATATATATATTGATTTATTGTTATTAACTATGAAATTTAGAAATCATTTATTATGAAATTAGATAATTATTTATTTAATTATTAATTATTTTTAAATAAAAGTTATATTTTATTGCTTGTTATTATTTTAAATTAATTATTAAATCCGAGTAAATATTATTTATAACTGTTAACTTATAAACTATGTTTTTTAAATAATAATAAAAATTATATTGTATAATAAAATTTTATTTAATAAAAGTTATCTGATTGTTTACATTAATATATGATAATATAACTTTATTTTTTAATATAGTTTTAATAAAATGATATAATTAATAAGTAATTATAATATTTATAAATAAACTAAAATAACTAAAATTTTATTTATTTTTATAATTAATTAATTAATTATTCTATTAATTTATATTATAATAAATTTGTTAATAGTATTTATAAATGATTTTAATAACAAATATATTTAATAATAATATCGGTGAGTAATGGTTAGTAGTAATTAGTTAATTATATTTTTAATTAAATAAACAAATAATTTATGATAAAGATTCTCTAATATTTTTGATTTAGTTTTATTTTTATTTGATAAAAAAAATAAAAAATTGATTAATAATTAAACTTGTGTAATAATACTAAAATAACTAATAATTTTTGTTAATATGATAATATTTAGTAAATATTAAATTATAATTATTAATATTTTTTTTTAAATTTTGATTTATAATGATTAATGTAATAATCTTTATTAGAAAAATTAATCAATAATATAATATTTATTTAAATATAATTGTAGTTTTAGATTATATATATATATATTTTTAAAACCCAATTGCTAATAAAATAAATAGATAAGTTACATTTATAATTAATAATAATTAAAAAAAACTATAAATATTAATATTTTACTCAATGATAATTTTGTTTTTGATAAATTTAACCAAATGATACTATTTTAAGTAACTATTTAATATTAATAAATCAAATATGGTTTATACTATACTGTACACTATATATAGTATCTTACTATCAATATATATATAAGTTTTATTTAAGTAAATTAAGATTAAATACTATTCAATACAACAACAACAAAAAATCTATACATATATATTGAATATGTATTACATTTTTTCTCATATATTATTAAATGTTGATATGAATTTATATATTTATATATGATCAATGATTTTTGCCTTGATAAGTTTGTGTTGTATAATTTTTATTTTGCCAAAACTTATGTTAATATAGTATTAATGGATTTATTAGATTTATTTTCAGTTTGAATTACCATATTATAATCAATCACTTTTAGACAAACAAAAAAAACAAAAACAAAATAAATTATAATAATACATATTATTAGTTTAGTAAAAAAAAGGCTAATTTAGTTTTATTAAGTAAAATCATAAAATCTAAAAATAGTTAATTACAAATTTATATATATATGTTATATACTTGATATAATTGTTTGAATACAATATTGAAATCTAATAAAAAAATATATAACTAAAATTTTATACATTTTAATTAAAAAATAATAAACATATTTTATCTTTGAAATAAAATTTATTTACTCAACATTTAGCTATGTATATAAAGATAACTTACAATATATATATATACTATTTATATATATTTATTATATAAACATTTTTTACATTTATTTAGCAATATATATACAAACAATAAGCTTATATTATAAATAACATTTAATAAACTAAGCAGAATATATATTATTATAAAAATATGTTTTTATGGACAAAGTTTTAATTACATTTTGTAATTAATAATATAACATAGTTAACTATATTAGTATATATATATATATATACTAATAAATTTATTAATAAATATATTATTTGAGAAAATTATTTTAATTTTTAGTAGTTAATTAATATTATTTTATTTATTTTTATTTAACATGCATTATAATTAATTTTTAAAAATTTTCAAAAATAAATAATTAAATTCGTTGATTGCATTGTTATTGATTACTTTTAATTATTAAATAAATAAACAATTTAGATATATAATACTATAATGTAAACATATAATTATTCAAATAAAACTATTATCTTTTTAACTAAATATTAAGTTAAGATAAAAAATCAATAAAATAGTTTTATACTATAATTTTATGTGTTGTATTAACAACATTAACAACAACACAAAAAATAGATTGTAACATAATATATCATTTTATTTTATTTTTAACATACAAGTGGTGTTATCATACGTTATATATATACTATATTTTGTATATAATGTACACAAATAGTTTGTAAAAAATAGTTAATTTTAGATTACAAATAGTTTTTTTTGTGTGACTAAAATTTATTTTTTATATAAATTTCTATGAACTTTATAAATATATATATAATATTTTTTATATATATGAGTATCTGTCATAGATATATAATCAATAGATGATATTATCTTTATGTTAGTATTTCTATTGTTTGATTTTTTTGTATGTGTCAACAATATGATAGAGAGAGAGAGAGAGAGAGAGAGAGAGAGAGAGAGAGAGAGACTGTATTCACATAAATTAAAATACTGTTAAAGTATTTAATGTGTGTATATATATATGTTGTAAATGTTTTTTGTTGTTAAATTCAATTTGTTTTTATAATATAATTATTCGATATATTAAATAAATAGATTAAATATCTATAATATAATCTACACATAATTAAATATACTGTCAAATATTTGTATTATGTGTGTATATATACTGTATATATATATATATATTAAAAAAACATTTTGTTTTATTTGTTTTATTTATTTATTTTTTTAAATAGTAAAGTAAGGAAAGCCTCGTTGTTGTATAGGAATGACTACCAGAAACATAACGGATGAACAAAACGTTATGATAAAGAATATCCAGAATAGTATGCGATCGACAAACAGTGCCAATAGTCGCCACTCGTGTATTACCGCACTGTCCCCAGCTTTCAGTTCACTTTTCCATAGCATATACCGACACATTGTATCGATTAGATCTTCGTGAGCAGTCATCAGCTTATCATAATTGGCACAATGATGTCGTCGATGTTGTTGACAAGCAGTTTTGTTGTCACCATCACTACAACAACAACAACAACTACTACCGGAGCAACAGCATACGTGTTGTTGGTGTTGTTGTTGCTGCTGATGATGATGATTATCACTAATTACTGGTGTTTTTCCAGCACCGGTAGCTGTAGTGTTGGCAGTGGCTGTAGTGGTGGTTGTGTTGTTATAATTATTTAGCAAACGTGTACACGATTTTGTACGACTAATGTTTAACAATAGTTTATAGTTGTCTTCAATATTGATCAACGATTCGCTACTCTGTGCGTATCGATGACCGTATGTGTCGATCAATGTTGTCAGCGGTGGTGGTTGTGGTATCGGTGACGACAGATTGCGATGACTACTACTACTGTACCAAACATTGTTGGCATGTAATGACTCGTCTCGTTGTTGTTGTTGTTGTTGTTGGTGTTGTTGTTGAGGTGTATGTAATCTATAATTAGTTTGTTGTTGTTTTTGTTGATAGACATTGTTATCATTAATTGTTGAGCTATTTTTCATATCCTAAAATTAGAAAAAATAATAATAATAATAAATTAATTTAAAAATAAAACTATAATTTAAATTATTAATATATAATTTTTATTAGAAATATTGTAAACTATTAATTAATTTTATATTACTATTATAGTGTCTCAAAAAATTATAAATTATTAATTAAAAAAAGTAAAAAAATAATTATTCACATAACTATAAGATTTTATAAAGTATATTTTTTTAGAAAAAAAAACATTATAAAATATATATTATTATATATTATTTTCTTTAAATTTTTATCTTTAATTTTTTTAATAAATAAATTTTCAAAAATATTTTCTCATTATCCGATTTTTATCTATTAATTAATAATTTTACTAATCTATTAACAATTGTATTATTAAATAAAATAATTTTTAACAGTTTTTTTTAATTACCGACTGATTATTTAATTGTTCACTTAAGTCATTGTTTGATAGTTTAGTAATATATTTGATCCAATCGGGTATTTTGCGTTTAACTGGTCCGCGATAGTGAAAGTTAAGCACAATTACCGTCATTATTACCGATACGGATGTAATGGCCATAACTACTGTTAAATATATACCTAATATAAAAGTAAAAATCTATTAATATTTTATTATTATCACAAAAACATCAAAAGTCATAAATTAGTACATTTTATTAACAAATTTGTTTTTAAATATAATAATAATATTAATAATAAATTTAATTTAATTAAATTTTATGTTTTAGAGTTCAAATTTTAAAAGTCAATTTTGGTTTTCAACTTCTAGTTTAATATTTATTTTTAAAAATATTACTTAAATTTAGTCAAAATAAACTATAAATTAAATTTTTAAAATTTTATTTCAATATCAAATTATGACAATTATTTTGTTATAATTAATTAATATATAAATATTAATTGTATATAATTATAAAATTATTCACATATTATTTTTAATTATAATTTTTCATCATAGATATTAATGAATCATTTATTAATATAATATAATCTATAGTTTGATATATTTAGATGTCACAATTTATTTTAATATTAATTTAAAAACAGTAATATTATCAAATATTTAAATAATTTACATAATAATACTAAACTTTTTATAATTTAGACTTAACTATGGATTCGTTTTTTTAGTTTTATCTACCATTTATATTTAAATAAATTATCATATAATATAACATTTATTTTTTTAAAAAACTAATTAATTAAATTGTATTTTATTTTTAAATAACAAACAAAAATTTTGAAAAAAACTGTAAATTATACGTTTATAATTTTAATGTATAATGTTGTTTTATTAATGTATTAGTACTATTAGACTTGAATCTATTAGACTTGAAAGTGAAACTAAAGTTAATAAAATTATGTAATTATAATTACCTAATAATGGTATAGATTCGGAAGTTTCGGGTAATTTTTCCGATATGGCTAACATAAACACCGAAAAGGCCAACAATACGGTTACTCCGAGTGCTATTTTTTCGCCCGAATCGGGAGGTATACAAAATACTAGTAGTGTGAGCACCGATAGCATCATACAGGGAAGTATAACATTGTAGGTATAGTACAATATTTTGCGCCGTATGGTCAACGTTATGGTCACATCGGGAAACGGTTCCGGACAGCACGGGTAGCGGACAACATTGCGCTGAATGGTAGCCTCCAGTAGATCCCATTCCCCGTTTGGTACATAGTTACTCATATCAATTTCACCTGTCCTATTTAGTACATCTACCTTTATTTTAGATTAAAATTAAAAGTTTTTTTTTAAAAATAATAATTTTTAATACTTCTAATTATAAAATAATCAAATTTATCAATAATCTTATTTTTATTAATTACAATATTTATTACATATATATAAATTTAAATTAAATAATATAATTTTTATCCTAAAATGCATATTTTTACTAATAAAAATAAAATCTTGAATCCATTTTTAATTTCTATTTTAATAATTTATAATTAGATAATAATTTAGTAATTGTTTTAGTATTTATTTTACAGTTTTGATTTTTAAAAAATCTAATTATTTTTAATTTTTATTTTTATTATTAGTTCAAAACTGTAAAATAAATATTAAAATAAATTATAAATTATTATCTAATAATAAATTACATACTAGTTTGATTCAAAAACGATAAATTAAATTTTTATTATATTAAAACTTTAAAATTATAGTTTATTTTATATGTAATTTTTTAATTAGAAATAAACAAGTAAAAATTATAATTATTTTTAATTACTATTTATTATTATTATAAATATTTGTTTATTGATATGAATTTGTTTGATAATAGAAATGCTAATTATTTTTTAAAAATTTATAACATTAATCAATTAATATCTAATCTCAATTAAAAGTTATGTCAATTTTAGACTATAAAAAAATATTTCTAAAAAAACATGTAGTAATTACTTGACAATTATTTTTAAATAACTCTAATTTTAAAACTATTGATTTTGATTATTATTATAATCAATTATGTTTATTATATATTTATATATGAATTTAATAATAATAATAATAATAATAATAGTAATAATAATTTTAATTCAAACCTGTAAACCATCGTAAATCCATGAACCTAATTTGAGCTTGCACGTTTGATCGTCAAACGGAAAGTACGTGACATCTACCTGACACGTGCTACGGAATTTGGTGGGCGGCGGCCAAAACACGTTACCACTGGGCTCTATGATGGCGCGTGAGTTCATATAGCCCTGCGTATAGTCATCAGCGCTACAAACAAAACAAACAAATAAAATATACATTAAATGATTTATTTGCAGTATTTTTTATAATGATATAAATAGCAGATAAATATACTATACATTGAATATATAAATATATAATAGTAAATAAATAAATAAAAGTATCTACGTCAATTACTAGCACTAAATAATAATAATAAAAAAGATAATGAGATATAATTATCATTATTTATAAAAGTGAACATGTCTATTATATTTATTTTTTATTATTATTTCTATTGCATATATGTTTATATATTTTATTTATATAGTATTCACTAGTCTATAATAATAAAATGTTATTGATTTGACAATTACTATAAATAAAAATCTCAATGAATTATTATTATTATTATTATCATTAGTTTATAAATTGCTACATATTCATAATTTTTAAATAGAAATATCATTTTTTTGTTAAAAATATTTTTTCTATATATATATACATAATATATATTTATGTTTTATATTTAGCTGATTGATTCAAACAAAAAGTTTTTTTTAAAAATATTTTATTTTTTATTTAACAAAACAAAAATCAATACAAACACTAAAAACTCATAATATAACTAACAATTTAATGATATTTCAATTGACGTTTATATGTATAGAATTATTGCTGACTTGTGAGCAAAATAGTGTGTTTTTACTATTATTTTTTTTATCCCAATGTCTATAATAATGGCATCAAATAATTGGCTTTTATTTAATGCAAATCCAAGTGAATTGTGATTTTTGTTTTGTATTTAATTGAATCGATTTTTTCATTAGATTCTTATATTTTGTAACTAAAAAAATATTATTTTTATTATTTAAAAATTTTATAGTATTATAATATTATAGCAATAATTAAAATTAACAAATGTAAACTTGAAAATTTATTTTTATTAAAAAAATGTTGTTTTGTATTTTATTTATATAAACAAATAGTATTTAAATTTAAATAAAAATATTTAAAATAACTTGAAATTGTATATTTAAGTTATTATTATATTTTTAAAGTTTAATATATATATATATGGGTTGGACTCAGGTATAATTAATTTAATATTTATATGATATTATTAGTATATAAAATCTATAATATAATTTTAATGATTAATTTAATAAAATTTTAATACACAATCAAAACAATTATATTAAAATCAAAATCATACACACATTTATACTTAACTATATAAATGTCAAAAATTATTAGTGAATATTCTGTATATATATATATATATATATATATATATATATATATATATAAAAGTATTTGTATAACAAACAAAAAAAATAACTGATTTTTAGCTAAAGTCGTATTATAGTAATATATTGTAGCGGTTTATAACAACTAATAATTGACTGAAAGAGCATTCAATTGAAAATATTTTGTATACACACAAAAAAATATATACACTTTATATATAAACAGAGAATTAATATATATTTAACCAAAAAATATTGTGTACAAAGCCATTCAAAGCATTTGTAATAATAATAATAATAATAATAATAATAATAATAATAAATAAGTAAATGAAAAAAACTAAATAACACCGAAAAAAAACTTAAACACAAAGTTACACATAAAACAAAACTATACACAAAAAAAAACAAAATATATCATAAAATATAGTGTTTACTAATAATAATAATAATAATAATAATAATAATACTATACAGTATTATACAGATATATAGATAGAAAAAACTTATTTTTTGAAGATTTATTTCCTATCTATTGTATATCATAATTGACAATATAATATTTTGCTTTTTATTTATATATATAAATTTAATACAGTATTTATTAATAAAATAAACAAATATATATATATATACTAATATCCATCTAATCTAACTCAACCAATTCCTAATTTAAATTGATTTATTTAATCAACCATAATTTCTATTGAAAAAATGTGACCAGTGTAAAAATTATACATAATATTTATTTTTAAAAATATAATTTAAAAATAAACGCATTTATAGTATTAAAAAAAACTGTTGATATATTTATAATAAGATTTAGTGTCGAAATAATTTGATTGGAAATACTCTATAGACTGTACTTATAATAGTATTAATAAAATAATAATAAAATTACTTTTTTTTGTTTGTTTGTTAATAAAACTCTAGAAAATTGCAATTTTATAAATAAATATTTGTTTGTGTGTTTGTGTTATATATATTTATTTTCTTTATTTATCTCTATATTAATATTACTAATGATAACTATACTCTATCTAGATTGCTATATATATATATAGTTACATATAATATAACCTTGATACGATAAATATAATAGATATACTTATAAATATAGTTTAGATAAAAACTATATTATATTTGAGTGGAAATGGCATTTACTGTCACCCAAGCTATCAGTCATCATAAATGATACAATCATTTTAGAAAAAAAGAAAGTGAAAGATATATATATATATATATATTGATATATACTGTATATATATATATATATATATAAAGAGATATAATATTAATATTATATAAGAGTATTGCAAAAATATATTAATATATGTGAAAATTGTGTTTAAATATACATTATATTTAGAGTGATGTAAATTTATTTAGTTTTTATTTTATTTTTTTGAATGGCTAATGTGATAGACTGTATCTATTTTTGATATATATATATAAATATAAATATGTGTGATATATACTGTATAAGTATTTTGGACTTTCGAAAAAAAATATTTTAATAAAATATTTGATAAAAAAATATAAATAAAATATTTATTTAGTCAAATTGCTACTTGATTGAATGCTTGCGAGAAAAAAATAAATAAATAAATAGATAAAAGTATTATTTGCTTATTTTTTAGGAAAATTTATATTTTATAAAAAAAAAATTTTATAATAGAATAGTCTATTTTTAACATTTAATAAATATATATATAATTTATTCAAATCAGAGTTTTATTTATATAAAAATATATTTATAGTTTAAAATAATATAGATTAGTATCATAATCTAAAATAAATTTTGTGAACTTGATTTAAATACTTATTTTAAAAAATCAATATTAAATCTCTCTCTCTCTCTCTCTATATATATATATATATATTAAAGTTCAATAATTATTTACATGTAAACTATTACTAAAAATAATACTACAAATAACACGAAAAAAATAATTTCAATAATTTTATTTTAAATAATATGTATTTTTTAAAAAATAAGTTTTTGTAAAAATAATAATAAAATCAATAATATTCATTTGATAGTTTTTATTAAATATTATGCTGATATACAATTTTAATAATAATACAAAATAAGGTAATAAAAAATATAATTGAATTTTTAAATAAAAAAAATAATATTTAATATAATTTTAAATATTTACAACAACAGCAAAAAAATCTAGAAAATCTATCAATTTATTTATTAAATCTATTTTAATAAAATAATATTTCAAAATAAGATTTTATTTAAACTATACTTATACTATACTATAGATATATTGTTGCTATATTATCAATAGTTTTTTTTATATATATTAATACTTTATATACTGTTTATAAAATAAAATACTGTATATAAAAAAAGCAAACCTATTATAGAGTACAATATCGGGTCTCCATATCTTTTCACAGGGGATACGGATTTTGGTTAACCCACCAAACGATGAGGAATTCCATGCGAGGAACTCATCGATCCATTCCTATAAATAATAATAATAATAATAATAGTAATAATAGTATTAATTTCAGTTATTGAGACCGAGAAATAAACAATATTGTAATATACAGTATATATATATATATATATATATATATATAATATGATGAAAGATGATATCAATATCTTAATAAATATATATATTGTATATATATTTATAGATATGTTTTATACGTATAACTTATACAGTATATATATATATATACCGTATATCCTGTCTATTGAATACATGTATGGCTTAAACTTCTGTATAATACTATTAACAATAATAGGAAAAATGCGAGAGAAAACACAAAATAATATAATTGTGTTGTTTTGTTATGTGATTTGTGGCCACAGAAAAAAACTATTGACTAAAATAACATCAGTGGCAGCAAAACAATAGGCAAATATATTTTATTATAAAAATTATACTAATAATATTTTTTTGTGATTTAATACAAATATAGTTGTGTGTGTGTGTGTGTATGTGTGTGTGTTAGACTATATGTGATCAATTTATTTTGTATTGAACTATATATGATTTATTATTAAACTTGAAATTGAATTTTAAAAAATATATAATTGCTATACAAATATATACTGTTTAATATAGTAAATTTAAAATATTTTTAAAAAATTGTTATTAAACTATTTGTTATTATATTTATTATGATATATGATCAAATTATATATATATATATATATATATATTGTTTCTGGTAAAATAATTTATTTTTAATTATAAAATTAATTTTTTAATACATTATTTTTTTTAATTTGACAGTTTGATATTATTTTTTTTAATAATACTATAATATTTATAATTTATTTGATGTTAAATCTAACTTTATTTGCATTTATTTTAATTTAATTAAAAACAAAACATTAAATGATAAACTTAAAATCTTATTGTTTTATTAATTTATTTGAATCGTTCAAATTGAAAATTTTACAGTAAATTAATTTTAAACAAAAATAAAATTATATAAGTGTTTTTTGAAAACAATTTGTTTATATACTATCCTTTATTATGAAATCTACTAAATAAATGGATAACAAAATTAAATTAATATTTAAATTAAATTTTTTAATTACAAACATTATATTTAAATGAATATTCTTTTATTTGGCATATTTTATATATAATAAATCTTTAATTAAAATCATTGAATAGTGTATATTACAATATTAACCAAAAAGTTTAATTATTTAATTAAAATATTTTTATTTTCTTTATATATAAAATGTTGTTAATTTATTTAATTGTTAAAAAATATTTTTTCTCTCAAATTTAAAATATAATAAAATTTTGTTTAATTAATTACCTGATCTAACCAAACGTTTGTAGTTAGCACTTGATTTTTTTCATCCTTGATGTTAGAGAAAAATTATTATATTTAAAAAACAATAATTATATTTTCAAAAAAACAATAATTATATTAAAAAACAATAATTATATTTTAAAAAACAATAATTATATTTAAAAAAAATAATTATAATAAAAAAACAATAATTATATTAATAAAACAATAATTATATTTAAAAAAAACAATAATTATAAAAAAATATTAATTTATTAAACTGTATTAAACTTAATTAATTTAAAACAGAAAATTATTAAAAATAATTAAATTATTAATTAATTAAATAAATTGTTTTTAATAAAAATCTACCAGATCAAATATCTGTGTCAATGTAATGCCCAAACGTATGATCACTGGATCGCTGGCATTGAGAACCGGTCTAATAGTGTTGTCATAGTTTGTCATCAAATAGTCCAGTAGTCGTCGTTCATCATTATAGCGAAATGAAAAATCAATTGTACCTTGATAATAATAATTATAATAATTTTTTTAAAATACAATTAATCAATTAATTAATATTACTAAAATTTTTTTTTTGTTTAATCACAATTTTTAGAATTATCGCTGTTCTAATAATATAATTAATTACAAATTTGATAAACTGTATAATAATTAATTAATATTCATAAATATATGAATAAATTATTATTAGTATAAATTTAGAGTGTTTAAGATAAATAATATTTAAGGCACTATATATATATCAATACATTATTTTTAATATATAAATTTATCATAATATAATTACTTAAAATTAATTATTTAATTTAATTTTTAATACTATTTATATAAAGTATATATATAAAAACTTTTTAATATTATTGATAAAATTAATTAATTAAATTTTACTGACCATTATTATTGCTACCACTTTGACAATTAATTATTTTGGACAGTTGTGTAATATTTATAGTAAAAGCAATAATTATATTTAATTTCATAATTTTTTATTTAATAATTTATTAATATATATATATATATATTTATTTATATAAAAAGTTAGCACTTTGAATTTTTTAAATGCACTATATTAATTTATTATTACAAATATTTACATTATTATCTAATTTAATTTTATTATTATTCACAATATTGTGTGTGTTTTTAACAACATAATAGTGATTTTTTTAATAAATTTTATGTGTTATTTAATACACACACATATAATAAATTAGATGACAATAACAATAATAATAAACAAAATAATTAATTATAAAATTTTTATTTTATAGTTTAACAATTGAAATTCACTGGCATTAATTGTTTTAAACAATTCAATAGCATATAATATACAGTAAATATTTGATTAAAAATAATAAAATATTTTATTTTATTATAAACAATAATATACAGTATTATAATAAATAATATATTACTGTATAATGATATTCATATATATATATATATATTGTTTGTATAGTTATTTCCAAACGAAAGCACTGATGATAGCATAACACTTGTACTGTATATATATATATAATACTACAGTATATAATAATAAACACACAAAAAACTATTAGTATTTTAATATCATATTAATGAATAGCATTTTATTATCATATAATAATAATAATAATAAATCGTTGACATTAGAAAAACACTTGAAGTGTACAAACAAATAGCAGCAGTTTATATACAGTGTATATACAGTAATATTATAGACACTGATAATAAACATACAGAATATATGGAAAAAGAGAGTCTCAATGAATAACAACTTTTGTCACAATAAATGCAACGATAAAAAAAATCCTAGAAATATAAATAATAATTATAATACAGAATATTCTTTAGGGAAGTTTAGGCAACAAATCGACCGGTGCTTTGTGCACACAACTGGGTGTTTGTAACACTAGTATAGTATAGTATGTCAATGAGTGTGTGTGTGTGTGTGTGTGTGTGTGTGTGTCACACATATCAGTGAGGTATTAATAACATAGTAAAATAGTTAACAACAACACTAGACATACAGTTTTTGGATAAGTAGTAGTAGTAGTACTGAACCAGTAGTTTATTCAATGTCCGGCACATACAGTATTATCGTATAACAACAGTACAGACACTAAATAGTGTGTCGACTAATAAATGTGTTGTAATTAACAGTTAAAAGGAGGAAAAGTTAAAGTTTGTTGTGCGAGATGTGTTGAGAGCATCAAAACTACTAGTGCTGTAACTGTGCTAACGGTGCTCATGATTATGATGATTATGTGTATAACATTTTCACATTCACAAACATATATACATATATATAGACGATAGACAAAGGCTAAACAATAGGCCAAAAATTGTTAGGGTTGTGCTCTCTATATATATATACATATATACAATATATAAAGTAATACTGGTGTGTGTCGACTGTCCAAAACGATTGAATACTATAACTAACAGTTACTGTATGTATGTATGTATGTATGTGTRTGTGTGTGTGTGTGTGTGTGTGTGTGTTATACTGTATATGACTAACGCTTTGAATTGATTTTTTTTACATACAAAATACTGTATATAACTGTTTATATATATACTATACAATACAATACATTAACAATATATATATATGACTTATAAAGAAAATAGAAATATATATAATATAATATATATACAGTATTTATATATATATAATATAGATTGAGAGGAAAGGGATTCTGAATACTGTGAGACCCCAGAGCTTGCGCTTCAATATATATATATATATATAATTTACGATCTATAATATAACAAATTATATTTAACCTTAAATTTGTTATTATTTGTATTTTGTATTTATAATAAATTTGTTTTGTTTTTATACGTACACTAAAGGCTTACTGAACTAAAACTTTTAAAAGTCTAAAGTCTGCAATGAATAACACATTTTTTTAAATTAAAAATTTTTTGATACTGTATTTAAATTATATATTATTTAAATAAATTAAAATTATTTTATTAGCTATTTATTAATTTCTATAAACATAAATAAAGCATATAGTTTAATTAATAAAATTTCAAATATATATATAATAAAATTAATTTTTTAATATTTATATATAATATGTATTATTCTAACTATTAATAATTTAACTAATAGTATTATATATGTATATAAACAATGTTATGATTTTTTATATAATTTAAAATTATATTATAACAATATTTTCATTAAGACAAATATAATAATAAATAATTTATTTAAATTAATTATAAATTCGCTAGTTTTAAAATTTAGTTATAATATAGTTAATTTTAATTTACATTATTATTTTTATTATTTTTTTATTATTTAATATAAATTAAGTTATATTAAAGAGAGAGACTATAATTTACTATCCATTACTAAACTACAAATATAATATATATAATAGATTTTGTTAAAAAAATGTTACATTTTTTTTGGTCGACACATTTTTACCATTAAACACTATTATTTATAATTTTATATTGAAGTTATACTTAATAAATAGATAGACAGATTTATAAACTATATATATAGATTTATAGTATATATGTATAGTTTAATAATGTATTACTTATATTGTAGATATTATATAAAGCCATAATGTGTGGTTACTGAGAAAAAAAGAGACTAAAATAAAATAAAATGATTCATTCAGATAGTTAACGGTTAAGTATTTTTTTTGTGAATGCCATATACTGTAAATTTATATACAGTATAAACTATATATATATATATATATATATATATATATGTATACTACTGTATATATTGAATTTTTTGTTATATAATAATAGTGGCACTCAAATAAAAAATTTTGTCAAAAAAAAATTTTCGGACCATTAGCTCAAAATAAAAACTAACAAAAAAATGTTAATATAATATATCATTTCAGGTATTTATTTCATAGTTTTTTTTGTTGTTTTTGGCCATAACTGTGGTCACAAAATAATAGATAAATATTCAATAGACGTACATATTTAAATTTAATTTTATAAAATAACTATAATTAAATACATTAAACAATAAATTTGTTACCAATTTAGATTATTTTATTATATCATATTACAAATTGATCTATTAATTTCAATTTTTATTTTATAGATTTTTTGCAAAAAATAAATGATTGAAATATATAGTGTTTTTATATATACTATTTTGAAAAAAACAAAATAAAAAAAACATTTATTTATATCCTAAATAACTCATAAAATATTTATAGTTATGTCTATATATTGTTAAAATAAAATAGAAATATTTATTATAAAATTTTGTACTTAATATCAATTTTGTTTATATTATTATTATTATTATTATTATTATTATTATTATTATTATTATTATTATTATTATTATTATTATTATTATTATTATTATTATTATATATTTTATAAGTAAAACTATAGATTTATAAATAACTAATATGAATTTTTGTTTATATACAGTATTATTTGATGTTTTTTGGATATAAGCTTTCAATTAATATAAAACATTTTTATGACAAAAATATTGGAGACAATATGTTGTTATATATATCGTAATATATAATAATATATATGTTATACAATATATATATATATTAGAAATCCGGTCTCAATGTTAGATAAATATAACTAATTTTACCCAAAAAAAAATCCTGTAACTACTCTACTATTAATATCATATATATATATATATATATATATTTCTATGATTTTGATATCAATGTTATCATATGTTGAGTTGTTTGATGTGTGTGTTTGTTTGTCAACTAATAAAGTAAAAGAGCTGTTATTTATATTAATTTTTACATGAATGCTAGAAATATCATATATGTATAATTAAATTAACTAATTAAATATTATTAGCAATTTCAATAATATAATATAAAACTATTTTATATATATATATTAAAAATAGAAAATAATATTTTTATTTTTGTTAAATTTTTATTATTTTATAAAATTCTAGATATATATATTAGTTAATTAAGTAATTATTAGTGTAAATACTGTTTTTGATAATAAATAGTAAATATAATATTTATTTTATAATATCAAATCTTAAATGTTCAAATAGAAGTAATGTCAAAATTAATTAAATATTTTATTCATAAATTAAAGTATTTATTTAAATTATATAAATACAAATAATTTAAAAACAATAATAAATGACATTGTTGCTATAATTTTTTGAAAAATATTATGATCAATGATTTTATTAAATTAATTTAAATTCAAAAATTATTTATTAAAATTATTTCATAAAAAATATCATAATTCATATAATATTTAATATATTGTAACAAAACTATCTATAAAAAAATAATATATAATTTTACTCTTAATAAAACTAATTATTAATATCCAAATATTTAGTAGGATTTTCAATAAAATCTTCAATAATTTTCGGTAATTTTTCTAAACTATTATCCGATTGGATTCGTTGCGATATTTTCTGCAACTTATCGTTCAACTCGTTATCATTTAATATGCTATCAATGGCTGTCAACAGTTCCCGATCCGTACAGTTGTATGCATTCAGCCGACGTCCGTAACCCAACTCATCGACTCTCTGGCCGTTATCGTACTGATCGCCAAACAGTGGTAATACAATCACTGGTTTGCCGTAGAAAAACGTTTCGCTAATAGTATTGTTTCCGCCGTGAGTTATGACCAAATCGACTAACGGCAACACTTGTATCTGCGGTACCGATGACTGACCCCACATGTTATCCGGCAGATCGTACTCATAATGTTTGGGTCCTTTCGATACAATAAACCTGTGCTGAGATTTGGCTAATATAGCCACCAATCGTTTCATATTAATAACATCCACTGCACCCATAGATCCCAACGAAAAGTATATCAATTTTCCCGGTTTGTCCAGCAGTTGCTCCGGTAGTTCAAACTGCATGTGCTGATCATATCTCATCAGATTATCAAATCGGATATAGTTTTTAGGCAATGGTCTAACATCCAGATAGTCTAACTCTAGTGGATAGCCATAAATGTTCAGACAATTGGATGTATTAGCCAAACAATTGGTGTCCAGTGGCTGACAGCCCCGGCCAACGATATAGTTGTTAAACTCTTGCCATACATTATGTGCGGCATTATCTCTGACTTCCCGATACTCTCGCCATTGATTTTTATCGCCATAAGCTGATAGACCTTAAAGTTTAATATATATTTATTTAGAAATTAATTATTAATAGTTATTAGAATTATTATTTAAATAAAATTATTTTAGAGAAATCAGAATATAATTATTTATTTAATTTTTTTTAATTACAATTATAACTGTAGTTTAGTATTTTTCAATTTTTTTCAATAAATAATAATAATTATTAATATATATATTTGTTTTTTAATTTCAGTTAATTCATAAATAATTTATAAATTATGTAATAAAATAAAAATAAGTAAAAATTATTATAAACTATAGATAAATAGTTTATAATAGTATATTAAAAAAGGATAAAGACATGTGAAAAGCTATTTATATTTTTAATAAATAAAATTATTTGTAAAAATAAAAATTTATGAAAAATTTTACAGTTTTTTTAAACTAACATTAAAATATATATTTTTTTAAAACAAATAGACTCACATACCTGAGCCACACGGAGGCAACTGGCCGTCGTTGTCGATAATCTTTACCGGATTAGTACTCCACGACCAGACACACGGTATACCCGACCGGTCGACGGCCGGTATCTGTAGAAATTGGTCCAAAACTATCAGATCTGGCCTGAGCTCCGGTATGAGTCGTTCGAGCTGTTGGTCAACATGTATGGCCCGTTTCATCCACATTCGGACCTTAGGTCCCGTACGACTGGCCTTTTCCAGCGGCAATAGTCCGCTAATATTACCGACTTTTAGCAAACCTTCGGCATGACTCTGAAGACTGTCGCCCGACGGCAGACCACCAATGGATAACAGATTATTGTTGTCACTGTTATTACTAGTATTGTTATTAGGGTTGTCCTCATCGGTGTCGGTATCGGAAGAAACTACAATCTCTTCGATACCGTATGGCTTGAGTTTGCCGCACCAGTCCTGATGAACGGTAAACATTACCCGATGGCCGGCATCGATGAGCACCTGTGCGACACCGAGACAAGCGTTTACGTGACCCACACCCTGAATGGGTACGACCAGTATTTTTAGGCTTTTCCCCATATGGTATGTTATAACAAAATAAAATATTAATTATTATATTTTTATATTAAAAATCACTTTTTTATATAAAAAAAATAAGTTATTCAATAGTTTAGTATTAATTAATAGTATTGTTGTTATAAATATTTATTGAAAAATATATATAATATTTTATTATTATCATTTTATTTTTTGCAATTAATGTCTTTCAAAAAAAAAATAAATTTAAAATTGAAATATTTGAAATAATTATTATTCACTTATACAGTTTTTTTTAAAAAAAATAATATTAATATTACATGTTTTTTAATTAACTATTGTTTTTGTAATTATTAGATAAATATTTATTAAATGTCAAAATGACGTAAAATATTTAATATATATATCGTTTATAATACATAAAATTGAAACATTATCAAGGTTATCAATAAAATATACAATTTATTCACTAAAACTAGTTTATACTGTACATACAGTAGTTTTAATACAGTATAAACTAATTTATAATCTAAAAAATTAGATTAAAAAAATTATTTATAATAATATATTTTGTTTAATATTTGTTTATTAGACTCACTGTTTATTTTATAATATAATAAAAAAAATTAGAATAAAGTAAAGTCTAAAATTAAATATTATAAATAATAGATAAGACTTTATTAAAAAAAAGTTAAAATATTTTTTTTGTTAAATAATTTTATACTTATATGTCTGATAATTATTAAATAATAACATCAATTTTTAAAAAATCTAGAAATTAATAAAGTTAAATTCATAATAATATTAGTAATATTATAAAAGTTAAAAAAATATTCACATTTAAAAATAGTAAAAATAGTTAATTTTAATTATTTTTATCCAAATGACATTAATAAATATATAAAAATATTTCTAATAAAATTTTATTTAAATTTAACTAAAAATCAAAATTAACTGTATGTTAATGTATGTAATATTATTTATTAAAAATGCATATAAGACTGTAAATGTTAATAATAATTAATTTAATAATTAAATAAAGTTATCAGTCAGCTATAAATTAGTTTATGCTTATGAAATGTTTTAATAATTTTTAATAATATATAAAAATAATTTTATAATTGTATAACTTAATTAATTGTGCAATAAATACTTTTATTTTTTAACATTACAATAAACTTTTAAATATATATATATATATATAATTTAGATAAATATTAATCAATTTTATTTTGTTTTATAAAAAAAAGATAATTGAAACAATTTTTTTATAAGTTATAATAATATTTATTTTAAATTTATCATTATAAAATAATCAATTGTCTTTTACAATTGAATATAATAAATAATATTTTATCCATAAGTTATTTATATTATAATTAACATTTAAATTACGTAATAGTTTTTTTAGTTACAAACATATTAAATATATTTTTTTTGAATTTTCAACTTTGAAATAATTATTAACAATACTCTGAACAATAATTGCCAAAAAATAAATATACAAAACATTTATACACATTATAACAGTTATCAATAATAAGTAGATAATATATAAATTAAAAAATATCTTATACAATATAATAGTAATAATTTGATTAAATTATTATTATAATAATATTTTAATCATCAATGGCATCAAAATATTTTTATACAAAAATATTTTATCAATTATAAGTTGCACAATAAAAAAACAAAATAAAAAATAAACATATTACTGTAGTCAAACCACATAATTTTTTTAAGTTTATGATTTTTTTCAAAAATAATAATAATTATAATTTAATTAATAAATATTTTATAATATTAATTACTTTATATAATAATTAGCAAATATATGAATATATTAATATATATTCAATATAAATATTTATATTTAAAGTCAATAATTAAATTATTATTTTTTTGGGGGGAGGGGTATGAAAAATAATAGGCAATTATATTGATTGTCAAACATATATAAATTGATAATTAAAGGACAGTTAGATTAAAGCCATTTTAAGAGTCCATGAGAAATAAAGTCATCAAATAAAGACTAGAAACTAGTGAGTATATGATTGGGGGGGGGGGGGTTGGATGGGGCCCCCTGAGTAGGGGGCAGTTAAGTAAGTAATTAGCTGGTGTATGGAGATAAATAGCATAACCACACACACACACGCGCGCGCCGGGCCTCTTAAGTGAGCGCCTGTCGCACGCGATCGACACACAGGTCGGACCCGCGCCGGCTTTCGGCGGACACTGAAACAAAATTTAGAAAACCGTGCGGCAAGTCATCCAATACGTCCAGATTGATGGCACCTAACGATTATTAGAGGAATAAAAATAAGAGGAACAGTAGGTTATTAAACAAAAATTCAATATACAGTGTCATATACTGTATAGGTATTTAAAATATTCGTTCTCTAGACATACCTTTCCATTTTTTGGCCATTTGGACGCTGTCGTCGAGACAGGCATCGTAGGCCAGTGCTACCAAATAGAGTGCAACATCGGTAAAGTCGGGTTCGGCCAACAGTGGCGATACAAACGGATTTTCAGTGGCAGCATTCAGACGAGTCAATTTGTTCAACACTTGAGGTCTAGGTTGGCGATACCAGGGTCGCGGTGAACTGGTCGCAACGTTATCAGGACCGCGCACGTGCCGAAAGGTACGGCGCATACGTGACCACGGCGTCGAGCGTGGCGGCCAATCGTGTGGCAGTTTTGTGTGGTCGCTGTCCAGCGGCGGTACATCATCGACCGTTACAAACTCAAACTCGTCTTCGTCGTCGTCATTGACTGTCGACGGGTTGTTGTTGTTCTGGCCATTGATATCGGGTGCGTAAGCTTCAAGACAGGCCAACAGTACGCCCAATGGTAACAGTGTGTCCACTGCTGTGAACAGTCGTGACGGTGAGGCCCGTGTTTGCAACAGCAGCGGCGTATAGAAACAGACAATACCGCGCGGCCGGACAATATGGGCGTCCTGTTTCCATGCGTCGTGAATGGCCAGACAGGTCGCCAACGATAGGTTACCGCCGGCCGAATCGCCACATATGACTACACGACGTGGTTTGATACCCAGTTCGGCAACCGCCGCATCGGTAGATGTTAGCCACAGGTAAACGTCGAGCAACTGTTGCAATGCTATCGGGTATTTGGCTTCGGGCGACAGTGTGTAGTCGACTGACAGTATGGGAACGGGTGCTAACTGTACGGCCCATTGGCGTAGATATACTTCATGAGAATCGGGTGTCTGCGACACGAAACCGCCGCCGTGTATGTGTAGTACAAGTGCATCGCCTGACGGCTGTTCCGAACCGCACAGTAGTCGGCATCGTATGAGTGGTCGTCGGTTGGCGTGTGATGTGCTGTCGGCGTCGTCGTCATCATTACGTAAAACACAGGCCTCGACTGGCGATACTGACCACCGAGTTTGTGGCGGGACATAGACTTCACGAGCTAGCGGTGGTGTTTTGGCCAACAATGGCAGCGCTGATCGGGCTAACGGTGTTTCGGTGAGACCCCAAAAACCTTTAACAAACTTTTTTTTGACATATATTGTGAGTGAGTCAACTAGTCTATGGAAATCACGCGCAAAACGCGTGTTAAATATAATGTCTGTTACTATTACTAACCTCTACCGTAGCGTTTTGTGCAATATGTGCGACCGCTTGTGCCCGCATACGACTGTCCACCAGCAATCGGGCAGCCAATCGGGGATCACCAGCCGCTACAATGGCCATCAATGCTGTAAAACCATTCAGCGCTCGTTTCATGGATGCGCACAACCAAAAGTTAGCGTAAGCATCGTAGACGACGTCCAACTGGGGCCGCATTTCGGCAAATACGTCCAACAAATAGGGAAAGTCGTCGGCCGACGATCCAAACAGGTTGTCATCGGATGTCCCGCGGAATCGTTTACAAAGACCAAGACCTGTACGCAAGACAATGGCCACTGGCAGCAAATGTGTCGACATTAGCCGCAAGTCGCGGGTCTCATGAGTGACCTGAAGAAAACGTAGAACCAGTCGAACGTACGATCGAAAACCGTTGGCCTCGACATCGCGAAAGTCATATTCGTGAACATAGGTCAGCACCTCATCGGTTCCCTGTCGTAGTTCGTGTAATACTGTGGCCAATTCGGGACAATCGACTGCAAGACGAGTATCGAGTGTATCGAACAGTGTGTCCAACTGTTCCGGCAGTCGGGTATCAGTGGTCAGCTCTAGCATACTGTCTTCAGTTGTAGTTATTATGGGCTCAGGTGTTGGCGAGGCTAATGATGATGATATGTCCACCACTGGTGGCAATTGGCAGCTGCTTATGATAGTAGTGGGTGTGTATATATACGGGTGACGGTTGTTACGCTGAGGTAGCTTTTGTCTGAGTGTTGGTATCGGTCGATGACCAGTAGTAGAGGTGCACTGGTGGTGGTGGTGGCGGCGGCTTAACAAACGTTTGGCACAATTATATGATGATAATAGCATACAATTTTTATAATTGTTTTTTTTATTATTATTTAAAATGAAATAATTATATTATATTATAAAATTTATTTTTTTAACATTAATTAATAACATTATATCATTATTTTTTTGAAAAAAATGATAATTATATAAATATAATTAGCATATAATGATATATTATATTATTTTATTGGGAAATATTATTTAGTTGCACTATTTTAGTTGGTTTAGTTATACACACAATGTGTATAATAAGTTATAGTTTTATAAGTATTTTTGAGGACATATTTTTTTCCCTGAATATTATTTTTTTTAATATAAATTATTTCAAATGTAATTGTAATAATAATAATAATACAAATGTGCAAATCAATAAATAAACAAATAATAATAATAATAATACTGTAATACTAAATGATAATAAAGATCCTGTTTGTAAATATTATATACTAGCGCAGTTGCAATAATATATATAATAATAATATTATCACAAAAATAAAATAATTTTTATATACAATGTGCGACATAAATGACGCACAAAAACAACATAAAACTGTAATAAAGTTTTCAATAGACTAAACACAGTGTACTGTATATATAAAATTAATTTTTAATATATTAAATAATTTTTGTTGTTGAATGTGTCATTGAGATATTATTTAGAAAATATTTGGTAGATTTTTATTTGTTGAATTAATTATATTTTATATTATTATTATTAATAATATTTTTTTTGCTGCTATATTTAGTTTTTTTCCTTTAAAAAAAATAATTATTCATAATAATAATAATAATAATTTTATTTCAATAACAAAAAACCTTGTAACTAAAAAAAATAAAAATAAATAATGTTGAAAAAAATTAAATGCTAAAGTTATCTATTAGTAAATGTATGTTATCTTTATTTTACTAATTAGATAAAAAAAAAGTTATCAAATGTTTTCAATCATATGATCTAAAATTAAGAAAAATAAATAAATAATGCAATGTATGTGTGTGTATGTGTTAACAAATATATAGTAACTGTTTTGGAAAATTTCTACACATTTACATTAATTTTGTTTAAATATGTTACATTTTTTTGAAATTATATAAAATTAATAAATATTAATTAAAACATATTTTTATAATTTTTTTTAAATACTAATAATAATATATTTTTCAATAATAATTACAATTAATGTTTGTTTACAAGTTAAATGACATGTCACACAACTACTTGCAATAATAGTAAGTAAACTATATATTAAAAATTATATTGTATTTTAATTATATTTCTAAAATAAATACACAAACAATTATTATATGTTTTTCTAATATGTTTTTTTTGTTTGTAAATTAAAACAACAATATTTAAAAAAATAAATAAATATTCTAATAATTATTTAAAAATTAATAATAAATATTTTTTAAAAACTTTTTTTTAATAAAAACTAACGAAAAATATATTTATCACTATTTTATTTTTTAATTTTTTCTAAATTTTTAATTGCCTTTATATACACGTTTGTAGGCAAATATTGCGACAACAATTATTAAGATAATAGTACATAAAACAAATAGAAAAGTAAACCAGGCAGGTTTTCTACATAAAACATTATTGTATGGAAATTTATTGCATCGACCTTGTTGAATTTTGCCAATCAAATCGGTTTTCAGCATGCTAAATTTTTCAGTAGAATTTTGATCTTTTTTTTTGAATAATAAAATTAATTAATTAACTTAATTGATATAATTATTATTGAAAAAAATTTCATTGTTGTTATTGTTATATAAATACCACATAATTCGTTGACAAACTTGTGCTGTACGTCCAGTACTTCCCAATAGTAACAGCACTGGTATTTATTTTGGGCCAATACTTCCTGAGTAGTCCAGTCCAGTGATAGACTTGTGTAAATATCATTATAGTCGGTACTGTTGGCCAGTCCACTGATACAATGGTCAGATAGACCAACATTAACAAGTATTTTTGTAAAATTCATAGCCGCCGGGTACTTATGATGACCACCACCACCACCACCACCATCACCACCACTGGTGCTAACAATAATAAAACAAAATGTAAATAATACAAACATGTATATGACTGACCATAATATTAATTTATACATAATTTACAAATATAAATATTATTATATATACAAATATATGAGATTCACAATGAAAAAAAACTAATACAAAAAAATAAAATTATTTTATTATACAGTGTATAACGTAATATCTTTAAAATAAATAAATAAATATATTTTAATATTATCGATAAAAAATATGGTTAACGGAAAAAACCCATGAAAGGCATTAATAATAATAATAATAATTAAGTTGTTTATTTTGCCACTGTTTAAATATGTAGTCAATTTTATACAGTAATGTTTAAAATAAATTGATACAAATACATAATAATTATAATATACCGGTATTTTAAACTACATATACATTAATAATAGTATAATATAAAGTACATGTAAATTATAATATGATAATAAAAATTTAATAACAAGTTATTGCATTTCAAATAAGCAGTTTACAATATTTTTAAATATAAGTCATCAAATAAAATGAAAAGTTTTTTTTTTAAAAAAATAAATATTATTTATTGAAATTTTTAAATAGAAATTCCTCTCTATATTTCTTTTAATAGAGAAATAAAAAAATTTCAATAATTATATTTTGATTCCTATAAAAATAATTACTTTTTAAATATTATTTTTAAATATTATTTATTTTTCTAGTTATTGTTTATGTTGAATAAATAATAATTATTTTTAAAAAATATTAATAAATAAATCCGATTGTATTTGTTGTGATATTTTCAGCAATTTTTCATTCAACTCGTTATGTCATTCAAAATAGCATTTCAATTTTTTTTAATAATTTTAGTTATAATAAGTTTAATATATAGTTCAATATATACAGTATATATCAAATTTATCTATTGATAAATAATAATTATCACAATAATACACATTTTGTGCTAAAAAAATTATAATAAATCAATAACAATATTAACATATGCATAAGTGCTATTTTGTTAAATTAATATATCCAATATAAATACATTGTATAAATTTATATATATAGACTAATATATCATAAGTATTATAAATATGTGATACAAATAAAGATAAAAAAAATTGCACTTAAGTATTTAAAAACTATATTACTTATTAAATAAATCAAATATATAAATTTATCAGTTATTACTTATTTTGTATTGTACTTAATAACACCAGGTGCTTAATGTTAGAGTTAATGTATAATTAAATAAAACTAGAAAATTATTTTTAAAAGATAACATATACAAAAAAAATCTATTTAACAATATATAAGTTAAATTAAAAATACAATGTAAAAGTATTTGAAATATTTTAAAAATTTTATTATTTAAATAAATAATTATAAATTCTAGTATTTCTAATTTTTAAAATAAAAACTCATATTATATTTTCATAAAAACATTAATCATAAAAAATAATAGTTAGTAATTATTATAATTATTGTAAATAAATTGATGTATCATTCAAATAGTTATCAATAATTTGCGGTAATTTATGTAAACTATTATCCGATTGTATTCGTTGTGATATTTTTTGCAATTTTATGTTCAACTCGTTGTCATTCAATAGCTTTTCAATGGCAGTCAACAGTTCCTCATCCGTACACTTATAAGCATTCAAACGGATACCGAAACCCTTGTCCTCCACTCTCTGTGCGTTATCGAACTGATCGGCAAACAGTGGTAACACAATCATAGGTTTACCGTAACTAAACGTTTCGGTAATAGTATTGTTTCCGCCGTGAGTTATGACCAAATCGACTAATGGCAACACCGATATCTGAGGTACCGATGACTGTCCCCACATGTTATCCGGCAGATCGTATTCGTCATGTTTGGGTCCTTTCGATACAATAAATCTATGCCTAGATTTAGCTAATATAGTGCACAAACGTTTCATATTTTCCACATTCACGGCACCCATAGATCCCAACGAAAAATATATAAGTTTTCCCGGTTTGTCCCTTAATTGCTCTGGTATTTCAAATTTTTCACTATTGATGATTTCACGTCGCATAAGATTATCAAACTGTATGTAATTTTTACGCAACGGTACGACATCCGTATAGTCCAACTCTTTTGGAAAACCATAAATTGTTGGCCACTTGTGTTGTGTAGTAAAACTATGATCCCTGAGCAGCGGTGGTGGACATGATCTCGATATAATGTAGTCTTTCCATACTTGCCATCGATCTTCAATTATCTTATATTTAATATCTCTGAATTCAAACCATTGATCTCTATTGCTATTACATGAATATCCTTTTAAAATATAAGTAACAAAAAAGAAACAAATGTTTTAGTAAATTGCTATTAAAAAAAAGTTTAAAATGTAATTTTAAAAACAAAAATATATTAAATACATCATATCAATCATATACTATAATTTATTTATAATCTACTTTTTAATATAAAATTTTTAATATAGATATATATATATTTTTTTGTTGTAAAAAATTAATACCTGATTGAGAGGGCGGTAGTCTATCGTCATTATTGATAAACAATGGACTGGCACTCCATATCCATACCAATGGTATACCAGACAACTCTGCTGATGGCAAACAATAAAACTGATCCAATAGTATGACATCGGGTTTAATATCTTGGATAATAGTTTCCAATTGAATGTCCAATTTTTTAGTCAACTCTAATCTTCTCATTGTTGACGTATCTTTGTTTTTAATCATTTCCAGTGTCGACATATCTTCTAACAAACCGCTATCCAATAGTTTATCGGCAATATATTTGGCCGGATCTACAACTATATTATGATTATCTGGTGGTTTGTCCTCTTTGATGATCACTTCCTCGAAACCATACTCCTGTAGTCTACCTTTCCATAGTTCACTGACGGCAAACACTACCCGATAGTGTCCACTATCTTGTAGTTGCTGTCCAACTGCTACACTGGCGTTAATGTGACCGACACCGGCCATCACCGAAAATAATGCCGTTTTTTGTTTAGTCATTTGATTTAATAATATTTTTTTTGCTATAACTTTAATAAAACTAAGTTTTACTGTTATTTTATTTTTGTTACACTAACTAAACTATAATTTAAATGTTTATATATTATGATATATTATTTAGTATAAAACTTAAACATATAGATAGTGTGATCAACCAATAGAGTACATTGAATATGTGTGAAAAAGTGGGGGAAAAAACATTTTAATAAATATAATGCTATTCAAATAATTGCACAATAATATTGAAATATAAATTTTCTATAGTTGCCAACAACAATAAATATAAAAAATAAGGAAAATTGTTATATAATATTCTTGTGTTTTTTGATGTTTTAATTGTTTTAATTTAATTTATATGAATTTATATATTTAATATTTTGTAATTTTTTATATTAAAATAAATTGTAAAAAGTAAAAAAAATTGTGTTATTTAAATAAATTATTTTTTGTATACTCTAAATATAATATATTGAACAGTATACAGTATTAATAAAAACAACCGATATTAAAACTAAATTAAATGATAATATTTTTTTGAAAATGATTAATTTAATAATTATAGATAAGTAAAAAAAATAAAATATAAATTTATATAAAATATCATTTACGCTTATATAATATAATATATATTATAATATGTGTACTTATCTCTAATATCATATAAATATAAATATAACATTATACTATTGTATATATTAGTGAATAGTTAGGTTATTAGTATAAACATTATAAAGTAAAAACTGTAAAAATAATTTACTTAATAATATAATGTTTTATTTAAAAAATAAATTAAAGTAATATAAGATATGTAGAACAATCCCTAAATTAATTTTTAAACTTTTGTTTAATATTAACAGATTGTATGATAAAAATTTTAAAAAAATATTAAAATATAGTCATATAAAATATATTTAATAATAAATAATTGAATTATAAGTAATTTATAATCAAAAAAATGTTTTTATAAATAAATTGACGGATCTTTCAAATAGTTATCAATAATTTGTGGTAATGTTTGTAAACTATCCTCAGATTGTATTCGTTGTGATATTTTCTGCAACTTTTCATTCAACTCGTTGTCATTCAATAGCTTTTCAATAGCAGTCAACAGTTCCTCATCCGTACACTTATAGGCATTCAAACGGATACCGAAACCCTTGTCCTCAACTCTCTGTGCGTTTTCGAACTGATCGGCAAACAGTGGTAACACAATCATAGGTTTGCCGTAACTAAACGTTTCGGCAGTAGTATTGTTTCCGCCGTGAGTTATGACCAAATCGACTAACGGCAACACCGATATCTGCGGTACCGTTGACTGACCCCACATATTATCGGGCAGTTCGTACTCTTCATATCTAAATCCTTTCGATACAATAAATCTGTGCCGAGATTTTGCTAATATAGCGACTAATCGTTTCATATTATCGACATTAACGGCGCCCATAGATCCAAACGAAAAGTATATGAGTTTTCCCGGTTTATCTCTTAATTGCTCTGGTATTTCAAATTTGTCAACATTTACTTCACGGCGCATAAGATTATCAAACTGTATGTAATTTTTACGTAACGGCACGATATCAGTATAGTCCAGCTCTTTCGGAAAACCATATATTGTCGGCCACTTGTATTGTGTGATAAACTCGTTATCCCTGAGCGGCGGACAGCCTCTCGATATGATGTAATCATTCCATTCTTTCCATTTATCATTGATTATATTGTATCTAATTTTTCTGAATTCAATCCATTGTTTTTTATCACTATTACATGAATATCCTTTATATACATATATATATACACAAAAAATTCAATATTAATTATTTATAAAAAAAAAATTTTAATTCGGGTTATATCTAAAAAATATTATAATATACCTGAACTGGCAGGTTGTAGTCTATGGTCATCATCATTAAGAAACAATGGACTGGCACTCCATATCCATACCAATGGTATACCAGACAACTCCGCTGATGGCAAACAAAAAAACTGATCCATTAGTATGATATCGGGTTTGATATCTTGGATAACTGTTTCCAATTGTTGGTCTAACTGTTTAATTGCTTCCAATCTATTCAATATATTAGTTTCTGATGTAATCATCATATCCAGTGGCGACTTGTCCTCAAACAAACCCAACTCTAACAGTTTGGCCGCACGTTTGGTCGGATCCGTACCTTTAGTATCATTGGGTTTGTCAGCCGCCTCTCCGATGATTACCTCCTCGAAACCATACACCTGTAGTTTATCTTTCCATAGATCGTGAAAATTTATGACAAATACAACCCGATAGTGTCCACTGTCCAGTAGTCTCTGTCCAATCGCTATACTGGCGTTCATATGGCCGACACCGGCTATCACCGAAAATAATGCTGTTTTTCGTGTTTTATTCATCTAAAAAACTATTAAATTATTATTAATTTTTTTTATAATTTAATTTCTCAATCAATCAATGTTTTCAAATAAACTGTACTTCAAAATATATTTAAAAAATTGCACTTAAAATATTTTCAATGGTAGTTATTAATAAAAATCCTAAAATAAACTGAAAATACAGTTGAATCACATTAATGTTTTATCAGCTTTTATTATATAAATATATTTTCAAAAAAAACAAAAAAATATATATAAAACAACATAGTTATAAATTTTTAATATAAATATGATATAAAACTTAAAATAACTAATAATAATAATTCAGTAATAATTTAGTAATTTGAGTGAATTTTATCTATAAAAAGATTGAATTAATACTATAGTAAATAAAGCTGTAGATTATATTATAAGGTTTATAAATAAAAATGATAAAAAGTTTAATATTATTATTGATTATAAAATTATGAAAATATTAATAATGTATAATGCTAGTTATAAGTTTTGTTTATTTTTATAAATCATATTAAAAATAGACTATAATATCTTTAATTGAGTTATAATACAATTTAATGCAACTTATCAAAAAAAAAATCTACTAAAATAAAGTATTTATTATAAACATTATAAAATAGATTGTGAATTGAAATTATTAATTAATAAATAATGTTAAAAATTATATTATTCTTGACTAAAATGTTCTTTAATTCAATTAAAAATCCACATTTATAACAGCGTATATAAAAATATTATCAATTAAAATAACTGTATATATTGTATAATGTTTTTAAATATCAGTAGCAATAAGATTAAGTAAAAATTATTATAAATAAATTGACGGATCTTTCAAATAGTTATCAATAATTTGTGGAAATTTGTCTAAACTATTATCCGATTGGATTCGTTGTGATATTTTCTGCAACTTTTCATTCAACTCGTTGTCATTCAATAGCTTTTCAATGGCAGTCAACAGTTCCTCATCCGTACACTTATAGGCATTCAAACGGATACCTAAACCCAGATCCTGAACTCTCTGTGCGTTATCGAACTGATCGGCAAACAGTGGTAACACAATCATAGGTTTTCCGTAATTAAACGTTTCGGTAGTCGTATTGTTTCCGCCGTGAGTTATGACCAAATCGACTAACGGCAACACTGATACCTGTGGCACTGTTGACTGACCCCACATGTTGTCCGGCAGTTCGTACTCATCACCTAACGGTCCTTTCGATACAATAAATCTATGCATTGATTTAGCTAATATAGCGACTAATCGTTTCATATTATCGACATTAACGGCGCCCATAGATCCCAACGAAAAGTATATGAGTTTTCCCGGTTTGTCTCGCAATTGCTCTGGTATTTCAAATTTTTCAATATTTACTTCACGGCGCATAAGATTATCAAACGGTATGTAATTTTTACGTAACGGCACGATATCAGTATAGTCCAGCTCTTTCGGAAAACCATATATTGTCGGCCATTTGTGTTGTGTGGTTAAGTCGTGATCCCTGAGCAATGGTAGACAACCTCTCGATATGATGTAATCATTCCATTCTTTCCATTTTTCTTCAATCAAATTATATTTAATTTTTCTAAACTCTTGCCATAGTTTTTCATCACTAGTACATGAATAACCTTTTAAATAAGTTACAAAAAAAATGTTTTACTAAATTAAAAACAAAAATTATTATCAAATATACAAATACAGTTAGCTTATAATTTACTGTATGTAATGTAAAATATGTAAAATAGATATATATATATATACTTTTTGTTGTAAAAAATTAATTACCTGATTGAGAGGGCGGTAGTCTATCGTCATCATTGATAAACAATGGACCGGCACTCCATATCCATACCAATGGTATACCAGACAACTCGGCTGATGGCAAACAATAAAACTGATCCAATAGTATGACATCGGGTTTGATATCTTGGATAACTGTTTCCAATTGTTTGTCTAAATGTTTAACCGGATCTAATTTATTCAATATTTTTGTTTCTACTGTTATCAACACTTCCACCGGTGACTTGTCCTCAAACAAACCCGTGTCCAAGAGTCTACTGGCAAAATGTTTGGCCGGATTACTATTTTTTTTATTATTATCGTCATCATCACTATCATCGGGTTTGTCAACCTCTGCAATGATCTCCTCGAAGCCATACACCAGTAGTTTACCTTTCCATTGCTCGTTGACGGCAAACACTACCCGATAGTTGCCGCTGTCCAGTAGCCGCTGTCCCAGTGCTATACAGGCATTGACATGACCGACACCGGCCAACACCGAAAATAATGCTGTTTTCTGGGTTTTATTCATTAATAAAAAAGACTATTATATTAATTAATTTTTTCTAAATAAATTAAATAACTTTTTTTAAAAAAAAACAATAGTTTAATTTCTCAATTACAAAATTTATTTATATTTATATGTTTTCAAACAAACTGCACTTAAAATATTTTGAATGAAAAATATTAAAAATTTATTTTTAAAAAACTACTATAATAAATTACATTATATTAACATTTACATTTAAATCACATTGATTTTGTTATTTTAGTACATTTTATACAAAAATTAAACTTAAGTTAATATTATATCATTAATTGATTAGAGTCTATGAATTATTTTTTATACTACTGTATAGTTACTAATGAAGTGCATTTATAATGTTTTAATTAATTATTATTATTAATAATATCAAAATTATATAGTAAAGTAAGTACAGTTTTTTTTATCTTAATAACATATATTTTGTGCTAAATATGTTATATAATAATCACAGATCAACTGTATATATAAGTACAGTTTGATATACATATAAGATTATTATTGTATATGAGGACAATATGTCATACTGTATGTGTTTGTGATTATGTGTTTATTTTGTTGTAAATTATAAATAACTGATAATTACTAAAAAAAATATTAATAAATTAATAATTAAATGTTATTAACTTATAATTGTTTATATTAATTTATATTCAATATCATACAATACTTAAATAAATGTAAATGTCTAATAAATAATTAATTTTTATTTTTGTTGTTGCTAATTTATAATTAAATATTTTTAAAAATTTATAAAATAAAAAGACTAATATTTATTTGAAATATTGAATTTTTATTTATACGCAATAATATTGTTTTATTTATTTAATAATTATTTTTAACTCTATATATATTCAAATAAGTATTACTAAATCAATTCTATTAAAATTAAAATATATAAAATAAAAATTATTTAGACAAACAATAATTATTGTAAATAAATTGACGGATCTTTCAAATAGTTATCAAGAATTTGTGGAAATTTTTCTAAACTATTATCCGATTGTATTCGTTGTGATATTTTCTGCAACTTTTCGATCAACTCGTTGTCATTCAATAGCTTTTCAATGGCAGTCAACAGTTCCTCATCCGTACACTTATATGTATCCAAACGGATACCGAAACCCTTGTCCTGAAGTCTCTGTGCGTTATCGAACTGATCGGCAGCCAGTGGTAACACAATCATAGGTTTACCGAAACTAAACGTTTCGGTAGTCGTATTATTTCCGCCGTGAGTTATGACCAAATCGACTAATGGCAACACTTGTATCTGTGGTACCGATGACTGTCCCCACATGTTATCGGGCAGATCGTACTCGTCATGTTTGGGTCCTTTCGATACAATAAACCTGTGTCGGGATTTAGCTAATATAGTGCACAAACGTTTCATATTTTCCACATTCACGGCACCCATAGAACCCAATGAAAAGTATATAAGTTTTCCCGGTTTATCTCTCAATTGCTCAGGTATTTATATATGCCAAAACTAGACAAACCTAAATCATTGTTATATATATATAAAAATAAAAGTATTTATTATTTATAATTGAATTAATATTTTTTTTTTGAAAACTAATAATAATTTGTGTCACTGATTGTTATATACAGTACAACAGTATTTTTCTCCGTATTACTATTAGGATTAATTGATGGATGATTGACACAAACATAGACATGTCTACCTGATCCAGCTGGAGGTCGTCTATGATCGTCATCGAAAAACATGGGTATACCACTGAATACCTAAACCACTGGTACACCAGACAGCTCTACTGATGGCACACAACAAAAATGTTCGTATAGTATGACATCCGGTTTGACATCCCTGATCACTGGATCCATAAGTCTCTAATTTCTTATACATCCAAACTTTATCAATCATTTTTATCTCCCGTTTCAACATTTCCAACGGTGTCTGATCGGTAAACAAACCGCTTTCCAGTGCTTTGTTAGCAAAATATTTTGCCGGATCCGTGTCCTTAGTTTTGTCATTGTTTTCAATAGTCATTATTATTTCTTCAATGATTATCTCTTCGAAACCCTGAGCCACGAGCTTACCTTTCCATAGCTCACTGATGGCAAACACTACCCGATAGTGGCCACTGGCCATTAGCCGCTGACCAACAGCTATACTGGCATTTATGTGACCGACACCGGCCAACACACAAAACAATGCTGTTTTTTGTTTAGACATTATATTAATTATTATTAGTAGTAAAAATTAATTAACTAATTAAATAAAAAATAAAACAATTAGTGTTTGATTTTATAAAAAATGTTTGATATTTTTTTTTGTAAAAATAAAATTTATTTATAATTTATTTCTATAAATTCAGTCTCTTTATATACTGTACTATTTAATTGTCATATAATTGAAGTACACATTTAGTTATTTTATTTTTGCCATAATAATAATTATTATATATAACAATATTTTTTTATTGTTATCTCAATAATACATACAGTATTTTGTGCTAAATATGATATATATTATAATCTAAAAATGTTAGTACATTTTGATAATAAGGTATATTATACAGTATATGGGGACAGTATGACAATATTTTGTATACTATCTCCTGTACAATATATGTGATTATGTAATTAGTTTTTATATTTTCTAAATAAATGATAAATTTCAAAAAAATATATAACATATAATATATACAATGCTATAAAAGTATAAATAAATTTAAAATTTGAATATAATTAATTATAATTAGTATAAAAATAAATAGAATACAATTTTTTTATTTATTATAATTTATTAAAATGAATATTATTAAAAAAAATATTTAATTTCAAAATTAAGAAAAAATTAAAATATTCAAAATTCAAGTATTCAAATATTTAATTTTAAATTATTAATTAATATTATTTTTTATTATTTTTATTATAAAATTTATTTTAAATTTTTTTGGTATTTGAATGTCTATTTATAAAATGAAAAAATATATTTTTTTGAAAAACATTATTCATAAAAAATATCTTAGTTTTATCTAATATTCTATTTAATTAAATAAAATAACTTAATTTTAAATATATATATATATATATATATATATATATATATAAATAACTAAATTTTCATTTAGTAAAACAAATATTTTTTTATTAAAACTATTTAGAAATTAATATTAATTTTTAATTCTATGTATTAAAAATAAAAATACTTACTATTTGAATATTTACATAAATTTTCTTAATTAGAATTTTATTTTAAAAATTATATTTATTTAAAATTTTTAAAAAAATCTATTAAAATATTTTAGTTCATTTAATAATTTTTTAATAGTTTTAACTTTGAACTCAAATAAGAAACTAAACATGAATTTATTGAAAATAATTTTCACATTAATTAAACGTTTACTAACATTGATTCCCGATTTAATAATACTATTGATTAGATTTATTGCATCAATATTTATGGCATATTATACAATACTATACACAAAACTATTGCTAATCGGATCGGATTTGCATAAACTATTTAGGAATGGATTTGAAAAATTCATCCAGATCAATTACATAACTGTTTTTGAATCAATTGACCAACAATTAGACTACTGTCTGGGTAATAGCCTAACTGGCCTGAATCAAACACGTATCTGTATAGCCGTGGCCCTGAAACTGGTTGTTGCCGTTAGTATAGCTAGATTTGTGGCCATCAGTTTTGTCGACGGCAATAACCAACCGGTGCTGACACTGCTGATGGATTTTACACATTTTATTGACCAGACAAACCTATTGGCAATTATTTTTGCAATTTATTTGGGATTTATTTTCCTAGTAATTGCCAACATGTTGTACTATGATTTGAATCGTTGTCAAACAGTATCGTTACGTTTTTGGCAACTATGCTCAATGATCAAATTGGGCACCTATAGATATCCGTTAGTTGGTTGGCGCAATCTATATGTTAGCTATTTTGATCTGTATATTATGATAATCTATTGGGTTCATTATTTTTATACTATTGTATTTACTGGTTTACATTTATGGTTATCACGGTCTATTATTCAATTAGCAAATCAATTAGGTGATTACTATAATAATCAATTAGCACTGGCAGTAATATTTTGGTCGATAATTGTTGCCCTGAGCGTCTGGCATATATTGGCACTGGGCATCTATATAGTATATATAATTTTGATAACCGGTGGCTTTATTGTATTGAAATTGATTGAATGCAATAGCAAACTTCATAAGGCATTTACATTGAAAAATAATTTATTTATTATTAGTCTACTAATGAAATCCATACGCGAGCACCAGTATCTATCCAATACGGTTACAGTTATCAATAGTTATCTGGGTATACTAGTTCTATTGCTTATGTATCTATTTTTCAATCAGGTTATCATATGTTTCTATAGAGTTCTAAATTATCCGGCTAGTCCACTGTATCGTAATCTATTAGTTGCCTGGATACTATTAAATATTATTATAGGTCTATTTGGTGTTTGGATAGTAACCGCCAGTGGTAAACTGGCTCATCGGCCATTGAAACCAATGTACGGTTATATAGCCAGACGTCAGCCAGTTATGGCGCTCAGGGATCGACTAATTATCAATGGATTTATCGATCATCTAACCGGTCGACCCATTGGTATATATTGTGCTAATTTATATACAATTAATTCGTTGGCAGTTTTGCGTTATATGTTTTATGTATTCAAAGTTTATAAACTGCTGGCAAAACTATTTAGATAATTAATTTATTATAATTTTATTAGTTTTTTATATTAAAATTGATTATAATATTATTAATATTTTATTTAATTGTAACTATTATTAAAATACTATTTCATTCAAGTTTTTATTATTAAAATATTAAAATATTATTTTATTATTAGTTATTATTATTATTATTTGAATTGTATAATATATCTATTTTAGATTTAAATAGAAATTTGTTTAAATATTTAAAAAAATTTAATTGTATTGAATTTGTATAAAAAAATAAAATAAATTTTTATAAAATGTCATATTTTTAAGTAAACTAAATAAACAAAAGATTCATTTGAATAATTTATTTTTATTATTTATGTAAATCAATTAGTCTATATATAATATGTATTATGTAATATATTACATTCAAAAAATAAAATTTAATTAAAATTTCATAAAATTAATAAAAAATATAATAAAAATCATATTTATAATAGATTTTTAGTTATTATTCATTGAATCATATACACTAAATTTCTTTGATAATAATACAAACAATGTATGACTAAAAATAAATATAATTATAAATTACTAATAAAAAATAATTTGTTTTTTTTTAATTTTAATAATACAAAAATAGACTATTAGTGAAAATAACCGCAAAAATAATCTGTTTATGTATTATTGTTTAGTGAAAAATAAATGATATTTCTAAAAATATGTTTTTTAAATCTTGAAATTTATTAAAATTAAATGAAAGTAATTTATCTAATAATTAAATAAGAAGTCATTAAAATTATAAAACATTATATATATAAAAGAATATATTAAATAATAATTACTGGAAATAAATTGACGGATCTTTTAGATAGTTATCAAGAATTTGTGGAAATTTTTCTAAACTATTACCGGGAGGTAGTCGTTTATCATTATCATCATTCAGAAACAATGGTATACCACTCCACACCCAAACCAATGGTATGCCCGACAGTTCAACTGATGGGAGACAGAAAAAGTGATCAATTAGTATGACATCGGGTTTGACATCACTGATCACTGTTTCCATATCCTTATCCAACTTCTTATACAACTGGACTCTATCTAATTGTGCTTTACTGCGATGTTTTAACATTTCTAACGGTATCTGATCCGTAAGCATACCCATCTCAAGCATTTTTTTAGCAAAATATTCTACTGGATCCACATCTTTATCATCCTCCGGGATGAGCACCTCCTCGAAACCATACGCTTCCAGTTTGCCTTTCAATTGTTCACTGATGGCAAATACTACCCGATAGTTACCGCTAGTGTCCAGTAGTCGCTGTCCGACTGCTACGCAAGCGTTGGCGTGACCGACGCCGACGATTAGCGAAACTAATACCGTTTTTTGTTTAGTCATTTTTTAAAAAAAAAATGGTATAAATTAAATAATTAAATTAATACTTATTAAAAAAAATTATCACTGTTTTATAATAATATTTTAATAAACTAATAATAAAAATTTCTTTTTATAAATAAAATTAATAAAAATACGTGTACTAATAATATATTGATAAAGTATAATGTAATTATAAATTAGCAAATAAAATTTCGGAGAGTATGAAAAAATTAAATTTTATCACAAAAAAACGCTTTATATATAACGCTAAATTTGTATGACATTACAGTTTATTATAATTAATTATTTAATAAATTAAATATTAAAATCATTTGTTTTCTTAAGATTTGAATTAAAAATATTTTATTCTAAGAAAATATATAAAAATGCTAAAATAATTAAAACATTTTTGACCATTGCTTATTAAAGCAGAGCATTTATGATATTTTATATAAATAAAATGTATTTATAATTTAGTTAATAATATTAGTTGATTACAACAACAACAAAAGTTTTTTAATAGTTAATTATTTCAGTACTGTTTATAAAATAATTGATATAATTAAGAACCCAAACATTATGAGTACGATCTGCCCGATAACCTGTGGGGTCAGCCATCAGTACCACAGGTATCGGTGTTGCCATTAGTCGATTTGGTCATAACTCACGGCGGAAACAATACTATTACCGAAACGTTTAGTTACGGTAAACCTATTTATATATTAATTGCTATTAATTGCTTTAAACCTTTAGTATTTAATACCTTAACTTTTATTGATTGTATGTTTACATATTTATTAGAATTTTAATCAAACTTTTATAATAATATTATATTTTTAAAAAAGGTTTATAAACTTTATATACTTATTAAAAGGAAAATAATAATTTTAAAAATAATAAAATATTTATAAAAAAATTGTTTTATATATATATATTTTATGATTAAAAATTAAACATTTATTTGACTATATTTTTATAATAGTTATATCATATATATTATATAATTTAAAATTATATAAATTTCTATAATATTCAGCATTTTTCTGTCTTTAACTTACATTTTCAGCTAATAATATTTTAATCTGTATTTTAGTCAAAACTAATACAAGTAATACATTAGAAATAATTAATATATCGTAAAATTTATCATTAAATGAAGATAAAATAGTTTAATTTATTATTTTAATATTAGTTAACAATTAATAATATATATATAGTATGTGGTTAAGTACTAAAAGTAATTACAGTATATTGATATAAAATAGTTTATTTTTTGTAGTATTGAGATAATTACTAAACAAATATCTATTTATTAGGATTATTCAATTTGAGGATAATTTACAAAACTTATAACTTATATATATATAGAAATTTCTGCTAATTATTGCATTATACTACATATTAAATATCTTTCAATAATAATTTACTATTTATTTATCATATGATAATTGTGATTGAACTAATAAAATAAACCTAAAACACACATATATTAATATATAAATTACATACATATTGAATATAAATACAGATATATTTACATAAACAGATATACATATACATAAATGCACTAAAAAATTGTACTAAAGTATAGTACATACAGTAATAATTACTTAATGATATCACTTATATAAATATTATAGTTTAGTTAATATATAGTTTTATTTATAAACGTACCATATTTACGGTACAAAATTAATGCAAAATTATATAGTTTTACATTTGTTTTATGATTAGTACTATTTTATTGATTAGAGTCATGAGCTATTAAGTGGTTTACAGTTATTAAATTATTACAGTGTATATACCGGTATAAATTGATTAAAAAAAAATAGTTTATATTGTGTGTTATTGTGATAATGTACTAAACAAATAATTAGAAATTACTAATAAAAAAATATTTGTTTTAATTGTCAATAATACAAAAATAGACTATAAGTGAAAATAACTGCAAAAAAATGTGTGTATGTATTACTGTTTAGACAAAAATTAATGATATTTTTAAAAATATTTTTTTTTTAATTTTGGTATTTTATTAAAATTAAATGAAATTAATTTATCTAATAATTACATAAGAAGTTTTTAAAATTATAAAACATTATATATATAAAAGAATATATAAAATACTAATTATTGTAAATAAATTGTCGGATCTTTTAGATAATTATCCAGAATTTTGGGAAAATTTTGTAAATTATCCTCAGATTGGATTCGTTTTGATATTTTCTGCAACTTTTCATTCAACTCGTTGTCATTCAATAGCTTTTCAATGGCAGTCAACAGTTCCTCATCCGTACACTTATATGTATTTAAACGGATACCTAAACCCTTGTCCTGAAGTCTCTGTGCGTTATCGAACTGATCGGCAAACAGTGGTAACACAATCATAGGTTTACCGTAACTAAACGTTTCGGTAATAGTATTGTTTCCGCCGTGAGTTATGACCAAATCGACTAATGACAACACCGATACCTGTGGCACTGTTGACTGACCCCACATATTGTCTGGAAGGTCGTACTCGTCATGTTTGGGTCCTTTTGATACAATAAATCTGTGTTTAGATTTAGCTAATATAGTGCACAAACGTTTCATATTTTCCACATTCACGGCACCCATAGATCCCATCGAAAAGTATATAAGTTTTCCCGGTTTATCCTTCAATTGTTCTGGTATTTCAAATTTTTCAATATTATTGTTTTCACGTCGCATAAGATTATCAAATTGTATGTAATTTTTAGCCATCGGTACGATATCTGTATAATCTATTTCTTTTGGATAGCCATAGACTGTAAGCGATTTATGTGCGGTCGTAAAACTGTTATCCCTGAGCGGTGGACAGCCTTTCGAAACGATATAGTCGTTCCATTCATTCCATGTACTAATGTTTGTTTCATATTTCAATTCTCGATACACTTTCCATTCATCTCTATTGCCATTAACTGAATAACCTATAAAAATTAATTAAATTAATAATAAATTAATAAATACAATATACAACTAAAATAAATATTATACTATGATTACTAATCAATTTGTTTAACACACACACACTAACATACCTGAAGCACCGGGAGGTAGTCGTTCATCATCATTCAAAAACAATGGTATACCACTCCATATCCAAACCAATGGTATGCCCGACAACTCGACTGATGGGATACAGAAAAAGTGATCAATTAGTATGACATCGGGTTTGACATCACTGATCACTGTTTCCATATCCTTATCCAACTTCTTATACAACTGGACTCTATCTATTGGTCCTTTTTTCCGATGTTTCAACATTTCCAACGGTGTCTGATCCGTAAGCATACCGCTCTCCAACAGTTTTTTAGCAAAATATTTTGCCGGATCCACATCTTTAGCTTCGGGTTTGTCTTCAGCGATGAGCGCCTCCTCGAAACCATACGCCTCCAGTTTGCCTTTCAATTGTTCACTGATGGCAAACACTACCCGATAGTTACCGCTATCAAGTAGTCGCTGTCCTACTGCTACACAAGCGTTGACGTGACCGACGCCGGCGATTACCGAAACTAATGCCGTTTTTTGTTTAGTCATTTTTATAAAAAATGTATTAATTAAATAATTAAGTTAATAATTATTTTTAAAAAATATCACTGTTTTAAAATAATATTTTAATTATTATTTATTTTAATAAACTTATAATAAAAATTTCTCTTTATATATAAAATCAAAAATACGTGTACTAATAATATATTGATAAAGTATAATGTAATTATCAATATAAGTTAGTAACCAAAATTTATATAAAGATATTTATTTGTTTAGTACATTATCACAATAACACACAATATAAACTATTTTTTATCAATTTATACCGGTATACTGTATACAGTGTATACTATACACTATAATAATTTTTAAATGTTAAACCACTTTATAACTTATAACTCTAATAAATATAAATAGTACTAATCATAAAACAAATGTAAAACTATATATTTTTGCATTAATTTTCAACCGTAAATATGGTACGTTTATAAATGAAACAAAAATATTGATTTCATTAAGTAATTATTACTAATATGTACTATACTTTAGTGCAATTTTTTTAGTGCATTTGTATGTTATGTATAACTGTTTATGTAAATATGTTTGTATATATATTCAATATGTATGTACTTTTATTTATGTGTAGTTTAGGTTTATTTTATTAGTTCAATATCACAAATTATCATATGATAAATAATTAGTAAATTAATATTGGAAAATATTTAATATGTTGTATAATGCAATAATTAGCAAAAATTTCTATATATTAAGTTATAAATAAATGTTTATTTATAATAATTATTTTTATGTATTTAATACCAAAAATACAGTTTAATAATAAATATTATTAACAGAAAATATCAGTTAAAGACAGAAAAATGCAGAATTTTACAAAAATTTATATAATTTATATGATATAACTATTATATTGAATATAATATAAAATATAATTTATTTTATATTTAAAAATTTATATGTAAATAATAATTATATATTTTTTTATAAATAGTTTTATATATTAAATAATAATTATTATTGTTATTACTATTATACAGTGCATATATTTATAATTTATTATACTAACAAATAATAGAATAACAATTACTAATAAATAAATAAAAATTAATTTACAAAAAAATATCATAAATAAATTTAAATAAGTTATTTTGTCAATCTCATATTACTAAATATAAATTAATTATTAAAAACTAAGTTTCAAAGTTATAACATAACATATATATTATATAAATTATTATATTATTATATGTTGTAAATTATCCTCAAATTCAATGATCCTAATAAATAGATATTTGTTTAGTAATTATCTCAATACTACACAAAATAAACTATTTTATATCAATATACTGTAATTACTTTTAGTACTTAACCACTTACTATATATATTATTAATTGTTAACTAATATTAAAATAATAAATTAAACTATTTTATCTTCATTTAATTATAAATTTTACGATATATTAATTATTTCTAATGTATTGCTTGTATTAGTTTTGACAAAAATACAGATTAAAATATTATTAGCAGAAAATGTCAGTTAAAGAGAGAAAATTGCAGAATTTTACAGAAATTTATATATTTTTCAATCATATAATTTATATAATTTAAATATTATAAAATATAGACAAATAAATGTTTAATGTTTTAACTAAAAAAATATATATTCAAAAACATTTTTTTTGTAAATATTTTATTATTTTTTAAATTATTATTTTCCTTCTAATCATAATTACATTATTTTTTTATCAATAAATTATTATATTACACGTATATTTATTTATTTTATATATAAAAAGAAAATTTTATTATTAGTTTATTAAACTATAGTAGTTAAAATTATAAAACATTGATATTTTTTACAATAAGTATTAACTTAATTATTTATTAATTATTTTTGCGATGAAATTTAATTTTTTCATACTTTTCAAAATTTATTAGTTGCTAAGTCATAATTACATAATAATTTATTAATAAATTATCAGTACACTTATATTTAATTTTATATTTAAAGACAAATTTTTATTATTAGTTTAATTATTAAAAAAAATATCAAACAGTGACTTTTTTTAATAAGTATTAACTTAATTATTTAATTAATACCTTTTTTAATAAAAAAATGACTAAACAAAAAACGGCATTAGTTTCGGTAAACGCCGGCGTCGGTCACGTCAACGCTTGTGTAGCAGTCGGACAACGACTACTGGACAGCGGTAACTATCGGGTAGTGTTTGCCATCAGCGAACTATTGAAGGGCAAACTGAAGGCCTATAGTTTTGAGGAGGCGCTCATCCCGGAGGACATACCCGAAGTTGTGGATCCGGTAAAATGTTTTGCTAAAAAACTGCTAGAGATGGGTATGCTTACGGATCAGACACCGATTGAAATGTTGAAACATAGCCGTAAAGGTCCAGTAGATTTGGTTCAGTTGTATAAGAAGTTGGATAAGGATATGGAACAAGTGATCAGTGATGTCAAACCCGATGTCATACTAATTGATCATTTATTCTGTGTCCCATCAGTTGAACTATCGGGCATACCATTGGTTTGGGTGTGGAGTAGTATACCATTGTTTCTGAATGATGATGATGAGCGGCTACCTCCCGGTGCTTCTGGTATGTTTGTGTGTTAAACAAATTGATTAGTAATCATATTATAATATTTATATAAGTTGTATATTGTTTTTATAGGTTATTCAGTTAATGGCAATAGAGATGAATGGAAAGTGTATCGAGAATTGAAATATGAAGCAAACATTAGTGCTTGGAATGAATGGAATGATTATATTGTTTTGAAAGGCTGTCCACCGCTCAGGGATAACAGTTTTATAACCGCACATAAATGGCTTACAGTCTATGGCTATCCAAAAGAAATAGATTATACAGATATTGTACCGATGGCTAAAAATTACATACAATTTGATAATCTTATGCGACGTGAAAACAATAATATTGAAAAATTTGAAATACCAGAACAATTGAAGGATAAACCGGGAAAACTTATATACTTTTCGATGGGATCTATGGGTGCCGTGAATGTGGAAAATATGAAACGTTTGTGCACTATATTAGCTAAATCTAAACATAGATTTATTGTTTCAAAAGGACCCAAACATGACGAGTACGACCTTCCAGACAACATGTGGGGTCAGTCAACAGTGCCACAGGTATCGGTGTTGCCGTTAGTCGATTTGGTCATAACTCACGGCGGAAACAATACTATTACCGAAACGTTTAATTATGGCAAACCTATGATTGTATTACCACTGTTTTACGATCAGTTTGATAATGCACAGAGACTACAGGATCTGGGTTTAGGTATCCGTTTAAATACATATAAGTGTACGGATGAGGAAATGTTAACTGCCATTGAAAAACTATTGAATGACAACGAGTTAAATGAAAAGTTGCGGAAAATATCAAAACGAATCCAATCTGAGGATAATTTACAATATTTTCCCAAAATTCTGGATAATTATCTAAAAGATCCGTCAATTTATTTACAATAATTATTAATTGTTTAAATCTTTAGTATTTAATATTTTATAATTTTAATAACTTCTTATGTAATTATTAGCTAAATTACTTTCATTTAATTTTAATAAAGTACCAAAATTAAAAAAAAATATTTTTAAAAATATTATTTATTTTTATCTATACAGAAATTATTTTTTTATCAGTTATTTTCACTTATTGTCTATTTTGATATTATTGACAATAGTGTACCAAATATTAATATATTTAATTAATTTATATAAATAGGCAAACTTTATTATTAGAAAATTATTAATAAATATTTAGTATATTTTATTAGTATTTTTTATTAGTATACAGTATATCAAATATTTTTCAAAGAATTTATTTTTTTAAAAAAATATTTTCTAAACTATTATCCGATTGAATTGGTTTTTATATTTTTTTGAACTCTCTATACAATATCAAAACTAATTGTCAAATAGTGGTAAAAAACTAATAAAACTAAATATAATTAATATTTATAACTATTAAAATTTATTTATTGATTTTATTTTTTTTAGTACATATTTGTAAAATATTTTATAATTTTTAAAATAATTAGTTTCCGTATAATAAGAATATTAAATTAAAAAAAAATAAAATAAAGATAAATAAAACATAATTAATGAAAGTTAAGGTATTAAATACTAAAGTTTTAACCAATTAGTAATTATTGTAAATAAATCGTCGGATCTTTTAGATAATTATCCAGAATTTTGGGAAAATTTTGTAAATTATCCTCAGATTGGATTCGTTTTGAAATTTTCTGCAACTTTTCGTTCAACTCGTTGTCATTCAATAGCTTTTCAATGGCAGTCAACAGTTCCTCATCCGTACACTTATATGCATTCAAACGGATACCTAAACCCTTGTCCTGAAGTCTCTGTGCGTTATCGAACTGATCGGCAAACAGTGGTAACACAATCATAGGTTTGCCGTAACTAAACGTTTCGGTAGTCGTATTGTTTCCGCCGTGAGTTATGACCAAATCGACTAATGGCAACACCGATACCTGTGGTAGTGTTGACTGACCCCACATATTGTCCGGCAGATCGTATTCGTCATGTTTGGGTCCTTTTGATACAATAAATCTATGTTTAGATTTAGCTAATATAGCGCACAAACGTTTCATATTTTCTACATTCACGGCACCCATAGATCCCATCGAAAAGTATATAAGTTTTCCCGGTTTATCCTTCAATTGTTCTGGTATTTCAAATTTTTCAATACTATTGTTTTCATGTCGCATAAGATTATCAAATTGTATGTAATTTTTAGCCATCGGTGCAATATCTGTATAGTCTAACTCTTTTGGATAGCCATAGATTGTAAGCCATTTATGAGTTGTCGAAAAACTGTTATCCCTGAGCGGTGGACAGCCTCTCGAAACGATATAGTTGTTCCATTGATTCCATAAACTCATGTTTGCATTATTCATCAATTTTCTATAGACTTTCCATTCATCTCTATTGCCATTAACTGAATAACCTATAAAAACATTTTCATAAATAATAATATTATTTATTAATAAATATAATATACAATTTGTAAATTATATAACTATATATATACCTGAAGCACCGGGTGGTAGTCGCTCATCATCATTCAAAAACAATGGTATACCACTCCATATCCAAACCACTGGTATGCCGGACAACTCGACTGATGGGACACAGAAAAAATGGTCCATCAAAATGACATCGGGTTTGACATCACTGATCACTGAAACAATATCATTATCCAACTTCTTATACAACTCGACTCTATTCATTGGATCCGATTTACGATATTTTAACATTTCTAACGGTGTCTGATCCTTAAGTATACCACTACTAAGCAAAATGTTAGCTAAAAATTTTGCCGCATCTTTATGTTGGGGTTTATCTTCAGCGATGAGCGCCTCCTCGAAACCATACGCCTCCAGTTTACCTTTCATATGTTCACTGATGGCAAATACTACCCGATAGATACCGCTGTCCAATAGCCGCTGTCCCACTGCTACACAAGCGTTGACGTGACCGACTGCGGCAAACATTGAAATTAATGCCGTTTTTTGTTTAGTCATTTTTTTGCTGTTATATATTAATTAAATTAATTAACAATATTTACTAATAATATTACTGTTAGTTAATAAACTAAACTAATTGTTTACTAATAATTTTCTAATAATAAATTTTGTCTTTTTATATAAATTTCACTGATCTTAAAATATTTTGGTACACTATTGTCAATATAATGTCCTTAATAACTAAAATTTATATAAAGTTATTTTTTATAATAATTATCGCTCAATAATATATACATAATACTAGTATTTTTTTATCACTAATAATGATTCACTAAATATTATGATAATTATTGTATATAAAATTATATAGTTTTAATGCATTTTATTAGTGTTGTGAATAATATAATGTCCTTAATAATTAAAATTTATATACAATTATTTTGTTTAGTAATTATTTCACAATAATATTTACATTATAATAGTATTTTATATCGAAATATATGATAAATTATTTTATATACTTTAATACAGTTTATTTAGTGCATTTTGTGTGTATGTGTAAAATTTTATGTATACTGTATATATAGTATATATATTAATTATATTGTATATGTATGTACTTATACACTATTTGTGTTGGGGTCTAATTTCTAGTTCATTCACAATCAATTATACCAATATTATCATCATATGATAAAAGTATATTAACTACAATATTTAACAAAAAATATATATCTAATTTAATGCAATAATTAATAGAAACATTTTATCTAATTATAATTAAATGTTTATTTATAATATTTATTTATTTTTGTACTGTACTTATTCATATACAATACAGTACAGTATATACCTGTATATTGTAATTGTTAACATCTATTTAAAAATATAATATTTTTGCACTTAAACTTAAAGTTAATTAAACTAATCTATGATATAGTTTGTTTCAAACTCATGTCATTTTATGATAAAATTAATTATTTCTATGTATATTAAATTTAATTAGTTTTGATAACAACAAACAATATTATATAATTTATATGATATAAAGTATATAATATATATTATACACTATATATTGTATTGTATTTTAAAATATACAAAAATAATTGTGGTGCTTAAAAGTTATTGTAAAGTAAATAATATTTTATTAATATTAATATAAATATTTTTTTTGAAATTATTGTTTTTTAATTAATAAATTTTTAGTATTACTCATTATATATTTTTAATTTTTATTTATAAAATTTACAATGATAAAACAAAAAATACAATAATTGAAAAACTCTAACTTAAAAAAAATTATTATAATTAAGTTTATAATAAAAATTTAAATATATAATATAGTTTTACGTTATATTTTATTAATTGTTTTAAATATTTAATTTCTAACTATAATATTTTTGTTATCAATATAATTATTTATTAAAAAAAATTAATCTAGATAAAAACATTTAAATTAAAATGTATTTCTAAACAATAATATCTGGCTAAATTGATTATTTATTTTTGGCAATAACACGAAAATAGATAATTAGTCCGACAACTGCAACAATAATAGTAATAATAACTGCCAACATTGCATACAACCACCAAGGTAGTCGACACATAACCTGGCTGTATTTCAAATTGCCACAATGATCCTGTTCAACTTTTTCAATCCACTTGATTTTCAGCTCACCAAATGTACTAGTAGAGTTACCATCTATTTTAATTTTTTAAATATTAATTTATTTATTATACTGTAGTAAAATATGTACTTTAAAAAAATTATTTATATTATAATTGTAATTATTATTATTACTATTGTATTTATGATTGTTTATTAATAATATTAAATATAATTTCATAATGTTATCCTAATAGCATATAATATATTTTAATTAATTATTAAAATTAAATATATATATATTTTACTATACATTATTGACTTAGGTTTTCTATTATAATAATTTTTAAAATACATTTAAATAATAATTTTTTTTTTAATTATAATAATAAATATATACCACAAATATCTTTGACAAACTTTTCCTGTATGTCCAGTGCCTCCCAATTGTAACAACACTCGTACTTATGATGGGCCGACTGATCATCTGTAAGCCAATCCAACTGTAGTTCATCCATAGAGGCCGTGTAGTCGGAACTGTTGGTTAGGTCTCGTAGACAGTCGTCGTCGAGACCGATACTGACCGGTATTTTTGGATCAGTAAATCCCAAATAGTGACAACTGGTCAGTGATATAGTCAATGATATAATGATTGTGTTGTAAACAACTTGCCGTATAATTTCATACATAATTTAAAAAAAAATAATTTTAATGATAGTTACAACAAATAAATATATTTATTATTGTTAATACTAAAAATCTAATAACAAATATGACAAATAAAATAACTATGCATCGGATTTAATAAAATATTTAATAATTTTTTTACGAACAATTAATTTTACGAATTTTAAATATTGTTAGATATACTGTTTTTGTAATAATTTTCAAGTTTAATAAATTATGTTATTGTTATAAATTTAATTGGGCTTAAATAAAATAGCTATTATTTTTATGAAAACTGTCAAAAATTAATTTAGTTAATTTAACTATTTTATATAAATATCACGTAATAGTAATTTTGACTTTAATAAAATTTATGGTAATCATTCATAAATTTAATAATATATATATATATATATTTGTAAAAATTATTGTTTATATAATTAATTAGATAGTTAAAAAATAACTTTTAATATATTTTACTAATAATAATTTTACTAAAAATAAAATAAGTTTAATTGATTAATTTTTTTAATAATAATTAATTTGTAACAATTTCTATAAATTATTTTATAGTATTCTTTCAATTTCTAATTAAAATATTTTATAAAAATAATTTAAACTTAGTATTTCTAAAATACATAGTTTACAGTTTGTTAAAAAATTAGTTATATATTTTTTATAATATATTAATTTTAAATTATTTTGTCAATTAAAAACTAAAATAAAAAAACGATTAAATTATTATTATTTCTATTAATATATTGTTATATAAAATATAAACAATAGTTTATTGATAGTATGCTTTAAATTTTAATCATATTATAAAATAAATTGTATTATAATATTAAAAAAGTAATTAAAATTGTACATTAATTTAATGCAATGGAATACATGTTAAACTATAGAATTTTTAGCTTATTAAATTTATTTATTTAATTTATATAAAAAGTTTTATTAATAAAAAATTAATTAATTTGATTTTTAAAAAATATGAATAAGTTAATTTTTGTAAATTAATATTACTTAAAAATATTAATTATGATTTTCAATCCAAATATGTGAAAACTTATGTATCAACAAGAAAAATCTGACCAAAAATACATATATCTAATTAATATAAAATAAAAATATATAAAATAAATTATATAAAATTAGATTTTTTAAATGCAATTTTTTTATTTTAATAAAATTACTTTAAACGCATTGATTGGTGTCATTGCAAACAGATTACCACACGTATAGCCAATAACTTGTTTATTATTTTTGATGCGTTCAATAATTGTTTGTAACTATAAATATATATATAACAATACAAATAAATCATAATTTATAAAAATAAAATCATAACACTTATTTTTATTTAACTAATAAATACTTTTGCAAACAATTTACTAAATATATATATATATATATAAATACACACAAAAAAATTATACAAATAATTATTTAGCAACACTTACCTTAATTTGAGTATTAATACTAAAATTGAGCAAGACAATTTTAGCCATTAATCTATGAAATAATAGTTCAGATAATTTAACTTGATTGATTACCGATTTGGATACTGAATTGATCATGATCAAAAATGATATGGCCGTAAATGCAATCATAGTAATGGGTACTATTGAAAAATCTAGTTTACTATACATTACTTCATGAAATGCAAACAATAGAAACGGTATGTATGTATAGATTAACGATAGAAATATTTGTTTCCAAAATAAATTATAATTGTTAATCATATGAAATAATTGTGAATATTTTCGATAAATTTTACAAACATTTTTAGTCGACATTAACTCTGAATTATTGATCAAATATTTTATAAATTTCCGATTTAAATACTGTATAGATATTCTACTGTATAGACATATAATTAGAAAATACAGTGTCGTATAGTGTGTTATATTTATCATATACTGAACAAAATGATTGAACAATAGTGCGGATAATAAACCAGATATTAGTAAATTTTTCCAATCAAAAAATATTAGTAAAATCAACATGGTAATTGCTAGAAAACTATATTTAATATAATAATGGGATAGCCTGATAAATTTATAAGCCAGATTAGCGTGTCGAAATAATTTGTCAATAGCTTGGTGATTTTTTATAGATAAATAATTAACACCTAAATTGCCGTGTAGTACATCAATAACCCGGAGCCATTTACAACTAGCTACAGGTGCTTGTAAAAATACTAGACAATAACCGCTGGCACCTAAACTGATAACAAATGCACAAACTTGTAAATGTATAATTATGCCGCCAATGTATTGGACCAAATCAAAATAGTACCATGGTACATAACCTAGTTTATTTATTTGATATATATTGACTAAATATCTAAGTAAACTTAATATGACATAAATAAATGTTCTAGTACATTTTTGTTTAGCTAAAGTTTTATTATAATTATCAATAGTATCATATTGTCTATATAAATAATATTTTTGAAATCCATTTAATAAATTTTTAATAAACATATTTGTTATTATGAAAAATAAGTTTTAAAATAAAAATAATTATAATAAATGTTAGTATTATTTATAAATAATATTAACTGAATAATATCACATAAATAAATTGTTATACAATTAGGTTAAATTAGGAATTTCAATTAATATTATATTAAAATTAAAAAATAATTAATAGAAAAAATTATTATTTTTAGCTTATTAATTAGTTAATTATTTACAATAAATATATTGCACTATTAATAATGATAATGATAATTAAAGTAGGTGCAAAATAAATACAATTAAAATTATATTAATATACTTAATAAAATATAATTGTTATATTATTTAATATTATTATTATTGAACTCATATTTATACTATTTAACTAATATTATATTAATTATACTATCAGATAATTTACAGGCATTGCAAGTATTATTTGATGAATAATTAACTTATATTTTATTTAAAATAGTTATTTAAAATACTATATGATCTACGTAAGTAAATAATTATATTGAAAATATATTTTTTACTCATAAAGTTTAATAAAAATATATCATATTAAAAACGATAACTTATAACAAAAATTAAAATATTATCAGTTGAAAATGATTATTAAAAATATTTTAAATCCATTCAATAAATTTTATTTATATCGACATCGCAATAATTATGATGACAACAAATTAGCTAGATCAAAATGTACCCGAACATTTATCTATATATTAATTTTAACAACTAGATATTTAGTAAATATTTATACCATAAATAAACTTGGCTATATACCATGGTACTATTTGGATTTAATACCATATATTGGTGGCATAACTATATATTTAGAAATTGTTGCATTTGTATGCACCCTATGCTCAGCTGGTTATTGTCTAGTATTTCTACGAGCACCTGTATCCATTTGCAAATGGCTCCAGGTGATTGATGTGCTGCATGGTGATCTAACTACTAATAATTTATTTATGAAAAACAACCATGCTATAAATAATCTATTTAATCGTGCTAGATTATCATATAAATTTATGCAACTATCAACCTATTATATTAAATATAGTTTTCTAATTATAACTTTGATAATAATGATTATATTTTTTGATTGGAAAAATTTTGTAATTATATCTGAAATATTATCCGCTTTAGTGTTCAATCATTTTATTTATTATATGATAATTATAACACATTATACATCAGTTTATTTTATTATTATATGTCTATATAGTAGAATATGTGTGTCTTATTTAAATAAAAAATTTGCAAAATATTTATCCAAAAATAATTCATTATTTAAATCGGAAAAAAATATTTGGAAAGTTTACCGAAAATATTTTCAATTATTTCATATGATTAACAATTATAATAAATTTTGGAAACAAATATTCGTTTCGTTAATCTTTACTTATATACCGTTCCTATTGTTTTCATTTCACGAAGTAATGTATAGTAAACTAGATTTTTCAATAATACCTATTAGTATGATTGCATTTACGGCCATAAGTTTTTTAATTATGATCAATACAATGTCCAAATCAGTTATCAATCAAGTAAAACTGTCCCAGTTGCTATTTAATAGATTAATGATCAAGATAATGTTTAGCAATCATATTAGTATTAATAATAAAATTAAGGTAATATTAATATAGCTAATAATTTTTTTCATTATTAATTTATTGATTTTTATTTCCAAATTTCTAAATTGTTTTTTATTTATAAATATTGAATAATTTATTGTTTATAAAAATTATACTTTTCATTAGTATTTTATTTAATTATTTAATCTATATATTTATATTTAACATATATTTTTTTTAAAATTATAGTTAGAATTATTTATAGAAAGTATTGAAAATAATAGACAAATAATTGGCTTCATGTGTGGAAACCTATTTGCTATGACTCCGATAAATGCATTTAAAGTATGTTTACAATAAATAAATATTTAAATTTTTTTCTAAAAAATAAATATAATTAAATGTTTTTTTCATAATTTCATATTTTTTTATAGATATATGTATTTTTGTTTCGATTTTTCTTATTAATTCATAAACTTTCATATTATTTAAATCAATAATTAAAATAAACGAATAAGATTTTTATTAACAATATATTTGTTTAAAGTTATTTTCAATTTAATACAATAAATATAATAATTATTTTTTTGAAAAATATATTGTAAAAAAATCTTATATATTTGATTATAAAAACAAATAATAATTTGCAAAATTTTAAATTTGTAATTGATATATATTTAATTGGTATTTACTAATTCATGTTTATGTTTGCCTACAATCAATTAGTCAACATACACATTGACAATTGATTTATAATATATAAAAAATAAATTCTATTTTTAAATTATTTTTCAAATAAATAAATAAATTTCAAATTAAATATTCTAATAAAATCAATTCGTAATCAATTAATTTTATTATCAAAACATTTATAAGCATTAGTTTTTTTAGTATAATTGTAAATTGATAATTTATTATTATATATAATTTTATTATTAATTTAAATTAATTGCTTTATAATTCAAATAATAGAAAATAGGATGTAGATCAAAATTTTTATTTATAGAAAAATACTTAATTATTATTTAATTAATACTTGAATATTTTATGATAAATTTTTTTTAATAAAAAGTTACAATACTTAATTTTATAATTAACAATATTATTAAGTAGTTAGTTTTTTTGTTGTTGAAAATAAACTGTATAATTGTTGTTATACAGTTTAAATACATTTTTTTATAGACATATTATTATTTAATTAATAATAATTATTATTTGGGAGGTGCCATAATGGCCATGGTTATTTTACCATCTAAACCTTGCGACTGTCTATTGTATTGATCGGACGGTGCAAACGTATCGATAGCCAATAAATTATAATTGGATAGAAATTCGACCTGGCGCATCAATAATTGACCTGCCATAAATATTTCATATTTTTCTTCACCCGACCCTAAAAAATCGACATAAGTTTCGACAATCGCCTTAATTGCTGAAAAAAATATAAAATAATTTTTTTTTAATTATTAGTTAATTAATACAGTATTGCTAAAAAAATTTCATATATTATTATTATTATTACTATAATTTAATTATAAAAAATTTTAAAAATATAATTTAAGCATAATATAATTACTATAGTCATTAGTTGCTATACAGTGGGTGATATGTAGTTGAATAATAAGATATTAAAAATAATTTCAGATTAATAATAAATACATAACATTTATATGATGTATATTCTACACTGTTTAATAACTTTTTTTAAAAATATTATTTTATTATTTATTAATATTACTAATAATATGATATTTTACCGGTTAGTATGGAGTGTAGCGGTGAATATGCTGTCGCTCCCGGTTTAATAGATTTGGCAAATGTTCGCACATTTATCAAACAGTCTACTAATGTGTTGCCCTGTAGTCCATACTTACTGTACGCTTCAAACGCATCTCTATCTAAATCATCGATTTCTTCGTATAACTTATTGATTTGTTTGTTAATACTATCCGTTTGTTTTGGTAAATCTGCGTTCAATTGTTGCAATTGTTTACAACTTGCCATCAATTGCTTCTCATAATTGGCTTTATCTGCGGACAGTCTTTCCATAGCTAATTGTTTACCGGTTTCTACGGATTGGTTAGCCTTTAGTTGGTCGGCGTGAACGCGGACAGCATTTTCATAGTGTCTTAAATCTGAATGTTTGTGAGGATTTGAATCCTTGTGTTAATTTAGATAAAAATATTTATAAAAAAATTAAAAAATTTCATTAATTTGACAATTTTATCATAATTTATACGTATACTAAAAGTTAACTACAACATGTAATTATATAAATTAAAATATATATATATATTTTCAAAACTATTTTAATACAGCTATTTTATTAAGTTATTTTAGTTTAAAATTTTTTTTAAAAAAATTAATTACTTCAACATATATTGTTGATGTTTTTGACCACCATTTTATACCCAAAAAACTTTTTGATTCAGTTTGTTGTTCGGGCACAATAATAGTGTCCGGTATGTTTTGTATGGACTCCTGGGCCTCCCTTTTCAATCGATACATTTCCTCAGTACGGCGTTTAGTTTCATCCAATTCCGACTCAACCCGACCCAAGTATTTGTTGGTTGCATTGATTAGATGATTATATTTTTCAATATCACCTAATAGTTTATTTTTTTTTTAAAAATTTATATAAAATACTGTATGTAAATTTTATAGAGTATCAAATTTATATATATTGTATAGTATATCTAGTTATTAATTTGATTACTTTTATAAAATTTATAATTTACAGTAACAATTAATAAAAATTTAATTATTATAATTTATTAAGTATACTATTAGTTATAAATTAAAAATTTAATCAACAAAAAAAACATAGACTTACCAGTTAACTGTGCGATTGGATAAATTAATTTGTTTTTATCGTCAAAATATTTATTAATTTCATGTTGTTTTTTGGCCTTTTCTTCCGCAAACTTTGCCGCTTCCGGACCAATGATATGAAAGATTTTAGTTGTCTGTTCACCGAATATATTGATGGCATTTGAGTCCAATTGTTTAGCCCTTTCGATACATTGGTTCAATCGGCTTAAGGCTTGCGGTATATTTTTCTTGGCGACCGCTATGGCTGCCTGACTGCCTATAATTATTAATTATACAGTTGATTGAGTTTAATATATATATACTGTATATACATATACATATACATATATATATATATCATATATATATATACTGTACATACCTTTGCTAAACTTAACAATTTCGTACACTTTTTGTATAGTAATGGTTAGATCGCGTACGGCTGCAAAACTAGATGTTATTACCGATCGGGCCAATACATCCTGTTTCAAACTGTCCACCAAAATAGGAATAATCTATTTTTATATAAAAAAAATAATAGTTTATCATTAATATTACGGTATTTTTTTTAAAAAATTTATATTAAATTAATTAATAGAAATATTTTATATACTTATTAATACTTTAAATAAATAAAAATACTTCTTAATTAAAACTAATAATAAATAGCAAATTGTTTTTTTTTAATAATAATAATTACAGTTTCTTTCCAGAACTTGCTTTGTTCGGCATTTTTGATTTCCGGCACATAATCGGCCACTCGATAGGCGGCACTAACAATGGCCTCACATTGTTTCAGTTGATGACCAAAATTAATGGTCTGTTTGATAATAGCCGACTCGTTGTTCTTCTCATTGGCGGCCATTTTATCGGGTGACAGCTCATGTAGCTCTTTGCTGGACATTGGCTGCGGTATCTCTGAGCTATCGTCCAAACTATAAGTGCTATCGTCATCATTATCATCCCAATAGTCATAGCTTTTATCGGCCATTAGTTTATAATAATAAAAAACAATTCTAATAATTTATATTAAAATATATTTTTAATAATTTATCTATAAATTTAGAATATACTGTATATATAATGAATTTTATCAAATATCAATATGACTTATAATACAATTACAGTATTATATGATATCCAACTAACGTTTGAAATTTTAATAAAAATTATTTTTCTACTCTATATTAATACTACAGTATTTATATGTATTATTATTTTATTTATATAAAGTTTTGTCGGTTTAATTATATTAATATTGTTTATTATTGTTATTTTCAAAAAAATGTTTTTATACTATTTTAAATTAGAAAATATTGTTTTACATGATATTCTCATATTTTAATTTTAATTCTCTCTCTCTCTCTTTCTTTCTTTCTAATAACTAAATTGAAACTCATTTCACGTCAATACAGTATATATATATTATTGTAACTTAATATTGTCTATTTTTTTAAATATAAATTTATTATTTTATATAATAACATAACTGATAGTTTATATTTCTATATTTTATAAATAAATAATAATAATGCAATCCAATTACTATTAATGAGATAAATAATTAACAAAAAATGGACAATGATTTTAAACAAATGTCTTTTTTTAAAAACTATCAGTTTTTAAATAATTAAATATTTTTAGTCAAAAATTTATTTTTTTAATAATATCTTATATTATTATATTATGTATTTTTTACTAATTCATAAACTAGCATATTTTTTAATTATTTATTTTTGTTTAATTTAATAATCTTTGTGTATATATTTAAGTAGTATTTAAATTTATATGGAAACAAAACTTTAACTTATAATTTAACTGACATTTTTTGCTAACAATATTATTATTACAATTACTTTTAATATTATTAATTAATATTAATGTACTGTTTATAATAAAATGTCAAATGTATTTCAAAATATACACCAAATTAATAGTAAAATAAATATACAGTAATACTATATCATATTTTTCAAACATTGTACTTAAAATAATAAATTATTGTAAACAATATTATGCATTACACTATTGACATTAAAAAATATTATTTAACTGTAAATAAAAAATTGTTTTTTAATAACCATAGTTATTATCAAATGTTGTTATGTTCATAATTATATTATATGTACAGTAATATTATACTTAATTATCAGTTAATGTTAAAAATAATAAAATACTCAGTCAAATAAATTAAATTGAAATATTTTATTTTTAATTAATTTTGTACTAAATTCATTAATTTAATAAATATAATTATTTATAAATTATAAAATATATTGTATTTTTTTAGATATTTTGTATTATAAATTAATAAAATTTAGATTTATTTATTTTTTAAATATGTCATTAAATAATAAATATAGTTTAAGTAATGATGAAAAAAATTTAAACAATTCAATTAAATATTTAAACACTGTTGTCCAATGTGCTAATAATATTGCAAATTATGTGCCAGCTAAATTTCAAAATCATCAACAAACAATATTTTGGAACAATGTTAGTATACATTGAAAAAAATTATAAAATGATTTTTTAAAATACTAAATTTAATTAATAATTTTTTTTCTAATTACTAGATAATAAACATGGTAAATCAAACATTATATCATGAAGCTCAAGCTAGACAAATAATACGTAAAGGTTTTACTATTGTTAGTAAACTATCAACTAATATCATTAAAGCTAATAGTATTTTACAATACAATCAAGGTATTTATTATTTTAAAAAATTACAAAATTTTAGATATTATTATTATTTTTTTATTGAAATTTTTGTAGAAAATATTAAAATTGTTCGTAATATTATACCCGATGATTTACATAGACTTATAATGTTGCTAGATGATACAGAAAAATTAGAATCTAAAGCGTTTGTAATGTTTACGGAATTTACGGAAAGTTTATTTGAAATTATCGGTCCCGATGCTGCACTGTATATTGATCGAAAAGCGCAGCTAGAAATTGAAATTGAACAATGTCAATTTAAACAGCATCAGTTAGCATTAGATTTACAAAATCAACAAGGTAATTTTGATTTAAATAATTTAGTTATTATCATAAATTTTTTTTTAAAAAATAAATAATATGTTAATTTATTATTTTATATTTTTCTATAGATAAGCTAATTTTATTAGATAAAAATATTAAAAAGTTAACTAATCAAATTGACAATTTAAATGCTCAGCTAATTTTTAATAAGCAAAATATTCGAGAACTTTGTCGTACGAAATCATTGTTGAACAGAAACTTACAAAGAAATTTACAGAAATGTTTCACAAATAATAATAATAATAGACTACAAATTCGTATGCAAATTAATGAAATGATTTTGACTAACAAAAAATGTGATCGCAATAACATACTAGATAGTCTAGCTAATTGTTTATTAGAAATTGAACATGATAAATCTGATTATAATAGAACATTGGCACAATTGGATACCATGGTCAAATCTATTGACAATAATATTTGTATAAATACGGAACAAATACAATTGGCACAAAATGAACTAGCTAAAATTAGACATCGAAGCAATTATATTGAAACACATATTGGACTAAACGGGAAATTATTGATTGATTTTTTAGTAGCTTTACGTTTATTTTGCCGAACAATACACAACACTACACCAGTTTATGCAACAATCAGATCAATATTGTCAGGTAATACAGTATATATATATTTTTAAAAATATTAAAATATAATAGATTTTTAAATATTTTTTTTGTTGATTATTAAGAAATTAGATCCGAAATTGAATGTCCAGTCGAAATGTTAACCAGTCTATTGTTATCTGATGTTTTGATTGGTCAAAAAATGTTAATTGACCATGCACCATATTTGCTAAATTATTCAAACAATGTACGAAAATCAATTACAGTGTATCATAAAAAACGTTGTTGGCAAATTGAACAATGTCAATAAACAATACTTATAATTATATATATATATATATATACTTATATTAAATAAATATATAATATTTAAAAAGATATTTAATTAAAACTAAAAATTTTGTTCATTTAACTAATTATGTAATACATTAAACCCCCCAAAAATAGTTTATAATTTATTAGTTGTAAATTATTTAGTTAGTATCTTCTCAATTGTTATAAATAACTAATTGAAACATTAATTTCAAGTTATTTTTGATATTAACTGCTAATAATTTATAATTGTTGCAAACTAATGGAGTATTTTGAAAACAAATAAATTTTAATATGTCAAAAAAATTAGCCTAGTTCATTAAATATTAGCCAGCAATTTTTTCAATCATCTTTTAAATTATTTATATAGACTATATATTATATTGAATCTATAATATAACTATATATTGAATATATATATATATATATATGATATATACAGTTACATTGGACATTTGAATAATAAAATAAATATCAAATCAAAATATCTAAAAATATTTTATTGGTATTTATATATAATAAAATTACACAATATATTATTTTTATTTTATTACATAAAATTAAAACTTGAATAATTGTAATATAAGTATACTCTAATTTTTAGTTTTAAACCATATATATATATATATATTGATAAATCATCTAGGTTTCAGTAATAGCCAGATTCATTTTGCTGTCCAAACCTTTTGATTGTTCCTTGTATTGATCGGACGGTGCAAATATATCAATAGCCATAACATTATATTGTGATAGAAATTCAACCTGGCGCATCAACATTTCGCCAGCCATAAATATTTCATATTTTTTTGTGCCCATGCTCAAATAGTCAACATAGGATTCAACTATCGATTTAATTCCTAAAAAAATAAAATACTTATTTTTATTTTATGTTTTTTTTAAAAAAATTAATACTACTGAATAACTAATATACATAATAATAATAATATTTATAGTAATAGTTTAGTTTATATGTTAATTATTAAAATCTAATTATATTTTTAAAAATCTAAAAAAATAGTATATAATTTAGATATATATATACAATCGATTTAATTCCTGAAAATAAAATGCTTATTTTTGTATTATTTTTTTTTGAAAAAAATAATACTACTGAATAACTAATATACAATAATAATAATAATAATATTTATAGTACTACTTTAATTTAGAATATTAAATATTAGAATCTAATTATATTTTTTCAAAATCTAAAAAATAATATATAATGTAGATATAAATTATATTTAATATTATTTAAATATTATAATATAAATTACCGGTTAATATAGAGTATAGGGGCGAATATGCCGACGCTCCAGGTTTAATAGCTTTAGCAAATGTTCGGACACTTATCAAACAGTCTACTAATGTATTGCCCTGTAGTCCATACTTACTGTACGCTTCCAACGCATCCCTATCTATATCATCGATCTCTTTATACAATTTATTAATTTGTTTATCAATATTTTCCACTTGAATTGGTAATTGTTTATTCAAATCTTGCAATTTTATAACTGTTTCCTTTAATTGTCTCTCATAGTTGGCCTTATCTGCGGACAGTTTTTCCATTGCCAACTGTTTACCGGTTTCTACGGACTGGTTAGCCTTTACTTGATCGGCGTGAACGCGGACAGCATTTTCATAGTGTTTCAAATCGGACTCTTTATGCGGATTATGTTCCTATAGTTCAAAATAATAATTAATTATAATATTTTATTATTATTAATATTTATAATAATTTATAGTAATAATTATATTCAAATTCAAAATAATAAAACTTATAATACTTATATTGAAGATTTTTTTTTGAATGTAAATTCTAATAATTCAACAAAAAACAACATAATTGTAAACTAATTTATACTAAACTTAATAATAAAACTATAAAACAAAATATATAATAATAGTTTTTAAAGAAGTTTTATAAAAAGCAAAAAAAAATTAACAATTAAATTTTAATTTCATAAAAACCTATTTTGAAAACATACATCAACATATTTAGTTTTAGTTTCTGACCACCATCTTATACCCCAAAAACTAAATGATTCAGTTTGTTGTTTAGCAACTTTAATAGTGTCCGGTATATTTTTGATGGACTCCTGGGCATCCCTTTTCAATCGATACATTTCCTCAGTACGGCGTTTAGTTTCATCCAATTCCGACTCAACCCGACCCAAGTATTTGTTGGTTGCATTGATTAGATGATTATATTTTTCAATATCGCCTAAAAGTTTATTTAAAAAAAAAAATTTAAATAAAATACTGTATTAACTATTAATTTGATTACTTTTATATAATGTATAATTACAGTAACAATTAAATAAAAATTTAATTATTATAAGTATTTGTTGTTAGCATTGATTAAATGATTGATTGAATGAAACGCCTGTTATGTTAAAATAGATTAATATATTTTTTTTAATTATTCAAGTACTATATGTTCATACTGTAAATAATTAACTTGATTAACAGTAAATATTACGATTATTATATTTAAAACTTTTTAATATAATTAAAACATTTAATCAATATTTTAAGTTTATCATCGAATTATTTGATAAAAAAATTAAATACCCAGTCACACACACACACACACACCTATATAAACACATATATATAACTTTTATAGACACTTACCATTTAACTGTGCGATTGGATAAATTAAATTATTTTTATCTTCAAAATATTTTTTAATTTGTTGTTGTTTTATGACCTTATTTTCCATAAACTTTGCCGCTTCCGGACCAATGATCTTAAAGATTTCAGTTGTCTGTTCACCGAATATAGTGATAGCATTTGAATCTAATTTATTAGCCCTTTCGATACAATCGTCCAAACGGTTCAATGCTTTCGGTATGTTTTTCTGGGCAATTGCTATGGCTGTCTGACTGCCTGTTAATATATAACAGTTATATATAAATATATATTATAATAGTTTCATATATATTAATATAATTATAATACCTTTGCTAGCCTTAACAATCTCGTAGGCTTTCTGTATAGTAATAGTTAAGTCGCGTACGGCTGCAAAACTAGCCGTTATTGTCGATCGGGCCAATACATCCTGTTTTAGGCTGTCCACCAAAATAGGAATAAGCTAATCAAATAATAATAGTAAGTATTTTATTATACATTTTTTTAAATTAAATTTAAAACTATAAATAACTAACTATAAATAATTAACTATATAACTAACTATAACTATAAATAACTAACAATATAACTAACTATATAACAAACTATTATTACAAATAACTAACTATATAACTAACTATAACTATAAATAACTAACTATATAACTAATTATAACTATAAATTAATTAATAATAAATAGCAAATTGTTTTAATTAATAATAATTACAGTTTCTTTCCAGAACTTGCTTTGTTCGGCATTTTTAATTTCCGGCACATAATCGGCCACTTTATAGGCAGCGGTAACAATAGTTTCGCAATGTTGCAGTTGATGACCAAAATTTACAGTCTGTTTCCTAATGGCCAACTCGTAGTTGTCTTCATAGGCGGCCATTTTGTCGGGAGTCAGCTCTTGTAGTTCTTTGCCAGACATAGGCATCGGTACCTCTGATATAGTATCGATGGCTAAATCGCCAGTACTATCGTTATCGTTGTCGCCATAATAGTCATAGTCATCGGACATTTTTTATCTATTTTTATTGTTATTATATACCGTATAATACTTTATAATTTATAATATTTTTTTTTGTTAGTTTTTAAGTTACTTATAATAGTATATTGTTTTAAATCGTTTTTAACATTTTACACTTGAAATGTTAAGAAATAATTTTGTGTTTTTAAGATACTATAACTTTTATATCAATTATTTTCAAAAAAAACTTGAAAAGTTTTGTTCAAAAAAAACTTGAAAAGTTTTGTTTACTGAAATCTATAATGGCTTTTTGAGTCTGTCTGTCTGTGTGTAGCATTTCATTTTGCGAATTTTGAAATTCTGACTTCAGATTCGGTTAGAGGACTACTAATAATCTATTGAAAAGTTGTATTAAAATTTTGATATATCTTCGGGAACATAGACAAAATGGCGGCCAAAGTACAAAAAATTTTAAGAATAGATTTGAATAAAGCATCAAAAATAAGCATAAGAAATATGCCTTAAAATTTTGATATCTCTTCAGAAACAGAGAAAATGGCGGCCAAAGTAAAAAATTTTAGGTAACAATTTTAACGTTTAGAATTGTTTAGAGCATCAAAAATAAGATATAATATATCAGAATTATTATTTTATTTTTTCAAAAATGGCGGCAAAGTATGATTTTAGCTGTTTATTTTGTTATACTTAATCATTTAATACCGCACATGACTAAAGTTTGGTTTATTATGTCATACCGAGTCATTCGATACCCTACATGATTAAAGTTGAGTATATTTTGTCATACTGAATCATTTGATACCCTACATGACTAAAGTTAAGTTTATTTTGTCATTTTACTAAATGACTAAAGTCAACTGACAATTAATTTGCGAAGATAATAATTTATGTCGTCAAAGTTTTTTTTTCTAATAATGCTTTCTAGCATTCTTAACTGGTTTTTATTATAATTTATTGATAATATAATCTTTTGATAATTTGTTATATATTTAGTAAATTGCAATGACTTAATGTTAAACACTTAAATTAGAAAATAATAATAATCATTTATATAAACTACTTAATATACTTAATAGATATTTAATAATAATATATTAGTTTTTTCATTTATAAAATAAATAGATAAATATTGATAATACTACTTAGTAACTATTATTAAAAGTATTATAAATTTATATTGTTAAAATATTATTTAATAATAATAATAAATTATTTTAGTATAATATCATAACTTAAATAAACCTTTGGTTTTGTCAAGAAAAGAAATTGAGATTATTTTGTGATGTAACAAATTATTACTTAAAATTATTTTACATAAAATCTAAAATCATTTATTTACAAAAATTAAAATAGAAATACATAAATATAAGTGATAAAATAATTAATTATTAAATATAAATACAATTAAAATAAACTGAATGTATCAGGAAATATATTATCAATATATTAATATGTTGTTTATTGTTTGATAAATATCTTGAATTACTTACAATAAATTATTATTGACACGTCTAATATTTATATTTTTTAACATTATCTAGTCTTATAATACATTACATATATTGCAATTTTTGTTAGAAAGATATGTAGAATCAGACATTTTTTAAATAAAAACACTAAATCAATAATAAATATTATTTTTTTTTACATTTTTACCCTCAAAGTTACCATTAGTATCTCACTATATGTTTATTTCTTGGACTGAGAGCATACTATTTGATAAATAATATTATTGGTAACTCAAGGGTAACATTTATAAAAATGAATTTATAATCTTATATTTCAATTTTATATTTTTATTAAATGTTATTGAATTGTAATTTATATATCATATTAACAATTTTGGTATTATTAATATTTTTGTAAAATAAAAGTTTACATATAATTATCCGTTTAAAAGTTATGCTCATTTATAGTTAAAATATAAAATGTTATATAACTTTCTTATTTGTTATTTCCTGACAAATCCTAAAATATAAAAAAACTAATCAATTTATACAAACTACTCTAATCTATGTATAAATTATTAATTTTTTCTAATAATTTATGACCTTGTAGTTTTAAAAAAAATAAATTATTAATATTCATATTATTTTAAAACTGTTTATTAAATAAAATAAAAAGTTATTTTAAAATTTTTTTAGTTTAAATAAAATATCACAATTTTAGATATTTTATAAAATAATAATAGACTTGTGATTTATAGTATTATTTAATCTTATTATTTTGTATAATAATTCATTAAAATAAATAATTTCATTAAAATTTAAAAATAATAATAATTATCAAAGAATTAACTATTATTGATAAAAAATTTTGTTTTAATTTTAATCTAATAAAAAATAGTTATAGTTATAAATTGATTTATATTTTTATATAATGTAATGTATATGTTTGCGTAATAGATGCGTAATTTTTTTTAAAAAAAAATATCAAATAATTATCAATTACTAATATATTTTATTAATATTTATTTATAATGCAATTAAACAGTGAAATCGTTTTAATTTTGTTTTGCAAAAAATATACTAAAAATAATTAATTACATTATTTATGTAGTAATATTTTAATAGTCAAAATAGGAATTTTATATAAAAAACTATTTTTTTAAATTAATACCAAATTAAATTTTAATTAATGAAAAACCTAATTTATGCTAATATCTAACAATTGCATAATTGATTAGAATATTATTATTGATATTGTTATGAAAACTAGATTATTAAACTTTGTATTAAATAATAATATTGATTTTATAAATATTAGATTATACTTATTATTTAATTAAAAAATAATAAATCTAGATCAATATATTTATTTAAAATAAAATAATTTATTTATTTACACTTTTAAATTACTTATTTAGTTTTATAAATTTTATTATTTTTTTTTAAATACAACGTATCATATTAGATATTAGTGAATAAAAAATAAATATCTAAAGTTATGAATGTTTTTAATTACTGTAATTACATTAACAATTATGTTATAAATTAGTAATTAAAACAAAAGTTTTATATTTATTATTAAATAATAAAAAATAGATATATTAGTTATTTTTTAAATTAAAAACATATTTTTATTCTGTTTTTGTAATTATTATAACATTTTATCAAAACATTTCTAAAATTTGAATTAAATAACTAATTTTTCAAAATAATAACTATTGTTATTTATTTAATTTAATAAATTACAAATTGGATACTTAGTTATTATCAAGTCCAGCTGTACTAAATTGAATTATTAAAAACTATAGTAAAAAGTTAGATTAACATTATATTATTGTTAACAGTAAGTTATCAAGCGCAATTATACTAAAATAATTGTTCAAGGTTATAAAGCAAAATAAACTTGTATAAAAGCTAAACAAGTTATTATATTAGTTAACTACTAAAATATAAATACAAAATATAATTAAAACTTATATTCTAATACTATTTTAAAATTATTTAAATATCAATAATAATAATATTAAAAATGTTGTCCAAAGTTATTGTCTACACATTTATTTCAATAATTGCCACAAACTATGGACAATGTGATCGAAATTTTCGACTACCGGTTCCAGTAGTGGTATCGGTGCCGGTATTGCCAAACTATTTGCACAATATATAAACATACATAATATTAACTGCATAGTTAATTTGCAATTTTATTTTTGAAAACTGTAATTTTTATAATTGTAAAATTTTAGATTAATTAATAAAACAAAAATTAATATATATATTTATAGATTACTGTATACTTGTCAATTATTTTTTGATTAATTAATTTTATATATATATATTTAAAATATCAGTATTTAGATCAATATATTAATTTTTAATAATCTTTTTTTAATTATTTTTTTTGTTGCTTATTAAGAAATTAGATACGAAATCAAATGTCCAGTCGAAATGTTAACCAGTCAATTGTTATCTGATGTTTTGATTGGTCAAAAAATGTTAATTGACCATGCACAATATTTGCTAAATTATTCAAACAATGTACGAAAATCAATTACAGTGTATCACAAAAAAAACGTTGTTGGCAAATTGAACAATGTGAATAGACAATAATTATATATATATATATTTATATTAAATAAATATATAATATTTAAAAAGATATTTAATTAAAACTAAAATTTTGTTCATTTAACTAATTATGTAATAAAATAAAACCCTAAAAAATATTTTTTAAGTTGTAAATTACTTAGTTTAAGTCTTATTGTTAAATATTACAAATGACTAATTAAAACACCAATTTAAAGTTAATATTAACTGCTAATAATTTATAATTGTTGCAAATTAATTGATATTTTTGGAAACAAATTAATTTTAATATGTCAAAAATTAGCCTTGTCCATTAAATGTTAGCTAGCAAATTTTTTAATTGTCATTTAAATTATTTATATAGAATATATATATATAGTTACATTGGACATTTGAATAATAAAATAAATATCAAAATTATATTTTATTGTAATTTGTATATAATAAAATTACACAATATATTATTTTTACTTTATTATATAAAGTTAAAAACTTGAATAATTATAATATAAGTATAAGTATACTCTAATTTTTAGGTTTAAACCATAGATATATATATTTAGATTAATTATCTAGGTTTCAGTAATAGCCAGGTTCATTTTGTCATCCAAACCTTTTGATTGTTCCTTGTATTGATCGGACGGTGCAAACGTGTCGATAGCCATAACATTATATTCTGATAGAAATTCAACCTGGCGCATCAACATTTCGCCAGCCATAAATATTTCATATTTTTTTGTGCCCATGCTCAAATAGTCAACATACGATTCAACTATTGATTTAATTCCTAAATAATAAAATGCTTATTTTTATTTTATGTTTTTTTAAATTAATACTACTGAATAACTAATGTACAATAATAATGATATTTATAGTATTACTTTAATTTAGAATATTAAGTATTAAAATCTAATTATATTTTTAAAAATCTAAAAAATAATATATAATTTAGATCACGGTTAAGTAAGGGGGGGGGGTTATTTTTATTTTATTTTTATTTTTTAAAATAATTAATACTACTGAATAACTAATATACATAATAATAAGATTTATACTAATATTTTAATTTAAAATATTAGTACTAATTTAGATATATATATACAATAGATTTAATTACTGATAATAAAATGCTTATTTTTATTTTAATTTTTTTTTTAAATTAAAACTACTGAATAGCTAATGTACAATAATAATAATAATATTATTTATACTAATATTTTAATTTAGAATATTAAGTATTAGAATCTAATTGTATTTTTAAAAATTTAAAAAAATAATATATAATTTAGATATAAATTATATATAAATATATATATATATATAATTTTATAAATAGTATAAAATATATAATATAAATTACCAGTTAATATAGAGTATAGGGGCGAATATGCCGACGCTCCCGGTTTAATAGATTTTGCAAATGTTCGGACACTTATCAGACAGTCTACTAATGTATTGCCCTGTAGTCCATACTTACTGTACGCTTCCAATGCATCCCTATCTATGTCATCAATTTCTTCGTACAACTTATTAATTTGTTTATCAATTTTTTCCGCTTGATTTGGCAAATCTGCGTTCAATTGTTGCAATTGTATAACCGCTTCATTCAATTGTTTTTCATAGTCGGCCTTATATTTGGATAGTTTTTCCATAGCTAACTGTTTACCCGTTTCGATGTCCTGATTAACTTTTAGTTGGTCGGCGTGAACGCGGATAGCATTTTCATAGTGTTTCAAATCGGATTCTTTATGCGGATAATGTTCCTATAGTTCAAAATAATAATTCAAAAAATAATTCAAAAAATAATTCAAAATATAATTCAAAAAATAATTCAAAAAATAATTCAAAAAATAATTCAAAAAATAATTCAAAAAAAATAAACAAAATAAATGTAAACTAACTTATTCTAAGCTCTAATATAATCTTCTTATTAAATAATAGTCTCTTTTTTTATTAAAAAAAATTAAAGTAAAAAACTTACATCAACAAGAATCATTGATGTTTGTGAACAAATATTAATGTTTAAAAAACTAGTTGATTTAGTGTGTTCTTTGGCTACTTTATAAGTGTCCGGTATATTTTTGATGGACTCCTGGGCATCCCTTTTCAATCGATACATTTCCTCAGTACGGCGTTTAGTTTCAACCAATTCCGACTCAACCCGACCCAAGTATTTGTTGGTTGCATTGATTAGATGATTATATTTTTCAATATCACCTGATTTTTAAATCATAAACAATAACAACAACAAAGTTTTTAATGAAAATTAATATGAAATAATAATAATAATAATAATACAGTACTATAGAATTATTTACTAAAATCAAGAAAAAAAACTTAAAAATATCGTACTAACCATTTAACTGTGCAATCGGATGAATCAAATTATTTTTTTCCTCAAAATACTTATTAATCTGATGTTGTTTTTTAGCTTTTTCTTCCGCAAACTTTGCCGCTTCCGGACCAATGATATTAAAGATTTCAGTTGTCTGTTCACCGAATATAGTGATAGCACTCGAGTCCAACTGTTGGGCCCTTTCTATACAATCGTTCAAACGGTTCAATGCTTTCGGTATGTTTTTCTGGGCAATTGTTATGGCTGTCTGACTGCCTTTTATTATAAATATAATTAAAATTATATGTTAACTAAAGTTTTTTTAATTTTATGATTAAATAGAATAAAAATTATTATTTAAAATTATAAAAAAAAACTTTGTTATAAATATATATATTGTTCATACCTTTGCTAGACTTAACAATCTCGTAGGCCTTTTGTATAGTAATAGACAGATCGCGTACGGCTGCAAAACTGGTTGTTATTGCCGATCGGGCCAATACATCCTGTTTAAGGCTGTCCACCAAAATGGGAATAATCTGTAAGCAACAAAAAAAGGGTGTCAAATAAAATATTATTAATTATTTTTAATAATAATTTATAAATTTATATATATATTTTATTCAAAAGGTTTTGATTTCAGGGGCGGTATAGGGGGGGATAAATAGCAAAAATCTCGAAAAAGTTTGATTGGAGTGTAGGGTGGGGTGAACAATTTTTAATTGGAATTTTAACCGACTATTTTTTCAAACTTAAGTAAATTCCCTGTAAATTCCCTATAAATTCACTATTAAATCCCTATTACTTACCTATAAATTCTTTATTAATTTACTATATATTACACTAATAGAGTAATAGTTTGCAAACTACTTAAATTAGTTTTGTCAACTTACGGTATATATTTATATTTAAAAAAATAGTTATTACAATAATTTTTTGTAAATTAATTAATTAATTAAAAAATTATAGATATATTAATTATTAGACTTATAAATAGAAAAAATTGTTATATAATGAAATTAATAATAAATAGGAAAAAATTGTTTTTTTTAATAATTACAGTTTGTTTCCAGAATTTGGTTTGTTCTTCATTTTTAATTTCCGGCACATAATCGGCCACTTGATAGGCAGCGGTAACAATAGATTCGCATTGTTTTAGTTGACGACCAAAATTAACGGTCTCTTTCATAATAGCCGACTCGTAGTTGCCCTCATAGGCGGCCATTTTGTCGGGAGACAACTCCTGTAGCTCTTTGCCAGACATAGGTTGCAGTATAACTGAGTTATCATTATTAGTAGATCCAGAATCTTCATCGTCATTGTCATCCCAATAGTCAAAGTCATCAGACATTATTTTTTAATTAATTTTATTTTTTTTTATTTTTTTAGTATAAATTATATTATATAATGAGAATATAGTTTTTTTTGAAATGTTAAGTAATCTAAATATATTTCTTTATATAATAATAAAAGAAAAAACTTTATAAATTATAATTTTTAAAAATGTTTACTGATAATTCAATTATACATGCATAGTGTTTTTATATTACAAGCAAAATAATAAAATTTAAAAACTTAATAAATAAAATACAAATATAACTTGATTTACAGCCTATTATTTGCTGTTTTTTTTTAAAACAATTATTATATAATCTAATATTACATAGAAACGAAAAAATTTCTTTATTAATTAATTAAATAACTAAATTAATTATCAGTAAATTAACTTAAATAAATTTTTACGTTTCTATTACTTCAATAAAAATAATATTTTTTATTAGTTTCACAAAAGTAATAATTATTTTAAAAAAAAAACTATTCTATAGATTACTATAAATTTTGAATTTTTATTAATTATTTGATGAATTAATAAGTAAAAAAAGTTAAAAATTTTATAGATTTTATTTAAATCTTTTAAAATTTATATTTTGTTATATTAAAATTTTATTTGTATTTCAAAGTTATTAAACAAATTATTAAGATTTTATTTAAAAACATTTCACACAATCAGTTATTTTAATATGTCAAATTTTATCAATTTATTATTTAACTAAAAAAAACTAATCAGTCTAAATTTAATATAATAATACCCAAATAAAATATATTTCCTAATAATTTATTGTCTTTTTTCATTTACATAGAAAATTATCTTATCAATAATATAAATATGTTTTAACTAAAATAAAAAATAATAAAATATTTTATTTATTTATTGTTTTTATTATTTGTAATATTTTTTTTAAAATGAAACAAAATTCTATTATTAATGAATAATATATAATGTTAACATTTTTAATTAAGTAATTGCAAAGGGAGTATATGCACTGGTATTACAAATAATAATTAAATATTAGTATTAGTATTTTAATTTAAAAAAAACTAAAAAATTAATTAATTTAATTAGATTAAACTATGATATAATAAAAAGATGAATTATTATATAATATTTGTATAATAGTTTATTGTGCATTAAATAACATTATATTGTATGTATAGTGTTATATATCTTTAATATAATTATAAAATAACAATAGATATATAGTATAACAACAACAACAAAGTTAAAGTTCTATTGAAATTTATTCATGAGAAATTTACTATAAACTTTCTTATCTTTGCTTATCTCAAGTTGTTAAACAAGATAATTGATAAAAATAAAAATAATCACGAATTCAATCAAAACAGCTATCAATTGTCGACTTAATTGTTGTATTATGTTTTTTGACTATTTTCTACAATCGGCAATGATATTCAATTACTTAATAATTTATATTATAATATATTGAAATATAAAAAAAAAATTTATTCAAACTAATATTAAAACTAAAACAGTTTATAAAAATATTTCTTATTTATTTATATAGTAATATAGATATTATATAATATATTTATAACAAACAAATGGTTTGGTTAACAATGCGGGTATTATATGTCCAGTTAATCATTTGTCGGCACAGTATCTACAAAAAACTATTATTAATATTTCCAGTATTGCATCAATGGTTACGGTAATTATTAAATAAAATTGTCTTAAATTATTAAATATTATATTTTAAAGTATTAATAAAATAATAATAATTTAAGTTTAACTGTTGTGACAGAATAATAATATAGAAAATATTTTCAAAGGTTGGGTCTTATCCGCCTACCCCTGCTTGCCTTGCCTACCCTTGCCTACCCCAAATATTTTTGCCTACCCCTGCCTACCCCAAATATTTTTGCCTACCCCTGCCTACCCCTAACATATTTTGCCTACCCCTGCCTACCCCTAACATTTCTGCCTACCCCTGCCTACTCTTGCCTACCCCTAACTTTCTTGCCTACCCCTGCATACCCTTAACATATTTTGCCTACACTTGCCTACCTTTTCCTACTAATAATATTTTTGTTTAACTTAAACTTACTATTAATACTTAAAATAATATAATAGAAAATATTTTTATTTTATGCAAAATTTTTAATAATATAAGTTTATATAATTATAATAAATATAATTAAACATAAAATAATAAAAAAATATATAATTATTTTAATAATAAACAAGTAATTTTAATTAAGTAATTATATATTTTTATTATTATTTATTTATATTTAATTATAAACTAATATTATTAAATTATGCATAAAATAAAAATATTTTCTATTATATTATTTTAAGTATTAATAGTAAGTTTAAGTTAAACAAAAATATTATTAGTAGGAAAAGGTAGGCAAGTGTAGGCAAAATATGTTAAGGGTATGCAGGGGTAGGCAAAAAAGTTAGGGGTAGGCAGTGGTAGGCAGAAATGTTAATGGTAGGCAAAAAAGTTAGGGGTAGGCAGGGGTAGGCAGAAATGTTAATGGTAGGCAAAAAAGTTAGGGGTAGGCAGGGGTAGGCAGAAATGTTAATGGTAGGCAAAAAAGTTAGGGGTAGGCAGGGGTAGGCAGAAATGTTAATGGTAGGCAAAAAAGTTAGGGGTAGGCAGGGGTAGGCAGGGGTAGGCAGAAATGTTAATAGTAGGCAAAAAAGTTAGGGGTAGGCAGGGTAGGCAGGGGTAGGCGGATAAGACTCAACCATTTTCAAATAAATTATTTTTTAAAAATTGTTATTTATCAACAAAACTCATTGGCCTACGATGTCTCAAAAATAGGCATAGATATGATGACCCGGGAATTGGCACTGAAGTTGGCACCCAATGTTCACGTCAATACAATTAAGTAGTTAAACATTTTTTACAATATATTTAAATCATTTATTATTAATATTTTTGATATTAATAGTATGATTTTTGATGTAAAAACTATCTATATATTTTTTGTAGTCCCGGTTTGATAGACGACACAAAAAATAATGACCGATGTTTTAGATCCGGTTATTATTGAAGCGTTCAAATAGTTGATAATTTGGTCATCGATGACGGTATTATGTATGGCGGTTCAAATTTATAAAGTTTACTAGTTAAATTAACAAAGTAATTCAATATTAATAAATTATTAAAGTCTTATTTAATATTAAATGAAATATTTATAAATCAAAATTATATAGAAAATATTTCTAAATTATTTGTTAACATTTTTATTATATTAACATATGAAATAAGCTTTTTAAAAGATATAATATAAATACAGTAAAATTTAACAAATACTTAGTTAAATGTGTGTTTAAAATTATAAATGTCTTAATACTTAAAAAAATAGAAATAACAATCAATTCTTATAGAATTAATATATAATTAATTTTTAAGTTATTTTAAAATTTTACAAAATAATAAAAATAACTTTTTTAATAATATTCTAATTAATTAGTTAATTGTTTTTGTAATTTATTATCCAATTGTTGTTTATATTTTTTATGCGACGGCGAAAACGATTCGACAGCCATTACATTATAATGAGACAGAAACTCAACCTTTCGTATCAACATTTGTCCGGCAATAAAGATATCATATTTTGTTTCGCTTTCACATAAATAATCAATGTGCATTTTGACAAACAATTGTATTCCTTAATAATTAAAAAAGTATAAAATAATTGAATTTATATTAAAATTTTAAATAATACTTATTACTAAAAATTATCTATACGTTTGAATTATGTATATGAATAATTAACAATTTAACTATTAGATCTATTAGACAGTTTACTGCATATAATTTAAAATTATAAAAAATAATTACTTGTTAAAATGTTTTCCAATGGCAAATAAATTGACGCTTCCTCGTTAATACATTTGCTAACTGTACGTACTTTAATCAAGCATTCTACAAATGCACTTCCCTTTAGACCATACTTAGTATAGGCTTCCAGTGAATCTTTTTCTAAATCTTCAATTTCATTGTACAATTTATTAATTTCAATGTTAATTTTTTCAACTTGTCCCGGTAAATCTACTGACAATTTATCTAGATTAAATTCAGTAGTCTCCAATTGTTTGCTATAATCAGCCTTTTTATTTTCTAATTCATTAACTATATGATTGTAATCTTTTTTTTTATTGTCTTTAATTTGATCAGCCAATACGCTTATAACATTTTGATAATATTGTTTATCAGAATCTTTATGTGGATTTGCTTCCTGATTGATTTAAAAAAAATTATTTATTTATAAATATATTTTTTAAATAAAATAATTATATTAAATTAATTAAGCAAAAAATATATTTCAATAAAATTTTTTATACCTTAATAAAAGTTTTGAATTTTCTTTCCCACAATTTTAAACCAAAAATATTTACATAATTTGTCATTTCTGTGGGAGCATCAATTGTTTCTGGTATATTTTTAATAGTAGTTTCGATTAAATCTTTTAATTTATTAATATCTTTTAAGTTACTTTTAATCTCTTGTTGTTCTAATTTCAAATTTTTTACATAATTATCTGTAGCATCGATAAGTTGTTTATATTTATACATATTTCCTATTATAAATAATATATTAAATGATTTATGTAAATTAATGTATTAATATATTAAATTTTAAATATATAGACTTTTTACCTCTTAATTGAGCAATATTATCAATTAGCTTATTTTTTTCTTCAAAAAGTTTCTTAATTGCTTTTATTTTAGTAGCTTTTTGTTTCATGAATTTTGCTGCTTCGGGTCCAATAATATTAAATATTTCTGTTGTTTGTTTGCCAAAAGCAATTATAGCATTTGATTTTAAATTTTTTACATTATCTATACACTCTTCCAATTGTTTTAACGCTTCCATAATATATTTTTTAGCTATATTTATAGCTGGTTTGCTACCTATAATTTTATTCAGTAAAATTAATTTAAAATATTATATTTATATAATAAAAATAACTTATTTTTTACCTTTACTAGCCTTAACAATAGCATATCCATTTTGTATGTTACCAATCAATTTATTAATTGCCAAAAAACTTGTTTGAATTGTTGATCGTGCAAACAATTCATCTTTTAATATATCAGTAAGGTTAGGTATTACCTATGCAGAAATATATATTTTAAATGAATAATATTAAATATATAAAATTAAATTCTTTATAAATAAATTTTAAAATTAAAATATTTCAAAAAATATAATTACTATGTTCTTCCAGAAATCGCTTTGTTCTTTAGTTTTAAATTCTGGTACATAATCGGCCACTTGATAGACAGCATCCACAATAACCTCGCATTGTTGTAACTGTTGACCAAACAAAAGTGTTTGCTTTTCAATTGCCAATTCATATTCACTTTCATAAGCGGCCATTTGCTCCGGCGATAAATCATTATAATCCATTCAGAATCAATCGGTTGACTAATGGAACTGTCATTACTTGCCTTAACATCATTATCGTCCCAATAGTTTTTTTCAGCCATTTATACAATTTCTGATTTTATAATTTTAGTAAAATTTTTCTTTTATTTTATACACAAATTTAATACAGTATGTTTTAACAATTATAATTGTAAACATAGCACTTGAATTAATCTTTTTTTTATTGACATTTAGTGATTATAAAATCTCACTATTATTTAATACTAATAATATATGTTTTATATATATATATATATTATAAATACTCATATAATCTTGTAAAGTAATATAGATATTTTTTGTTATCAAATATTTGATTTAATTATTTCTATAATATATATATATTTTAATTATTTTTATATTGCATATTTTATTAATATATAACTCTAATTAATTTTTAATTTCAAAAGAAATTTTATAGCTATTTCTTAATTTTTAACTAATTTTTTGGTTATTAAATAATAATAATTATAGAATATAATTGTTTTAGTATTATTTTATTTATTTATAGAATTATAATCATATCTATTATTTATTCAGTTTAATAAATTTAGATAAAATTATAATAAAAATTAATTAATACAAGTGAAATACTTATGCTGAAATTGATAGTATTATATGCGCTTAAAAGTTACACAATTATTATGAAAAAATATTAATTTATTGTATTAATAATAATTATCTATACTTTCTACAAAATTTTTAATAATATTATTTTATAATTAATTTTAATTTTATTAATTAAAATTAACTAAGGTATAATTATTCTATAGCTAATTGCAATTAATGAATTTATAAATTTAGATTTTTATATTATTTTAATAAACAAATAATAAAATACATATAGTTGTTTATACTAAATTTTAAATTAAATATATTAAAATAATTATATTAGTTAGTTTATAAGTAATACAAAAATTAATTAAGATAAGTATAGATTACAGTTTCTAAATTATCTATTTAATCAAAATATTTTATTAAAATAAATAAATTAAAATACAGTTTAAGCATTTTATACATATTTGTATTAATGTACATTTGTAATAAATACTTAACAAAATAATTATTTATAATAAAAATTTATAATAGATTATTTTTAGACTAAATTACTTTAATTAATTTTTTAAAAGACAGTAACTAAAAAACAAAATTAATATTTTAAATTATTAATAATTTTTATTTTGTTTAATATTATTTAATATTGTTTAATAATAATAATATTTATAATTATGTTTTATTTTCTCTAATTGATTCATTTATATATTTAATATTAACTTTTTTAATAAAATTTTATTTATTCTTATTTTAAATTTTATTAAAATATTTATTGCGCTTTTTTATTATTATAAATTGTAATTTTTAAATGTTTTTTCTATAATATAATTCATTATCCATTAGAATAAATAAAATTAATTATTTTTAACAAAAAAATAATTTTAAGTTTATATTGAATTGTTTATAATTACATAAAAAACCAGTTAAGAATGCTAGAAAGCATTTTCAGAAAAAAACTTGAATATCATTGAAAACCATTAGTTTGTATAATTATAGCGGCTATAAAGTAACATATAAAAATCTAAAAACGTCAAATATACATAAATTAAATGTCATGTTTGATATCAAATAACTCAGTGTGACAAAATAAACTCAACTTTAGTCATGTACGGCATCAAATGACTCGGTATAACAAAATATACTCAACTATAGTCATTCAGGATATCAAGTGACTCAGTATGACAAAATATCTTTGACTATAATCTTACTTTTTAAAAATTAATAATTTTGATTTATAATATCTTATTTTTGATAATCTATTCAATTCTAAACGTTAAAATTTTTACCTAAAATTTTTTATACTTTTGCCGCCATTTTTGAAAAAAAATAATTTTGATCAATAATTTATTATTTTTGATGCTCTATACAATTCTAAACGTTAAAATTTTCACCTATTTTTTTTTTAATTAGGCCGCCATTTTCTCTATGTTCCCAAAGAGATATCAAAATTTTATTGTATATTTTTATGCTTGTTTTTGATGCTTTATTCAAATCTATACTTAAAAAAAAATTTCTTAAAATTTTCTTTACTTTGGCCGCCATTTTGTCTATGTTCCCGAAGAGATATCAAAATTTTGATGTAACTTTTCAATACATTATTAGTAGTCCTCTAACCGAATCTGAAGTCAGAATTTCAAAATTCGCAAAATGAAATGCTACACACACACACAGACAGACTCAAAAAGCCATTATAGATTTCAATAAACAAAACTTTTCAAGTTTTTTTTAATATTAATTATTGTTTATTTAGAAATGTGCACTTTATTAAAGCACTTAACATTTATCAATTAAAATATAAAATAAATAATAATTACTTAATTGATTTATTATTAATAAAAAAAAACACCAAAAATAAACTACACTCAATAATTATTTACAATATAAACATTTAGTGCAACACTGATATTTATTTTTCAAAAAAACGCACTGTCCTAATAATAAGTGCAGTTTTATTTTATTTTTTTAGTTTTTTCTAAGCAACTAACTGTCCTTGATAATTGACCATATTTAATTTAATCAAATAAAAAGTTATTAGTATTAATATTATCTTAAACATACTATATATTGATAGTATAAATGCATAAAAAATGATTTTTTCAATAATACTAATAATAATAAGTTTATTAGATGACAAATTTTATCAATAAATTTATTTTTATTTAATTAAAACAAAGTAGCAGGCGCGGTTAAGGAAATTTTTGAAATTAATATTTTAATTGATATATTTTAATATATAATACAATTTTACACATACAGTATATATTAAATTTTAGATCAATCGGATCAATATTTTTATAGTTATTAAATAAAATAATTTTTGATTATAATGGGAGGTATACAAGAAAAATCAAACTTTGAACCCCCAAAAAACACCCGTCCCTGGGATCAATTGTCATGAAATTTTTTTGGTGACATTATAATTATCAATAGATGTTTTTAGGAAAGTGTGGATCTGCTCCGCAAACATAATCTTAAAATTATCAATAATTAAATTATATATATTGAGCCGGTCGGGGAGTTTAAAATTTATAAAAATTATGTAACATCACATGACAAATTAAATGATACAAAAATTAGTTTAAGATATGTGATTTAACTGCAATATATCAATAATAATTACCAAAATATAAATTATTAATTTTATTAATTATTTTTTTGATAAAAATGATTTTTGATAATTTAATATGGCTCACCTTTGTACAATTAAAAACTAATTTAAAAATAATTAATATATAAGTATAATAATTTTTAAAAATATAACATTAAATTATTAAAAATCATTTTTATCAAAAAAATAATTAATAAAATTAATAATTTATATTTTGGTAATTATTATTGACATATTGCAGTTAAATCACATATTTTAAACTAATTTTTGTATCATTTAATTTGTCATGTGATGTTACATAATTTTTATAAATTTTAAACTCCCCGACCGGCTCAATATATATAATTTAATTATTGATAATTTTAAGATTATGTTTGCGGAGCAGATCCACACTTTCCTAAAAACATCTATTGATAATTATAATGTCACCAAAAAAAATTTCATGACAATTGATCCCAGGGACGGGTGTTTTTTGGGGGTTCAAAGTTTGATTTTTCTTGTATACCTCCCATTATAATCAAAAATTATTTTATTTAATAACTATAAAAATATTGATCCGATTGATCTAAAATTTAATATATATGTGTAAAATTGTATTATATATTAAAATATATCAATTAAAATATTAATTTCAAAAATTTCCTTAACCGCGCCTGCTACTTTCATATTTTATCTTGTACATTTTGTATAGACAATTTTTTTGTTAGATTAACTTAAATACAGTATTGTATGAATGATGCAAAAATGTTCCCAAAAAATGCAAACTATATTAAAATAAACTGAAAATAATTTATTATCTTTAAGTGCATTGGGGATAAAAACTGGTATATATATATATGGTATAAAGTGTACTTGATCATATTAGATATATAATTAAAAGTACATTTACACACATTAGTTAACTTATGATCAATTTAGGCCTATTTTTTATCAACATTATACTGTAAATGAACCTAATATACTGTATATATTAATATTAATTTTTATTTTTTATTAAAAAGTCAATCATATCATATCCAATGTTAATATTACGTCACTTTAGTCTTAGTTTTTAAAAAAAGTTTTTATCAGCAAATATAATACAACAATTCAATTATTGCTTAATGACATTGTAATCAATGCAGATATTTATCATTGAAGGGGAGAAAAAACCTTATATTTAAAGGACAGTCGGCTCTTAAAAATTTTTATGAAAAAATCACAATCAAATATTTTGAATGTAATTAAACTAAGAAATATTAACTTAAGATTTATAAATAAATTTTCAATACTATTCAACAACAATAAAAAAAAGTGATTTTATTTCTCTAACATTTTATTTACTTAAAAGTTATTTTTAAAAATTAATTGTAAAGCAATGACAAAGCAATCACTTAAAGTGTTATTCATACCCGTGGAGGCCGTCGGCCACGTAAACGCTGCCGTAGGCATTGCACAGGTACTTATCGGTGCCGGACATCGGGCACTGTTTGCCATCGGTAGCCAATGGACGGGTCGACTTGTCAACTATGGCATCGAAGAGATTATATTACAACAACAACAACAACAGGAAAAACCTGCCGATGAAGACCCGGCTAAGTACTGGTCGTCGATATTTGTCGGCTCCGGTGGTATTGCGGCTACCGATGCTATTGAGACATTGAAAAACTTGTCAAAAGCTCTCTACCCAACAATCATGAGCCAAATGCGTCAATTGAATCCCATTATTGAAAAACTATTGCCAACTCTTGAACCGGATCTTATAATACTGGATCAGGTGCTGGAAATGCCGGCAGTAGTCAAGTCAGGTATACCGTGGATACATACGTGTAGTTTTAATCCGCTGATGGCAGCCCTGGATGAACAGCGGCTACCGCCACCCGGCTTAGGTATGTACTGTAACTTATATATAATTAACTATTTAATAATAATAAATTTTTTGTTATTTATTAATTAGGTTTACCATCTATTGCCACTAGTGTCTCTATACGTAGGGAATGGGAGACACATAGACAGGCCATTTGCGATATAATATACGAATCGTGGAGCGACTACAACGACTATATTATATCCCATGGTTTACCGCCACTACAAAAATATAAGTTTATGCGCGGATCACCCTATTTGAACATTTATGGCTATCCCGTAGAGTTAGACTATCTATTGGCCCGGGAATTGCCACCGAAATGGTACAGATTTGACAATCTTAAGCGCACCGAACAATCGGTGGACTCTAACAACAAGTTTGAAATACCGGAGCAACTGATGAAAAACAAATCGGGAAAATTGATATACTTTTCTATGGGATCTATGGGTGCAGCCGATGTTGAAAACATGAAACGTCTATTGGCTATACTGGGCCGTACTCGACACCGGTATATCGTATCGAAAGGACCCAAACATGACGACTACGATCTACCGGGAAATATGTGGGGTCAGTCATCGGTACCGCAAACCCAAGTACTACCATTGGTCGATTTGGTCATTACGCACGGCGGCAATAATACCGTAACGGAAACATTTTATTTTGGTAAACCAATGATAGTATTGCCACTGTTTGGCGATCAGTACGATAATGCACAGCGGGTTCACGAGAAAGGCTATGGTATCAAATTGGATGCCTACCTGTGCAACGAATATGAACTGTTCAATGCTATCGAGTGTCTAATCAATGATAAACAATTACAGAAAAAGTTGGGCAAAATATCTGAACGAATTCAACAGGAAAATAGTATCGGAAAGTTACCGGAAATTTGCGAACGTCTAGTTAATAATAATTCAAGTAAATTACTACATTATGATAATGTTGATAATAATAATAATAATCTTGGTAATTGTTGTGCAATGGAAAATAATAAAAAACATAATAAAAAATCAACATCAATTAGAATAGTGCCTACGTTCAAAGTTTTTAATTAATTTAATTATACATTGTATATAATTAAAAAGTGTACATGTTTATTTGTATCAAATTTATTAATGTATTTTTTTGTATATATATTTAAAATATTTACCTGTTTTTTAAATAAAATAATTAATAATTAATTTAATGAATAAATTATTTCATTACTTATAAATTAGTAGTTTTAATTAATTAGTATTTTATTTTTGTTTATTTTTATTTAATAAATTTTATTATTTTATTTTACAATTTATATTAGAATATTTTTTTTATTTTTTTAATATTAAAGTTGTATTTAATTAAATAATAATTATTATTAAATAGTATTAAAATTTTTTATCTTGTAAATGCTAATTTTATAATTATAATTTTAATTTATATATAAATTATCAAATATTAATAGTAATTTACAGTTTTTTAAAAAATGATTATTATCTTAACTAAACTTTAATCTAACTATTATAATATAATAATTTTACAAAATATTAAATATACTGTAATTAAAATGTTATAACAATATTATTATTTAATTAAATTACAAATTATAATTAGTTTGTATGATTAGTAATTTGTATATAAAATTTGTGTACTAATTGTATAAATTAAAAAAAAAAACTTTTAACAAAAAATATACCAAAAAATTTTTGTTTTATATATAATATTTAATAATTTTTTAATTTTTTTTAAAGATAATAATAATAATAATTAATAAAATAAAACTTTTTTTCTGGACGTAATTTATGACTCAATATTTTACTGCATAATCACTAGTCAATTGTTTTTTATTAGTATTATTACAGTATATTTTGCATTCAAATACACTATTATTTAATACAGTATATTATAAGCGATAAACACAACACACTGTACTCTACTGTATATATATATTGTCCGCCATTTTGTCGCACATTTTATATAACACAACAAACAATAATATTAATAATAATAATAATAATAACAAAACAACACAAACATTACAAAACACCGCTAAAAACATTTGGATATATACTGTATATGAGTGGACACACAAAGTGGTCGCCAATTGATTGATTGATTGACAAACAAAATAGCAAAACACATAACAAGATAAGTGACAACATATCTAAACACCGACGGGAGTAGCGATGGACGCCAACAATAACAACAGCAGTACTACAACATCAACACAACAGGCTTTGGTGGCCACCGGTAATAGTAGTACAACGACAACAACATCGTCACCGGTTGGACAACAGCAGCAGCACCCGTTCCCGCAAAGGCCACCGGACAATCCGTTTAGTATTCATGCGACAAGTCCAGTATCAAGCGGTTCGGTAGCGGCCAGTGTTATACAAACGTCGCCGGTATCGTCGGCTACTCGCGACTCGTCGTCATCATCAGCAGCGCTAGTGGTCAGTACTACATCATCGAACAGTTCGGAGAGTAGTAATACTATGACCAGTGATGGTGGCCAACAATCGCAGGACAGCAGGACAACGTCGGTGATTTTAGCGCCGGCCAGACTGGGACTATCGAGTAGTAGCAGTAGTAGTATTAGTAACAGTGGTTCCTCATCATCGGCTACGACGACACCGACTATAATAACAACACCGCCAGTGCCGACAATATCGTTGCCGCCAACGGCTATACCGTCAGTGACCAGTAGTCTATCGACTTCGTCGTCGTCGTCATCGTCGTCGGCAACCAATGCTAACAACTATTTTAGCGCTACATTTTGCACCAGTTCGCAGACTACGGCCTCTACAGGCGGTACAGTCGGTATCGGTAGTAGTACTAGTAGTAGTGGCGGCAACAATGGTGGCGGCGGCAGTATATTAGCCGAGAGCCGATTTGGGGCCACTGCTAACAGTACACTGTCTTCGACAACGAGTGCCTTCCAGTCATTGACAACTAAAATAACGACATCGACGACGTCATCGACAACAACAACATTGTCGAAGTCAGTGTTGAGGCCATCGGTGCTGCGTTTTGCTGACTCATCAACCAATCGCAACGAAGCCAAAGAAGGTTCGGCCAAAGAGCCGACCAAAGCGTCGATTTCGTTTGTTTCGCTATCGAAAGAGGATATACTCCGTCCGTCAACACGATTGTTGACCAACGAGTCAATTGTCAGATGCGGTGCCGATACTACGTCGCACAATGGCGGCGACGAACCGGCATCTTTTTCATCATTGGCCGCTACGGCATTAGCCAATGCAGCGGCGGCGGCAGCTTCGACAGCGTCTACGGCTAGCACAACAACAACAACGATATCATCGTTTGTCAGCTCCAGTAGTAGTGATATGGTATCAGCCGCTGCCTCACCGGGAGTTAGCGGTACGGCCGCTGCGGTGATCGCAACAGTTGCCGTTGCAGCTGCCGGTAGTAGCAGCAGTGGTATTGATGTCGACGACAGTAACAGTAATAACAGTAATAGTCAGGGAGGCTTTATATTCGGTGAGAATTTGGCCGAACGGGCCGTTTTTGTGGCCAACAATAACGCCGCTTCAAGTAGTGATAGAAAGCACAAGAGTGATGATAAGGCTGACGATAATACCGGCTCTGAAAGTGATACCAAACGTCTTAAATCCGACTCAAATGAACTTAACGGTGACATTGGTGGCGGTGCAGCCGGTGGTCTCGCAACCAACAGTGCTTTTACAGTTATTAAGACCACTAGTGATGGAGCACTTGATTTGTCGGCTACGGCTGCCAGTAATAGTTCCGATAATAGTGGCGATAATAAACGTAAATTTGAAGTAAAAACCGGAGAGGAAGGTATGTATATATATATGAGTGGTTATTAACAGATAGTTTAAATGGTATTTTCAAAAATTATCAACAATTCAGATGAACAAAACGTACTACAAATGCACTGTCGATTGTACGCCTGGGAGACCGCTACTGACCAGTGGCGCGAACGAGGACGCGGTTGTTTGCGGCTGAACGACACTATCAAAGATGAACGCCTGTGCTCGCGGATCGGTATCTAATCGATTAGTCGACCATTTTTTAAAAAAATATATTTTTTATAAATTTATTTTCTTTTATTATCAATAGTTATGCGAACATCCGGTGCGCTGCGGGTCATACTAAATGCACACCTGGTCTCTGGTATGCGATTTGATATGTCCAACGAACAGTGCTTACGATTTACTAATGTCGATGGCATTTATCTCATAAAAGTATGACTAGTTTGAACACTACTGCCGGTTCCCTTAAGTTTTTTAATTAATTAATATCTATTTGTTTTTTTTTAAATAATCAATGATAGGGTGCACCCAAAGATATTGACCAATTGAACAGCGCTTGCGAGTATAGGTTACGGGAGATAACCAAACGCCAAAAGTATGACACCAACAACACTAGTAGTAGCGGCGGTAGTGGTAGTGGTTGTAGTACTGATCAATACTCGTGCGATGATAGCAACAGTATCATTGAGATTAATACCGCCGCCGCCATCATCAACAACAACAACAACAATAGTAACAACAACTCAAATAGTAGTAATAATACTAACAACTCATTGTCTACGACGACATCGACGACACCCACAACACTATCGCCTCAGCCATCAGTGGTTAAGCATTCGATGGTAAACAACAACAACAACAGTAATAGCGAGACTGCCATCACCTCATTGTCGTCGCCGTCAACACCGCCGACCTTAGCTGTATCGGCAGCACAGGTGGTATCGTCACCTCTACTACTACTTCAACAACAACAACAACACCTTCACAATGTTATGGACGATACCAACAACAATGGATCCAATGATAGTTAATGATTACATATATATATCTCATCATTTCATAAGCCATTATTAATATTATCATTGCATTCAAAAACAACAACAAAAAAACATCGCTTCATATATCACACACACACACACACACACACACACACATCATACCTGGCCTACACTCACACCCAACTTCTCCCACTCCCTCTCTACCAGTGTCTGGTCTATAGATTTACTACACAGACATGAAAATGGAAAAATCATTGCTATTATTAAATTTGTTGTTGATATTGATATTCTTGTTGTTGTTGTTATATATTTGCTGTGTTGTTGTTAATGTTGTTTTTTTGAGAGCTTATCTAAGATCCCTACTCTCTGTGGGCGCTTTGAAAAAAAAAATTTGTTAATGAGTTAGTTAATGAATTAAAATATATATATATATATATCTACATAAGCCTACCCACCCAAATATGCGCCCTCCCGCCCCCCAAATATAACAACATTAGACATACACACACACTCACATATACATACGGCAAATACAATAATTAGTTGATTTTGTTTTTATAAATTGATTATTAAAAATAAAGTAATTAATCGATTGATTACTATATTATACAACAAAATGTTTATTTGTTGTTGTTTTTTTATTATTATAATTATAAGTAGTATAGTAGTACTATGTAATAAAGTAAATTGATAATTAAGTATATTATTATTATAATGATTATTTAATTTATTTAAAAATTTAAGTAGTTTTTTATTATTATTGCCTACATATGTTATTATTAATATTTTTTTTATTTAAAAAATTTAGAGAAAAAACAAAACAAAAATACTTTTTTTTATATAAAATTTAATGTCACTTATTGTCTTTAAAAATTTATTTATTTAATAAATAGTTTTTTTAAAATTGCAAATTATGGTAATAATAATCAAAAATATATTATTAAATTATTTATTGATTTTTTCTATTATAATAATAATAAATAAAGTTGATTTTTAAAATTAAATAAAAACACATATAAATGAGTTTATTTTAATAAACTTTATTAAAATTTTAATATTACAAAAAAATTCAATATATTTATATAATAATAATAATAATATAAAACAGAAAAATTAAGATTGTTTTACAAGTTAGTGTATGTATACAGAGTATAATAACATTTTATTATTAGATTAATAAAAAAAAATCTATAACAATAATTTTTAATTAATTTTTCAGCATATACAAACAATTTAAATTAATATTATAAATAAATTTAACAGGCTAGTTATTTTTTTTAATAAAAAAATAGATATTTTATTTTTAATGATGATATGAATGTATTGAATAGCAAAATATATCTTTATATCTAAACTCATCGAAGGCGTCATTTAACTGTGCTTGCTCCTTTAGGTTTTTTTTATATAAATATAATGAATTAGCATTATAATAATTTTTATTTCAACAAAAACAACAAGGTGATTTTTGTTTGTTGGTATTACGGTTTAGATAATGGTTTACATAAAAATAGATAAAAAAAAGAGAAAAATACAAAAAAAACATTAACTAAAAAAATAATATTTAAAAATCTTAATATAACAATTAAAAAATATAATAATAATAATAATAAATGAAATAAAATGAATAAAATTTTTAATTATATCTGACCTGGATAATTTTGAGGCCCATTTTTTTTAGCTGTGAAACATTTTTTTAAAATTTTGTTTTTATAGAAATTGTTTTTAAATGGTTTATCTCTAGATTGAAGGCCGGCTGATATAATGCTACTAAAATATAATAGGATTAATATGTAAATTAAATGTGATATGTTAGCTATATTAATAATAATTAAAAATTATCATGCTGATTAAATAAAATAAATAATTAAATAGGTTATTAGTAAATATTGGAGTAATAGTAGTATCATAATAAAATTATCCAGATCATCATAATTAATAATATAGTAAATAATATGCAGATATAATATTATTTAATTAAATATATTTTGTTATTTTATATATATTATTAATTAAATAATATAAAAAACAAAACATATTTTTTGACTATCAAAGTCATCCATCAAAAAAATGAAACAAAATAATATATTTATTACTAATTGATACACAAATAAAAACTAATTAATCAAATAGATAGAGATTAAGAGCTAGAGGTAGTAATGAATGGCATTAATAGTAATAATTATATTGATTAGTGAATTAATTAAACAAATAAACAAAAAAAATGTTATTATAAAATCAATTAATTAATAATTAAATAAATGTAGAGTAAAATAATATATAATTAATTATCAATGATAAAATATGATTAATTTTATATATGAATATAAACTAGCAGATAAATAAAAATTAAAGTTATGAGTGACTATTAGTTACTAAATAATATATATATATTAAAAATAAAGAATTGAAATTATAAAAAATAATTATTTTTACAGTTTTTTGTGAATATTATTGTATGAAAAAGCGATAAAATTTTAAAATTAATATCAATAATATACTAATTGTATAATAAAATTGCTAATTCAATAGTATAGAGTCTATAGTATAGACAGACTAATTTTTTATACTAACAATTTTACTATAACTTGTTAATCTATTATTTAATATATTAAATAAACTTAAATATTTATTTTTTTGAAAATGTGACTGTTAATCATCTAGGTTTTTTTGTGTTAGAAAACATCTAGCAATATATATACAGTATATATATATTTAATACAAACAAACATAATATAGTTTAAAAACATAATAATCTAATTATCTGTGAACCTTAACATCGGTTGTCTTCATCGACTGGGCTGACTGTCCCCTAGATTTCCTAACCAATCGATAGCAAATGGCTGCTACGGCCAACATTACCAGCAATACGACGATACAAATAATTAGGATTACCCACCAATAAAAGTGACAGTATATGGACCGATAGGGATAGTCGACACACTGGTATCTTTCCAGAGAGTTGCGCAACTCTGTCTTACGTATGGCAAAGTTACGGAAATGGTCTTCCATGTCGTAGTCGGCACCGGGAGCGCACCTGTACTGGACAGCCGTTTCCATACAGTCTAGAACATCCCAGGTATAACAGCACAAATATTTGATCTGCCTGTCCGTATAGGTAGTGCCGCCCCAGTCGACAATGGCTTCCTGACGACACTTTTGATAGTCGCCGTCGTTTTCCAAACGGAAATCACAGCCGCGGCCAACACTGAATGCCAGCGAACCGAGCGGTGACAACTGGTGGCCGCTATACAGTTGACTGCCGACTGGTGAGCCGGGAAATCGGTTAAACATGGCTGCACCGGCTGGACCGGGATTGAAAAATTGAGCACCTGGATCCAGTGCTACCTGAGTTTCGGTGGTATGGATTAACAACGATATAGTTATAATAGCCAACATTGATGTGGTCATAATACAGGTGCTCATTGTTGTTGTCGTTGTTGTTGATAATGTGTTAAATAGTTTTAACATTTTGCACATTATTATTATTAAATTTAAAAGTTTTATTTATTTAATCTATATAAATTTTATTTTTTTTAAAAGTATATAAAAAATAAAACTTTAAGTTTATATCACATTAAGTAAAATCACAATAAATATGAATATATATATATATATATATTACGTTATAATTAGTATAATATTATTGTTATTCAATTTATTTAGGATATTATATAATTTTATTTTAAATAAAAAACTAATTTTTATTAATTAATTGATAGAAAAAGTTGTTAATAAAAAATAATAAATTATTTTACTTTGATTTATGGTTTTTTTTATAAAACTATAGATTGCTGTTATGTTAAAATATTTGAACAGTTAATCAGTTTGATTGGTATGTAAATTAATAGTGAAGTTAACAACTCCCCCACACATATAGCACATAATTATTACTATTTTTAGTTATTATTATTATTAATAAACTGTTAGAAATGAAAATTGTGTGACAAAAAAATAATATTTTGTGATACTATGATAAAGTATTAAATATATTATTATTGTTAATGATGTTAATAGCTAACTGTTATATTATTATTTTTTTGCTATTATTATATATATACTATACTGTATATATATACATAAGTTTTCTAAAAATTATATTGTATTCAAATAAAAAAAATAAAAATTAGTTCCACTAATATATACAGTATATATATATATATAAATATTTTATTTTATTCAAAAGTTTGTTTCAATAGATTTCTCTCTCAAACTATACAAACCATAACATCCCTTCCCTTTTTATTTTGACAACAAAATACACATAAAATATTTAGCATAATATATCACTAAAAAAAATCTTACCTATTATTTAAAATATTTTTTAACAATAATGCTAAAACATATATTAGACAGGAAACCATAATAATAATAATAATAACTTTTACTATTAATATTTTTGTACAATAAATAAATCACTACATGTCAAAAAATCATTATTATAATTATTTTATTGTTAATGTGATTAGTAGGTTATTATTATTTTTTTTATAAACACAACTATAGTATTACTAATAATAAAAGTTTTTATTTATAATGCTTCCGATATTATATATATATATTAATACAAATATTTCATAAATTTAAATGTTTATTATGTAATAAATTTAAAAATTGTGTAATTTATATATATATATATATATATATATATTTACTGTATAATGTATACAGTATTTTGGTAAAATATTTATCAAAATTTAATACTATTTTAATGACACAGTTTAAACTATTTATAAATTATTTTTTCATAATATCTTTGCAATTATAAATTAATATATTAATATGAAAATGTTGGCTTTAAATCAAATTGTTATTGTTAACACTGAAAATTATAGTTAAACTTATTATGTTATTATAGTTATATTTTACTATAGAAATACATTAGATAACAATATTATACAAAAAATTGTTTTTTGAAAACTTTATGTATATATTAAATAAATATTTATGGTTAAATAATTATGTTAAACTTATTTAGTGTGAAATTTATTTCAATGCTAAGTTATATTGTAATAGTGAACATCAGATGACAAAATAACTTTTAATTAGTAATATTTTAATTTTTTTTAAAAATTATTTTAAATATTTTATTATTTGTACTTATATTTTTATATTTTAGTTTCTCTTTATATATTTTTCAACTAATTATATATATTTTTACAATAATAGTGTTTAATTTATTTTTATTATTAAAAAATTGAAAAATAAAATTATTATTTTTATTTTTTTGGTATAAATTAATGCGAAAATTCAAAGAATTATTTAAATTATATTTGCAATATTAAATGTTTTTTATTTAAAATAATAATGCTAATTAGTATTTAAAAATTATTATAATTAAAATATTTAATCATTTTATCAATATTGTTATTGAATATATAAATTTATATATACATAATAGTTTATAAGTGATAATTGTGACAATATTGCTGTGAATTACAATTTTCTACAAATTATATATTTGTGAATAGAAAAAAACAAATTATTATTAATTAAAATTAAAACATTTCTGAAAATTAATCAATTCAAAAAACTTTAAATTTAATTTATAAACAAAATATACAATTTTTTTAATAATTAAATTTAATATTTTTGCACAATTTTAATTTTTAATTATATAAATTTATATATATATATATATATATATATATTAAAACAGTATATAATTATAAATATCGTATACTAAACATCTATATATATATAATTTGGCAAACAATTAACAAACAAACAAACAAACAAATTATTATTAAAATACTAGTCAACTCCAATACATTCAGAACAGTCGGGTTTAGTTGAACACATAGTAGTCAAACAGCTCAGATAGATAATTATGACTACCAGTGCCCACAATATAAACAAACGCTGATGATTAGTAGCACCAGTAGTAGACATTGAACTACTATTGCTTGTCATCATTATTGAAAACATAGACTGTATTATCAATTATTATCTGATAAAAAACATTTATAAATAAATCTTTTTTTTTAAATATGATTTTTTAAAACTTATGCTTAAACAGTATTATTATGTAATACCTTATTGTTGGTTTGTTTAACTGTTTAAAAGTCGGATATAACACTAACTAACTAATAAAAAAATAAGTACCCAATATCTATATGTTTTATGTAAAATATGTTTTTATTTTTTTTTGTTGTTGATTATATTGACGTAAAATATTAGAAGAATTTAAAATAAAAATATGTTTTTTAACTGATATATAATTTTTTTTAAAAACCAATTAATAAAACATATTAATTAAATGAAAAAGATATGCAAATTAAAAAAAATTATAACTAATAATTTTTCTTATTTTAAAAGTATCTCAATTTAGTAAAAAATAATATACTGTTTTAAAATAGTTTGTATATTCAAAGTTGTGAAGATTTTTATCTTATAATATAAGCATTTATAAAAATTACACTTTTTAGTAATTTTTTAAAATAATATGTTTTATAATATACTTAAATTAAAATTACTTAAAATTAATATTTTAATCTATAAAATCATATTTATATAGATTTATATTCTATTGATAATTTAAAATTAGGTTTATTTTTTAAATTTACTAATTATATCATATTATAAAACATTGTATAGTATTGTTAATAATAATGTAAATATTCATAGTTACTAAACTGTATTATATTAATATTATATTATATAAATAATATATTAATATTAAAAATTTTTCGTTAATAATAATTAGTTTTCACACAAATTATTTTTTTTACTTACTCAAAACAGCTTTAATATCATAAAAATTATTATTAAAAAATTAATAAAATTAACTAAAATATTTTATTTATAATTAGCATTATTTTTGTTGATTAGTTTTATTATTTCACACTAACTCGTATTTATTAATTTAGATATTACTTAAGTTTTTTTTAGTTAGCATTTAATGTTTAATATGAATTTTTGTAAGTATATTTGGAAATATATTTTTTTATATGACGTATACATTGATTTTTAAGTTATTTTAATGTAAACTATAAGCTCATGTTTTTAAGTAAAGTTATTATACGATATCTATATTAGAAATTAGTATATAACATATGGTATAAATACATATAAGATATTTGAAATCTAAATTAAACTAAATTGAAAATTATTATGAAATGATTATTTTGTCATTTAGAAAAAATAATTATTGAATAAATTCTTTAATTGAATAAATATTTGAATAAAAAATGACATTGATTATTTTTAAAATGATAATTATTCAATCACTTTAGAAATTAAAGTTGGAAAATATTTTTTTGTTTAAATGTTATTATTAATAAATTTTATATTCAAACAAATTGTCTAAAAAAAATAATCACTTTATAAAACATGAATTGCATTTTAACTAATTATTTTATATAAATATTTTATTAATGTTAAGTTTTATAAAGTAATTTATTATAGTTTTTATCTTAGTTTTTATTTGAGTTAGTCAATAAAACAATATAAGAAATAATTATTTAGAAAAAAGATAAATTATAACATTATTTTATCTTTAACAAATTAACAAAAAAGTAAAATACATTTTTATTTTAATAAATTTTATTTATTTAAATAAATAATTAGACAATAACAATATTTAATAATAATGTTAATTATTATTATTATTAAGCATATTAATAATTAATTTAATATTGTAAATCATTTATTACAAATCAAAATTATTAACATTGAATTTTTATGCATATTTTTGTCACAAACAAATAAATATATATTTTATTAAATAATTATTTATTTAAAACTGTAAATATAAGCAAATAATAAATTAGCGGTTTTTTGAAAAATATCTAACTTTTAAATTTAGACGATTTTAGCAGGATAGTTTTTTAATCAAATTAATTAAAAATAATGTTATTATATATATATATATATATTGTTAGACTTGTTTTGCTAGTTGTTTATAATAGTTTCGGTTAATTTTGCCGACACATGTACGCCGGATATTCGTAACAAATACTATATTATTGGTCGACAATTTAATTGCCGAAAATTTTTCTGAAAAATATAATATCATAAAATTATATATATATAAAAAAAATAAAAATTATAAAATAGTTATTTAAAAAAAATTATTGTAAACTACTAAAAACAAAATATAATAGATTCAAGATATCATATATATATATATATATATAGATAGATATTATACTAACCGTTAATGTATTGGCAAATTTCATCAGCAGCAGCACTGATACCATGATTTTGACATTGATTATCATAACGTAGTTTAGACTCAATTAGTTGAATATAAACACATAGTTTACAAATACCACTGGTGTCGACATCACCACCGGTTACTACTGCAGCGCCAATAGTCGGATGTCTTATCAAATATGATTCAATAGTCTGTGCGCTAATTCTGTTCAATACATTGTTATGATAAATAGGGATAAAATCAGCTATACGTCCCGTTAGAAATAACTGTCCCGTTTCGGTATAGTAGCCAATATCTCCCGTACAAAACCATTTATTATTGACGCCGGTATTAATCGGTAAACAATTTTCCCGATCCTCATCCTTAAGATAGCCGGCAAACAGTCGTTGACCTTTGACACAAATCTGTCCCTCCTGTTCGGGACCCAATGGTTTACGGTTATCATCTATACCAACAATCTTGAGTACTGTTCCCGGTACTGGTTGGCCAACATTACCCGATTCGTATTGTTGTCCACAATGTGTTGTCTTTGATGTTATTGGACCGTATTCCGACATACCGTATCCTATATTACAATATAACAAAAAAAAATACATTTATCTATTATATTGAATTGTTTAATAATTATAATTAAATATATAAAAAGATAATTATAAAAAATAATAATTATAAAAAAATAATAATTATAAAAAAATAATAACTATAAAAAATAATAATTATAAAAAATAATAATTATAAAAAAATAATAATTATAAAAAAATAATAATTATAAAAATAAATAAAATTATTACAAAATTACTTTCAATTAATTTGACATTGGTAATTTTATCGAAAAATGTTTGTACAACATTTGGATCTAGTTTTGCACTAGTTGATATTATTAATTTAATACTAGACAAGTCATATTTGTTAAACAAATCATCGCAATCATTGTCACCATTGGCTAACTGTGCGGCCAAATGTGGAAACAAACGCAATACGTTTATCTGATATTTACCAATAGATTTGCACAATAAATGGATATCCAGTTTGTCATACAATACACATTTGGCACCAGTCATTACCATTGATAGTATAGATCTGGTACCCGATTTGTGTCCAAATTGCATTGTAAACGATACGGTAATATTGTTGGAAAATGTTGGATATTTGAATTCATCATCCAATACACCCCATTCTACCCAACCATTGCCTGTATAAATAAACTCCCGGTGCGGTAGTCTAATAATTTTCGGTCGATCAGTTGTACCCGATGTATAAACCAAACAATACATATCGATTTCAGGATCGATTGGAAAGTATGGTATACTCGGGGCCAGTGTTTGATCTCTACTACCTTTACTAAGTAACTGTTCAAACGTTATGTAATTATTGCATTCAAAGTTTATTATTGATTTTTCTTCATTGTTATCAAATATAATAATATGTCTAACATTTTGATTATTATTATTATTATTATTATTATTATCACTGGTAATTGAATTTGCCTTAATATTAGTGTCAAATAATAGATGAAATTTATGTAAATCTTCCAGTGATGTCATAATTACAGTAACACCTACTGATCGGATGGCATCAACAATATCCTGATCATTGAAATCCTGTTTTAACGGCACAAACGTATTGCCCAACCATTGTATGGCAAATCTCATTACAGAATGTTGTATAGTATTGTTGCCAATGATGGCAATAATGTCGTGTCTAATGAGACCAACCATATCATCTACCAGTGCTGCAGCTATACTCTGTGATTGTTTAATTAGTTGTCCAATAGTCAACTGTTTACCAGTTTCAGATTGTATCTAAATTAATTAATTTAATTAATTAATTGTAATAAAAACATATTTTTTAGACCTAATAGTCTAACATAATAAACAGGAAATTTAAAAAAAAATAATATTGTTTATTAAAATAATTATATCAATACAATAATATAAAAAAAATATTTAACTCTATAATACTATACAAATAACTAAAATATAAATTAAAAATTTTTATATTTATGATAATCTAATAATTATTATTTTATTCTAATAGTTAAACTATTGTATGGTTTAATCTAATTAAAGTTTTAATCTAATATTTATAGAATTAATTTTTTATTATTAATTTTAGTTTTATTGAGTTAGTAATTATTTAACATTCATAGATTTTATAACTTTGAAAAATAAAAATTAATTAATTAACTAATTAATTAAAATATTTACCAAACAAACATGATTTGGATCCCATTTTTGAAGCCAATGCCAACACAATTGTCCAACAGTTTTATAATTGATTTCAGGAATTAAATTTCCGTATAATATATTGTTTTTTACTAACATTTCAATAAATATTTTATATTAAAAAAAACTTTTATAATATTTGTTTTTTGAAATTAAAATAATATTATTTATTTAATATTTATTAATATTTATTTTTTAATTTTTAGTTTGTAATTACTAATTAAATTTATTAAAATTTATTTGTTTTTAGCTCAATAGTAAGCTAAATACCAGTATAAATAAAAATTGTTAATTTAACATAAAATATCTCTAGTCATTCAAATAGCAATAAATTATTTATTTTAATTTATAAGTTTGTATACATTTACTATACATTACACTAAAAAAAATAATTAAATAAAATATGTCAATTTAACATTACCATTTTATCTTATAACAAGGCAAAAACATTATAATTAAATATCAATGTTAAATATCAATAAAATATAAAAACCAAGTTTACTTTTTTTTGTAATATAATTTATATTTTTTAGTACTATTTTTAACTATTTTTAGTGAATATTTCTAATAACTAATGTTTAATAATCACAAATCTATCACAAACTTAATTAATTTTTAATATAATTAATTTTAATTTTTTGAATAAATATTTAGACAATAATAATATTTAATAATAAGTTAACTTTTTTTTATTATCATGCATATTAATTATTAATTTAATATTGTAAATCAGTATTATAAATCAAAATTAACATGGAATTTTTATGCATATTTTTGTTGCAATCAAATAAAATATATTTTATTAAATTTATTATTATTAAATAATTTTGTATTTAAAAACTGTAAATATAAGCAAATAATAAATTAGCGGTTTTATTAAAAAATATCTAAATTTTAACTTTAACTGAACTAAACATTATTGTTTTTTTAATCAAATTAATAATAAGTAATGTTATTATATATATATATATATATTGTTAAACTTGTTTTGCTAGTTGTCTATAATAGTTTCGGTTAATTTTGCCGACACATGAACGCCGGATATCCGTAACAAATATTATATCATTGGTCGACAATTTAATTGCCGAAAATTTTTCTGAAAAATATAATATCGAAAATAAAAATTATAAAATAGTTATTTTAAAAAAATTTATTGCAAACTACTAAAACAAAATATAATAGATTCAAGATATGTATATATAGTATACTAACCGTTAATGTATTGGCAAATTTCCACAGCAGCAGCACTGGTACCATGATTTTGACATTGATTATCATTTTCATCAATTAGTTGAATATAAACCCATAGTTTACAAATACCACTGTCGGTGTCGACATCACCGGTTACTACCGCAGCGCCAATAGTCGGATGTCTTATCAAATATGATTCAATAGTCTGGGCGCTAATTCTGTACAATACGTTGTTATGATAAATAGGGTAATAGTCAGCTAAACGTCCCGTCAGGTATAACTGTCCCGTTTCGGTATAGTAGCCAATATCGCCTGTACAAAACCATTTATTATTGCCGCCAACATTATCGGGTAAAACATCATTTTCCCGATCCTTATCCTTAAGATAGCCGCAAAATAATCGTTGACCTTTGACACAAATCTGTCCCTCCTGTTCGGGTCCCAATGGTTTACTGGTATCATCTATGCCAACAATCTTGAGTACTGTTCCCGGTACTGGTTGGCCAACATTACCCGATTCGTATTGTTGTCCAAAATGTATTATCTTTATGGTTATCGGACCGTATTCCGACAAACCGTATCCTGGTTACAATATCACCAAAAAAACACATATATTTTATATTCAATTGTTATTTTTATATTGTTTAATAATTATAATTAAATAGATAATTAGATAATTATAAAAATAAATAAAAAGATAGTTATAAAAAAAATTAAAAGATGACTATAAAAATAAATAATTATAAAAATAATAATAATTATAAAAAAATAAAAATAATAATTATAAAAAAATAATAATTATAAAATTAAATAAAAATTATTTAAAAAAATTACTTTCAATTAATTTGACATTGGCAATTTTATCGAAAAATGTTTGTACAACATTTGGATCTAGTTTTGCACTAGTTGATATTATTAATTTAATACTAGACAAGTCATAATTGTCAAACAAACAATCATCATAATTGACTAACTGTGCGGCCAAATGTGGATTCAAACGCAATACGTTTATCTGGTATTTAGCAATAGATTTGCATAATAAATGGATATCCAGTTTATTAAACAATACACATTTGGCGCCAGTCATTATCATTGAAAGTATAGATCTGGTACCCGATTTGTGTCCAAATTGCAATGTAAACAATACGGTAATATTGCTGGAAAATGTTGGATATTTAAACTCATCGGACAATACACCCCATTCTACCCAACCATTGCCTGTATAGATAAACTCCCGGTGCGGTAGTCTAACAATTTTCGGTGGGCCAGTTGTACCCGATGTATAAATCAGACAATACATATCTAGTTCAGGATCGATTGGAAAGTATGGTATACGTGGGGCCAGTGTTTGATTTCTACTACCTTTACTAAGTAACTGTTCAAACGTTATGTAATTATTGTATTCAAAATTTATTATTGATTTTTCTTCTTCATTGTTATCAAATATAATAATATGTCTAACATTTTGATAATTATTATTATTATTATTATTATTATTGTCAAATAATTGTTGAAATTTATGTAAATCTTCCAGTGATGTCATAATTACAGTAACACCTACTGTTCGGATGGCATCCACAACATTCTGATCATTGAATTCCTGTCTTAACGGCACAAACGTATTGCCCAACCATTGTATGGCAAATCTCATTATAGAGTGCTGTATAGTATTGGTGCCACTGATGGCAATAATATCGTGTCTATTGAGACCAACCATATCATGTACCAGTGCTGCAGCTATACTCTGTGATTGTTTAATTAGTTGTCTAATAGTCAATTGTTTATCAGTATCAGATTGTATCTAAATTATTAATTAAATAAATTAATTCATTGTAACAAATATGATATTATTAGTTATGATAAATTTTTTATTTATATGTAAACATATTTTGTTAGACCTAATAGTCTAACATAATATACACACAAAAAAAATAATTTTAATAATATTGTTGATTAAAATATTTATATTAATACAATAATAAAAATATTTTTGCTCTATTATACTATACAAATAAATATAATATAAACTAATTTTTTATATTTATGATAATCTAATAATTATAAATATTTATTATATATTTATTAAGTATTTTAATAGTTAACTATTGTATGGTTTAATCTTTAAAGTTTTCATCTAATATTTATAGAATTAATTTTTTTATTAATTCTTAATTTTAGTTTAAGTTTTATTTAGTTAGTTTAATTAGTTAAATTAGTTAGTAAAATTATTTGACATTCATAGCTTAAATAACTTTAAAATAAAAATTAATTAATTAAAACTTTTACCAAACAAACATGATTTGGATCCCATTTTTGAAGCCAATGCCAACACAATTGTCCAACAGTTTTATAATTGATTACAGGAATTGAATTTCCGTATAATATATTGTTTTTTAATAACATTTTAATAAATATTTTATATTAAAGAAAAAACTTTTACAATATTTGTTTTTGAAATAAAAATACAATTCTTTAAGTATAATGAAATTATTAATATTGATAATTTTTTATTATTAGTTTGTAAATATTAATTAAATTATAAAAAATTTATTTGTTTTTAGCTTAATAGTAAGCTAAATACCATTATTAACTAAATAAAAATTAATTTAACAGAATATATAGTCATAGCAATTAATAATTTATTTTAATTTATAATTTTGTTAACATTTACTATACATTAAAAACAATTAAATCAAATATTTTCAATTTAGCATTATCACTTTATCTTATATATAGGACAATAACTGAATTATTAGATATCAGTGTAATATATCAGTGTTAAATATCAATGTTAAATATCAATGTTAAATATCAATGTTAAATATCAATAAAATATAAATACCGAGTTTACTTTTTTGTATGTAATATAATTTACATTTTTTAAAGTAAATATTTCTAATAACTAATATTTAATAATAATTACCACAAACTTATTTAATTTTTCATTAAAAAATAAACAATTATATTTCTATTGTAATTAGCATTATTTGTACAATTTTCATTAATACAATTATAAATTATAAATTAATAATTTTATTTCAGTATTTTATTAGTACAATTAAAAAAAATTAATAAAAAGTATTAAAATTATTATAAAACGTTAAATTTAATGAATATAATATTTAAAGCAAAGTTTACAGTTTGTTACTGAAAAAAATATGTAAAGCTTATAATAATGTTATTTTTTATTTAAATTTATTATAATTATACTTATTACATACTTAATAGTATTGCTATAATTATACAGTTATTTTTAAAATTCAATATAAAATATTTAAATAATATAATTATAATTTAAAAGTAATGAATTATATAATAGTAATATTTTTGTTTACAAATTTACACTAATAAGTCAATTAACAAAATGATAACTATATGGTTTTTAATTAAAAGTATTTATCTATTTTGATATATATATATATAAATATTAATTGTATAATATGTTAATTAATGTAAATAACGTATAAATTATGTTTATTAAATAGGTTTTATTATTGATGATAAGGAATACAATTGGTTAATAGTAAATTATTGAAATTTATTAAAAACAAAAAATATTAAAATTACAAAAGCATTGCCTAATTATTAGTACTAATTTTAATTTTAGTTAATAATATTATTAATATAAATAAAAATCGGCGCTGTGTCTAGTTTTAAAAAAATAATAAAACATATATTTAATAAAAATTGTATTTAAAGTCACAATGTACAGTTTATTTATTTTATGAAAAAAACATTTAATTTTTATAATAATATAAAAATAAATAGTTATAATTTTATAACTTATGTAAAATAGTAATAGAAAGTTAATTAAAAAAATACATTAGATTAATAAGTGTTGATAACTTTTATATATTATATAATTATTATATGCCATATATTTTTTGACTAAATTAAATTATTGTTAAGATATAGTGATTAACAATAATATTTTATATTATAATTTACAGTATTTAGTAAATATTTTAAATGTGTACAGTAATTATAACTAAATAAAATTAATTAAAATTTAAATATTATATTTAAAATCTAATTAGATTTATTTTTGTTGTACTATAATAATAATTAAATAATTATAAATTAAAGAAATAAATATTGACAATAAATTCAATATATTCTATATATTTTAGATGTTTTTATAGAAATTTTTCTTATAAATTATTTGATTTATTTCAAAATTCTAATAAAACCGATTTATTATTTTAAAAAACTAAACTTTAAAAATAATAAATCGGCTTTATTAAATATTAATTATAAACATTAAGTTTATAGTATTTGCTAAAAATATAACAGTAATTAAAAAGTAATTAATATAATTTTGCATTAATATCTTATTTAATAAATGTTTTATATAAAAAAAATATTTTTTATTAAAATGAATCAATTATATTAAATATTATTTTAGTTTTTAAGTTGAATTAAATTATTATGTTATACTATATAATTAGGCTAACAGTAACAAACATTATAAAGTATTAATAGTATTGTATTAAATGATTTTAATAAGATTTTTGATTGAATTTAATTACAAAATTAATGTTAATAAATTAATAAAAAAAATATTAAAGAAAAATATTTACATATATATAAAAAAAGTTTAGACATATTTTATGACTATTTTAATTACAAATAAAAATTAATTTTAACAAAATGATTATTAAAAAAATAAAATTTATAGTCTATTATTTCACAATTTATTAAATAATATGACTAGCAAATTGTAAGTAGTAATTTAAATAGTTTTCGATAAATTAACATTGCTCAATTATAAAATAGAAAGTCCAATAACTTATATGTAAAATATATGGAAAATGTTTAGTATATTATTGTTATTATTAATTAATTTTGACTTTTATTAATATTAGATATTTTATTAAATATTACTTAATGTTTAAGCATTAATTTTATTGTTAATAGTTTATTAGTTTTCATATAAATATTTTAGTAAAATATTAAAGTTATTTTTTAAATTTATTATATAATAAATATATATATATTATACTGTATTATTTACATAATACCTAAATTAGGTAACCTAATACACTTTATTATTAAAATTTATTTATTTAATTTTTAATTTACAAAATTATTAGATTATATCACTTTTTGATTTTATAAAATAGTTTATAATTTATAATTTTTTAAATTAAATTTTACATTATTTAATTAATATACTAATTAAGTAGATTAATAAATTTAACTAAATTTTTAATTAAACTCGATTAACTTATATTTTAAAATAATGAAAAACAATTACTGATTTAAATTAATTTAATAATTATTTTCTAAAAATTATATTTTTAAAAAACTCTATCAATTAGCCGACATTGTTGTGTATATGGATTATAAGCGATACAATTGGTAACAAAAGTTCGGTATATTTTGGCCACAAGTGTTGCGGTCAGCGATTTTGAGCCCAATCGGGACAAACAGTGACCAAACTGACGGTCGCAGTCACAACTGCTTCTGTTTAATAAAACAAATTTGATTTTAAAAATTATTTTTATAATTATTATTACAAAAAAAAATCAAAAAATGTTTTTTAAATGTTTTAAATGTTAATTTATTGGAAAATTTAATAATAAATATTATAAAAATATATAAATGTTTATTTAAAATATTATTTTATAATAACAACTTTTGTTTAATGAAAATAAATTATAATTATTTGTTATAATTTTTCGAAAATCTAATAGTTTTACTTATTTGATAGTAACACAAAAAAAATTTTGAAAATTTTGAAAAAACACAAATATAATATTTTCTTTATAAACTAAAGTTATATGATATAAAAAATTATTACAAATTATTATATATATATAATTTGTAATTTAGTTATCACAATAATTAAGTAGTTTTTTCTAACAATTTTTAATAGAGCTAAAAAAATAGTTTTATATTTTATAAAATATTAATAAATAAATATTATTTGATTAAATAAAAAGTTAATTATATATAACTTACATCTGAAACTGAGTGTTAGGCAATTGACACAAATACTGGAGATGACCGGATCGGACACCGGGAGGGTTACAGTTGTCGTGTTGACGACAACAAGCATCGGTAGCCGCATCTGAGCCCAAATCATTGTAATTGCGGGCAGTATTGCCCGGACCGCACCATTTGGTATTGGGAAACATAACACGTGTAGGAAAACCGATAAAACGTTTTGCACGACTAATTGTTGGACTATTAACTACTAAATTATTATTATTATTATTAACATTATTACTAGTATTTTCACTAACACATTGATTAATTTGCAATATTATTAATAGTAAATTAAGCAAAAATATTATTATTAATGTTTTTGACATTACAGAAAAATAATACAAATAATTTTTAAGAAATATTAATTTTTATTAACTAATTAACTTATTAATAAAATATTTAATTTTTATTGTAAATGTAATATTTAAAATCAAAATTTACAGTTTATTATAAAAATAACACATTAACTATCAAATAATAGTCAAATAATTTTTTATTAAAATTTTATTTTATATTTAATAGAAGTTTAGTACTGAAACAATATTAAATACTACATTATATTATTAGTTATTATAATAATTCATTTATATTTATATATATAAAAAAACTATTTTGTTATTTAAATATCTATTGAAATTTATATTTAAACTATTGATAGATATTCAATATATATATATATAAATTACAATAGTAATTGTTTGAAATAATCATTTAAATAACAATAATATATTATTATTATATTATGATATCAATTTAAACAAAAAAAAATATTTGATGATAGACTGGCCTTGATGACACTATATATGAGGGCTAGTTATCATTATTTAGTTGGAAAAAAAGTATATTTTCATTTACACATAAATACACACACACTTTAAACTCAAACATTAAAATATTTTGAAAATATAATTATAATAATATAAATGTTTGGAAAGTACACATTGAAACAAAAAAACATATAAAAAATAAAATTAACCACAAAGTTCCCGTTAAAAATTTTCATATATATTTAAATAAATAATTTTTAAAAAAAAAACTATACATTTTCTATGTATGTTTAATATAATGCCCCAAGGGCAATGTTGAAATTATGTTACGATATTATAAACATTTGATGCTATAGTATTGCAAATCAAATAAAAAGTAAAAGTTTATTTTTTTGTGAACAAATATTTCAAATAAAATTATATATATATTTTTTTTATTGATAAAATAGATAATAATGTCAATAGTCAATAAATATAAAAGAAAATAATATTGTATTTTTTTATTTATTAATTACTGTATTTATATTTATAATAGTATATTATTTAGATTTTTTTTCATAAAAAGCAAATAATAAATAAATTATATATGTATTTAATTTAATAAAATAAATAAATTAGTAGGAAGTGAGATAAAATCACATAAACTTTTCACTTGTATTAATAATAATAATAATAATTGTAATAATTTTTAAAATTAATATAATTTACTATAATTTTTTTATGCAATCAAGAACTAGTATAACCAGAAAATTTAATTAAAAGTATAATAAGTTTAACAAATTAAATAATATGCAAAACAGTATAAACTAACATATGCTTAAACTAATTGACATAATTAAATATATAATAATAATTAAGTTAATTGAATTTAAATTAATTTATAAAAGTAAGTCACATCATAATAATTAAAATAAACTTTTCTAATAAATCTTCAAATAATTAACTCTTATTATTATACAATTGTTTAATTATATGTTTTTAAAATAATAATACAATTTTAGTAATAATAATAATTGATTATTAAAAGTTTATTAAAAATAATAATAATCTATTATATTATAACTATTGATTTATATGATATATTACTGGTATATCAAATAAACTTATAGTATTTTTTAAAAAAGTTAAAATAAAAATAAAATAATATTCAAATTAAATTTTATTACAGTTTTATTTGTGCCGCGCTTTCACCTTAACATACAAAGTCATACTAATAATATATTTTAGTAAAAAAACAATAATTTCATAATTAAAAAAAACAATAAATTAATTAAAAAATAAATAACATATAATACACTACTAGTAGTACAATTATGACCAATCAGAAACTTCTATTAACAATAGTACATTTTGATTTATCATGATGAACTAGTATGCACCTTGGTACAAATCTAGTATACAGGTGCAATATGGCAATGGCTGCCGGCGACTCCATGGGCTTTACTCGGGACAGACAGTCGCGAAACTTACGATCGCAATGACAACCACTTCTATAATATTGATTTTTAAAAATAATTTTAATAATAGGTAAAAAACAATAATTAATATTTTTTATGATTATTTATAAAAAAACTATAGTAATAATAGTTATATAAGATTTAATTATCAGAAAAAATAAAATGATAATAATAATAATTAATATTATCATATAATAAATAAAGAATATTATTATTATTGAAATCATTATTGGATAGCATACTAAATAAAATTAGAATATTTAATAATTATTTAATAATACTTAAGTATAATTAATATGAATGCTATTTAACTGATTACACAAAAAAAAATATTGAAATATAATATTATTATTATATTTTTCTAAATAATTAAATACACACACATATAATAAAAAAAAACTTTTATAAATTGTACTAACATTGTGAACAGTCCGTTATTGGCTACACCGCCGCAACCAGTGTCCAGTGCATCGACATTGATATCGCAGTGATCGTGCTCTCGGCAGCACTTATCGGTCTCCCTGTCCTCACCCAGATCGTGATAGGATCGGGCAGTATTGCCTGGGCCACACCATTTAGTATTGGGAAATGTCATGTCCAGATTGAAATTATTTCTAACAAAATTCAACGATGCCTTACGAAAAAAGTTCCACAAACGGGTACCGGAGCCGCTGTCCATACTGGCCATCATCATCGATGGCATCAAAACAAACAGAACAGTTAGTACAGAAAAAATGTCTACATTTTTTAGATAACGCATTTCACAACTAATTTATTTAATTGTCAAAAAAATAGGTTTCATAAAAAATATGGCGTTATTATTATTATTGTTATTTTTTAGAAAACAATAAAAAAAATTATTATTTGATAATATGAAAGTAAACTATATTATAATTATTACAGATATTTTATAACTACACAATATGTGTAATAATTAAAGTTTACTGTAATTTTTTTTCAATTATCATTGTTAGATAAAATTATAATACTCATAGAATAATAATATTAATGATAATAAATAATAATAATAATAGTGTAATAATAAAAGTGCACAGGTGTGTGCATTATTAATAATTTTTATATTTATTTATTTATAAAAATAATATTGTCTAGAAAATGATAATAATTTTAAAACTATTTTAAATAAATATCAATTATTTGTTAGATTTTGTATTTAAAAAAAAGATTAATTAAGTGATTATCTATTTATACAGTTGTTTATTATTTATAGTAATGCTTTATAATCTATAATATTTAAAAATTTAATATTTAAATGTTTTCATATGATTTCATCTGTATTTATTACTTTAAAACTTTAGATTTTTATAAATATTTGTTTAATTGATTAAATAAATATTTTATGGATTATTAGGTTTACTGTTTACAAAAATTTAAACTCCCCTAAATAATGTCAATTTTATTTGTATATTAAATATTTATTTTTCTAAATAATATTGTTGTTATCATTAGATTAATAAAGTTAATAAAAGTGAAACTTTTTACAATTTAATAAACATTGCTAAATAAACTTAAAATACTCATTTAATAACAATATTAAATTATTTTAGATAAAAAAACTAAATTTAGACGAAAATACAATCCTAAATCTAATTATTAATTTTTAAAAATAAAATAATTATTAAATTTTTTGTTTAAAAAATTATTCACAGTTTGTTATAAATATATAATGTAAATACTATGTATATAATTAAAATTGTCGGTAATTATAATAAACTATAATTTATATATAAATTTACAATATATTGAAATACTAAACTATAGAATTTGTGTACAGTTTAGTTTTGGTTTATTAAATAAGTTGTTTAATAATACTAATAATAATAATTAGATAACACTTTTGATCTAATAATTTGATTTTGTACTTAAAAATGAAATTAAGATAAGGATAAGTATTATAATCTCTGAATATTAACAATAATTTGTTATTATAAATATTATGCATAAAATATATTTATTAAATTATTAGCTAATTCTACTGTATTTATAAAATACGTGAAAAATTAAATATATATATTTATGTATTATATATACTGTATATTGAAGTCAATTTATTTACTTTACAGTTAATACTTTAATAATAATAATACTTGAATGTCCACATAGATTAATATATGGATTATATTAATCAAAATTAATATATCACGTAGCTTAATTTTTTGAAATTACTAATAAACTAAATAGTTAAAAATATTTTACTTGTACTTGATCAAATTATTTATACTATACATTGCGACTATTATAAACTACGTGACTTATTATTTTAATTTTTTTAATCATTATTAATATTCTACATTGTTAGGTACTACTTAATAATAATAATAGTAGTGCACTAAATTTACATTTAATTAACTATTTTTTTATATTTTTAAATGTTTGTATCCTAATAATAAATTAACTAAAATTTATTAAATACTTTATTATAATAGTATCGAAGATTGATATGTATATATAGTTTATTTTTTATCATAAATATTTAATTTTTAGTTGTTATTAATTAAAACAAAAAAAATCTATATATAAATTTTCTATTAATTATTTTTTATTATTATAAATACTGTATCTAAAAAAATAAAATAATATATATATATAAATTATATTGTAATTTTCATATGTAAGAAGCAGCCATTTTTCAAAAACAATTTTAATTAAATACAAATTACATATCATAATAAAATTGATTAAATAATTCACAAACAAAAAAAAACATATTTGATTTTTTTTAAATATAAATAATAATTGATAAGATAATAATTTTCAATTTAAAAGTACAATAGTGTTTATATTATTATATTTATTATATTATACTTTAAAAAATTTCTATTACATTAATAATAATATTCTAAAATGATTATCAAGTTATCATTGTTGATATTAACATGTATTATATATTGAAAATATTAACTTAATCATAATTTAATTAATTAAATATAAATATATAAATATTATTATTTTTTGCAGTTTGTATCGTACAGTTAGTTTGTGGTCAGGGAGGATACCATGAACTACAATACGATGTCAAAGCCCTGCGAGAGTTTGACGACTATATTATTGATTCATGTCTAACACCTGATGGCCAGTTGCCGGACACTGCCGATGAAATTGTAGAGTATTGGTGTCGGTAAGTGATTGTCATAACAAATATTGGTATTTTTAAAAAAAATAATAGTTATATACTATAATAATTATAAACTTTTTGCTATAGTGTGTAACACACACACACATACACTCAATATATATACAGCTTTTAAATATGTATATATTCAAAACATCTAAATATAGTAATGCCCTATCCAAACATCTATACCTACTGGGCCTACTGGAGCGTGCATTTGAACATAACATAGCACTGGTCAATATTTTCCGGTTGTCATCGTTTAGCAAAATACGTGACGTTCATCGCATGTGTCGCAATCGCCAGATTTTGCCAGTGATAGCAATGGTGTTACGGGTTGTCAACAAGTATTTACCACAATTGATGACCATATGTCCGATTGCCAAAAACACTTACCTGCATGTAGTCGATCCCAGATCGGGACTAACGGCTACACATTTAGTTTGGTAAAAAAAATAAAATCTACTGTACATACCTGTCCCATAATTAAATCTCTATCTATCTATCTATCATATCTATCTCTATCCTACATAAACTTTATCATCACTAGTAACTCAATATACACGCTCAACATTTATAGTAATTACAATATATTAATATAATTTAATAAAATTTAATTAATATACAATAATTTTAAAAAACTATATTTAGAGATATCTACAGTATTAGGTGTTTGAAATATTATAATAACTTTTTTAATCTACTAATCAACATACCCCCACCAACCAACCCCCCCCCCCACTTAAAAATAACAAACTATTAGTTTTCTTAAATATATATACTAAATATATTTATCTATATAATTTTAGCTTTATGAAAAAATTTATGGCTCAAATATTTGGCGTATTGCCGCCAACAATACAAAAAGCATTTATGCTGGATCAGTTAAGAAAGTTCAAACAAAAATTACCCATCATCAAATTGATTGTTCATTTACTTCATATCGACACCAACTTTAACGACTGTCCACTACCGCGCCGTCGGGCAGACAATCCATTGGGAATCAGGAGCGACATAACGGCATTGCTTATGGCCTTTGATAAGGTGTCCACTTATAGGCATTAAATTAATTAAAAAAAACTTGGATTTATTATTATTATTATTTTGTTGGTTGTATGACATTGTATGATATAGATTAAAATTGTTTGCTAATTAAATAATTTAATAAATAATTTTTTAAAAATAAAATAAACTATATTTATTTATTAATTATATAAATTAATTATTTTTTTTAGATAAAGCATATAAAATATTTGGTTGTTTAGGTATAAAATAATAACATTTTATGACATATTTAATATATAAATATATTAAATAATTTTTAGGAAAAATAATTTATAAACAAACAAACAAAAAAATACTAACCTATAAGTAACTCTATCTAAATAAAAATTATTTTAAAAATATAATTTTGTTACATTTAATAAACATTGCTAATTAAAGACATAAATATATATTATTATTATTTTTAAAAATAAGATTATTATTATTAAAATTTTATTTATAAATACTGTTGTGTGTATTGGATTGTTTTATTATTTTTAATATATATAATTAATAATTTAAATAAATAATACATAATAAATAAAACATATTATATATAAATACTTAATTTTTCTAATAGTTTAGATCGTATTACAGTCAGTTTAACCTTAAAATACAACAATTTTAAGTACAAATAAATATAATTTATATAATATGTATATTATACCAAAAGTTAAATAATCTAATTTTTAGTCAAATTAATTAAAAAAATGTATAATTATTAATTTTTTAATTAATTTTTTAATTAATTTTTTACAACAGTTGCCTCTAATGTAGATGTAGTCTAAAATTCATGTTCCGGTTAATTAATTTAAATAATATATTTAACTAAAAATTAGATTATTTAACTTTTGGTATAATATACATATTATATATATATAATATATTACATTTATATCAGGGTTAAGTAAGGGGGTAGGGGGTAAGGACAAAATACCCCCCCCTATATCGAGATTTTGGGATTTTACCACCCAGACTTTTTGATCCCCCCTAAAATTTCAGCGAAATTTTTTTAAGTTTTTAATTTTAAAAAAACCATAGTGTATCATTAATGCTTTTATCAAGTATTTTTAAGTATTAATAATACATTATTATTTTATTTTTTGTTAAAATTTAAGTTTTTGTTAATTTTTAAGTATTTTTTTGTATTTTTGGAAATTTTACCTATTTTCCTGGAAATTTATACTGGAACTTATGTGAACTTTATCGAATTTACATGAGAATATTCGGGAATTTTCTCTTGACTCCCTCCCTTGAATTTGGATTTTTGAAAAAATTGCCGTTAAAAAATGCAATAAAAATCTTACCCCACCCAATACCCAATACCCAATACCCCACCCCAAGATTTTTCGAGAATTTTGTAAATTTTACCCCGGTCTACCCCCCCCCTAAAATCCAAAACCTTGCCTAACCCTGATTTATATGTACTTAAAATTGTAGTATTTTAAGGTTAGACTGACCGTAATACGATCTAAACTATTAGAAAAATTAAGTATTTATATATAATATGTTTTTTTTAATTTAATTAAATTATTAAGTAATTTTAGTATTAAATTGCATTTTTTTTAAATATAAAATTTTTATTTTATACAGTATTTACAGTTAAATAGTGATTAATAATTAGAAAGTGTAGTACTCTTTAGTTAGTAGTTTAATAGTTGATTATTGTTTAAATTATATATCAATATATATATATACACACAGTATATATTTTTTGTTTGTTTAATATATTAATATAACATTTAAAAACAATAATGTCTAAATTATCATTGATAATTTTATCATGTAATTATAATAATATATATGTAATATATTGTATTTTATTAATTATAAAAAAAGTTAATATTTTTTAATTTAAACATTTTGTTTTGTCTTATTTTTGTTGTTGTCTCAGTATGTATCGGACAGTTGGTTTTGGGTCAGATAGAGGAGTACAGTGGTCAAGGTTTTGGTGGTAATGACTTGGATGTCGATGCCCTACTCGAGTTTGACAACTACGCGATGACAAGTTTTTTTACATCCGATGGCCGATTGCCGTCCACTGTCGACGAAGTTCAACAATCGTGGTGTCAGTAAGTGTTATACAATGAAAACAATATATGGATTTTTAGTTAAAAAAATAATTCACAAAAAACTACTATTTTCTTATTAATTATTAGATATATACTGTATTTAATTAATTAATAATATTAATATATATATTATATAAAATCGACTATGCAATAAACAACAAGCCATTAGCTATCATACAGTCTATACACTAATACACTACTCACCCACTTATCCACACACATACACACACACACTCACGCACCCACAAATTTATTAATACAGTATCACACATGTATTACTAAAACAATCATACCCACCCATCTCATTATTACCACTAAACTCCAGCATCCATTCACACACCTACACACAGACACATACATACGATAACAATAATAATAAACATCTATATATTTTCTTAATTAGTAACTTTCTATCCGATCACCTGTACGTACTGGACCTACTTGAGCGTGCATTTGCCCGCAACTATGGCCTGGTTACATTTATGCGTTTAAGTACACTGAAAAGCATACACGATATTAGCAAACTGTGCAGTCAACCTAAACTATTACATGGTGTGGCAATAGTATTTCGATTGCTCAACAATTTTTTGCCGCAATTGATGAAAATGTCTGATAAGGCCAAAAATGTTTACCTGCATGTGGCCGATCCTAATTCACCCCTTACAGCTACCGATCTGATTTGGTAAGTCATATCATATCATATTATAAGTATATTGTAGTGTACCGTACTATATATTACATATCGTTTTCTAAACTATCTATCCTAATAAATATTATTATTATTATTATTATTACTTTATATACAGAGTATAGTAGTGTTTCTATTATAAGGTTAGCAATTATATGATTATAAAATTATATGCAATAATATATATATAAATTATATGCATCAAGTAATTAGCAATTATATGTAAGAATACTATATATATATATATATATTGGCAAAGTTAAAATGGTTTTTTCGTATTAGAAAATCAATGTTTAACATTATTTTTTATTATTCTATCAAATTATTAAAAATTCAAACTACACAATTTTTATTAGCTTAATTATCAGTCTATTACTTACACTAACAAATTTCATTATAAAATATAAGAGTGTTCAATAATAAAGACGGTTTTAAAGACACCCAAACATAAAATTTAAATCTCTTAAGAATATTGTTAAAATTTTAGTTTTGTAGTTGAGCAAATTTTATTATTTTCATGCACTGGATAGCTGAAAAAATTAGAATTGTTAGGACGTAATTAAAAAAAATTAAAAATATCTAAATCGATTTAAAATGCAAAAAATCTAAAATAAACACTTTAAATTTAAAATAATTGCTGACAATATATGCTACAGAATATCAAAACAATTTTAATTCTAAAATTTGTTTAAAATTTTGTAGTTTACAGATAAATTACTTTAGCACAATTTCTAAATACAAAAATTAAGTTTTATTGAAATTATATAATACCTCATATAACTAATTTTGATATAAGTAACATTTAATGTTTATTACTAAATATTGTTAAGTTTTACAACAATTAAATTCATTTTTTAATTAGATTATTATTCTTAAGTGAACGTTGTTTATATATGTAAATATCGTTTTAAATAATTGATAAACAATATCAGAAAATGGAATTATTTATTAAAAACTCTTAATGTCAACTTTATGTTAAAATTTTCATTAAGTTGTTTTTATTTTTTTTTTATTTGTTTCAAAAAAATAAATTAGTGCATATATTTGTATAAAATTTAAAAAATGACAACTTTTAAGAGCTCACATTAATAAATAATAAAGTTTCATTTTTAAAAATGTTAAAATCATTGAATAAAAAAATGATTTTTTACTTATCATAAAAATTAGATATCGAAGTGTAAAAAAACCACATGTTTTAATTTTTAAAATTTTATTTTAGTATTTAAAATTTAATTTTTGTATAACTCGTCATTTCCGCTAACATAGTTTATTTTGATTTAAAATATGAGAATTCATAAAGATTTTCAATTTATCTTCAACTAAGCAAATGTTCAAATATAAGAGTTAAAAATCACTTAAATATTAACATGAAAGCAATTACAGGTTTTTCAAAAATTCAATTTAAACATATGAGTTCCATACGAAAAAACTATTTTAACTTTGCCAATATATACAGTATTCTTGCATATAATTGCCAATTATTTATGATTACTATTTGTATACATATATATACAGTATATACATATAATACAGTACAATACAGTACATATTGTAAATACAAATGTATTTATTATACAGCAAAAAATAATATTTAAACATTTTATTTAAAAATATTTTTTTTTTTAAATTAATTAATAAAAATCATACTTTTTTTAATTAAAATTATATTTTTTTAAAAATTTTAGTTTAATTAAAAAAGGTATGTCTAAAATAATGCACATGGTACCTGCAGCATTGAGATCGGCAGTAATCAAACAACAATTAAAACTATTCAAAGAGGAATTGCCCATGTGGAAATTTATATTTCAATCGTTACGTATTGATGTCCATTTCAATGACTGTCAACTACCGCGCGGTCCGGCGGCCAACCCGTTAGGCATACGTAGCGATATTACCGCAATGGTTATGGCCATGGATAAGGTGTCCCTATAAATGTTGTGTCCCCCAACTAATTAATTAAATTTATTATTATTATTATTGATTTTTTTTTTGAGTTAAATATTCATATTATTATTATCAAAAATAACATTTTATTTATAAGGATTAATAAATGAGGACTGTTGTGTGTGTATTGGATTGTTTTATTATATTTAATATATATTATTATAAAAAAATTTATTAATTTTTTTTGTACAGTTGGCTCTAATGTAGATGTAGTCTAAAATTCATGTTTCGGTTAATTAATTTAAATAATAAATTTAACTAAAAATTAGATTATTTAACTTTTGGTATAATATATATATTATATTAAATTTATTTGTACTTAAAATTGTAGTATTTTAAGCTTAAACTGACCATAAAACGATTTAAACTATTAGACAAATTAAGTCTTTATATATAATGTTTTTTTTTAAAAAAAAATTAATTAAATTATTAGTAATTTTAGTATTAAATTACATTTTTTAAAAATATAAATTTTTTATTTTATACAGTATTCACAGTTAAATATTGATTAATAATTAGAAAGTCTAGTACTCTTTAGTTAGTAGTTTAATAGTTGATTATCGTTTTAATTATATATCAATATATATATATACAGTATATATATATATATTGTTTCATACATTAATTTAACAATTAAAAACAATAATGTCTAAATTATCATTGATAATTTTATCATGTAATTATAATAAAATATATATATATATATATATAATATATTGTATTTTAGTAATTATAAAAAAAGTTAATATTTTTTAATTTAAACATTTTGTTTTGTTTTGTTTTATTTTTGTTGTTGTTTCAGTATGTATCGGACAGTTGGTTTTGGGTCAGATAGAGGAGTACAGTGGTCAAGGTTTTGGTGGTAATGACTTGGATGTCGATGCCCTACTCGAGTTAGACAACTACGCGATGACCAGTTGTTTTACATCCGATGGCCGATTGCCGTCCACTGTCGATGAAGTTCAACAAACGTGGTGTCAGTAAGTGTTATACAATTATGAAAACAATATATGGTTTTTTTAGTTTTCACAAAAAACTACTATTTTTTCTTATAATTATTAGATATATATAATTAATTAATAATATTAATATATAGATTTAATTAATATATATAGTATAAAAAAATCATGGCGACTATGCAATAAACAACACACCATTAGCCATCATACAGCCTATACACTAATATACTCACCCACATATCCACACACACACACACACACACTCACAATGAAAACAATATATGGTTTTTTAGTTTGAAAAAAATAATTGACAAAAAACTACTATTTTCTTATTAATTATTAGATATATACTGTATTTAATTAATTAATAATATTAATATATAGATTTAATTAATATATATATAGTATAAAAAATCATGGCGACTATTCAATAAACAACACACCATTAGCCATCAGTAGTCTATACACTAATAGACTACTCACCCACTTATCCACACACACATACACAGTCACGCACCCACAAATTTATTAATACAGTATCACACATGCATTACTAAAACAATTATACCTACCCCCCACTTATTATTACCACTAAACTCCCGCATCCACACACTCCTACACACCTACACACCTACACACCTACACACCTACACACCTACACACCTACACACCTACACACCTACACACCTACACACCTACACACCAACACACCTACACACCAACACACCTACACACCTACACACCTACACACCTGCACCTACACCTACACACACACAACAACAATAATAATAATAAACATCTATATATTTTCTTAATTAGTAATTTTCTATCTGATCATCTGTATGTACTGGACCTACTTGAGCGTGCATTTGCCCGCAACTATGGCCTGGTTACATTTATGCGTTTATGTTCACTGAAAAGCATACACGATGTTAGCAAACTGTGCAGTCAACCTAAACTACTACATGGTGTGGCAATAGTATTTCGATTGCTCAACAATTTTTTGCCGCAATTGATGAAAATGTCTGATAAGGCCAAAAATGTTTACCTGCATGTGGCCGATCCTAATTCACCCCTTACAGCTACCGATCTGGTTTGGTAAGTCATATCATATTATAAGTATAGTGTAATGTAGTGTACCGTACTATACATTACATACCGTTTTCTAAACTATCTCTCCTAATAAATATTATTATTATTTATTATTACTTTATATACAGAATATATTAGTGTTTCTATTATAAGGTTATTCATCAAGTAATTAGCAATTATATGCAAGATTACTATATATATATATAATTTATATATACATACAGTATTCTTGCATATAATTGCTAATTATTTATGATTACTATATATATATATATATTGTACATAAAATACAGTATAATACATATTGCAAATACAAGTCTATTCATTGTACAGGAAAATAATATTTCAAAAAAAAAATTAAAAATTATTAAACATAATTAAATTTATAAAAAAATTAATTAATTAATTTATTTATTTATAAAAAAAACCATACTTATTTTTTTTAATTAAAATTTTTTTAAAATTTTAGTTTAATTAAAAAAGGTGTGACTAAAATATTGCACATGGTACCAGCAATATTGAGATCGGCAATAATCAAACAACATTTAAAACTATTCAAAGAAGAATTGCCCATGTGGAAATTTATAATTCACTCGTTACGTATTGATGTCCATTTCAATGACTGTCAACTACCGCGCGGTCCGGCGGCCAACCCGTTAGGCATACGTAGCGATATTACCGCAATGGCTATGGCCTGGGATAAGGTGTCCCTATAAATGTTGTTTTTCACTAATTAATTAATTAAATTTATTATTATTATTGATTTTTATTTTTATTTTTTTTTGAGTTTTATATATAATTAATTAATTCTTTATATGATAATAATTATATAATAAATTAATTATTATTAATATATCTATATAATATTTTTATTAGAAATATTTTTTTAAAATTATTTGTTGTAATAATTTAATTATATTTAATTAATTATTGTGTATTTGGGTAAAAATTATTTTATTAATTATTTTTTATTTTACTATTTCAATAAATAATAAATGATAATTTATATAGTGTATTAGTATAAATTTTTATTATTATTATTAAATAAATATAAATTTAATATTAATTAACTATAAAAACTAATAGATAGTTATTTATTATAATTAAATTTTATAAAATTTTCTTATTATTACTTTTTTAATTTTTTTATTATTATTTTTTCATAAAGTGAGTCATACTAAAAACAAACATATTATATAATAAAGTATAGTATAAACAGTATACGTCTTATCATAGTTTTATACTATTGATTATAAATATAGTATAAATATTTTAGTGTATTTTAATGATTAATTGCTGACATGTAGAAATTTATATAATATAAATATTATCATTAATAATTTAGTATAAATATATTTAGAAAAAAAATTAGTGCAATTGTTTTATATTATTGTTTTATTTTTGTATAGAAGATATACTGTAATAATATATTTTTTTAAAAAGAAAATACAACAACAATAATAATATACATGTATTTAAATAGTTATTAGTAAAGTAATTAACAATTAAAAAATCATTTTTAAAAAAGTTATCAATAACATAAAACTATAGATTGATAAATGCAAAAAAAAATTTAACTTAAAGTATAATAACAAAAATTATTAATTTTTATAAAAAATATAATAATAATAATACTTTATTATACAATGGGAAACATATTTGAATCGCTATTCAATCGGCTCTATGGACCAAAAAAGTTAAACCTATTGATAGTTGGTTTGAATGGGACGGGTAAGACAACTATACTCTATAGGCTTAAGCTTAACGATATGTTGACCACTATACCGACCATCGGGTTCAACGTTGAGACTGTAGACTATAGAAACATATCGTTTACCGTTTGGGATGTCGGCGGAGGTGATCGTATACGGCCACTGTTGAGACATTATTATAGCACAACAAACGGTATCATATTTGTTGTCGACAGTAATGATAGAGATTGTATTGACGAGGCCAGGGATATGTTACATGAGGTGGTCGGCGACGATCAACTGGAAAACAAGTCGGTACTGGTGTTGGCCAACAAACAGGATATGCCCGAAGCGTTACGGGCGGCACAGCTTACTGGACGCCTGGACTTACCTAAATTGACTACAAAACACGATTGGTATATACAGAGTACATGTGCCCGAACTGGTGAAGGTATCTATGAAGGACTTGACTGGTTATCAGAATCGTTGATGAAAAACAAAGATTGATTGGAAAACAAAGTAATAAAAAAAACTTTTTTTTATTAATTTATTTTCTTTTTTTTATTATTAATTATTGATAACAATAGTTGATAAAAAAAATTAAAAGATATCACTGATGCTGTTAAATATTTGATATAGATATTGCTGGTATAATATATGAGATTTATTTTTTAATTAAATTAATTAATTAATTTTATAAAAATAATTATTTTTTACTTGCATTTAGAAAAATAGTCTAAATATAGTCATTGTATATTATATATAAATATATATATATATTTTAAAATATTAGTATTGATATATATATAAAATACTGTATAATTTAACTGTATTAATAATTTAAATATATATAAAAAATTATAGCTATTTTAATTGTATGTAACAAATGTACTAATAATTGTTTTAATTACTCATTTTTAAAAAAAAAATAATAATTTAGTTATTTATTTTATATTATTATTTTTTTTGCATTGTTTCTAACAAGTCATTTACATTAAGTGAGTCATACCTGGAAACAAAAACATAACATAACATATAATAATAATAAATACAGTACATTATAAACAGGTACGGTATGTCAAAATATATAGTTTTATACTATCATATTATTATAACTTATAAATATTATGTTGTTTTTTTGTATGTGTCGTCGATTGCATTGCAATCATGTAAGCGACTATATAGATAAAGTACAGTATATTTATATCAATAAAATAATATAATATTATACATAATAATAATAATAATAATACTTTATATAAAACACATCATCACTAAAAAACATTAGCATTATGCAACAAAATAGTATACATTGCATTATACTGTATATAATTTTTTTTATTAACTTATAATATTTGTAGTATTTTTAATGTTTACGATATTATATCGTATATATAGTTTTTTATATTAAAGGGTAGAAAATAAATTATTTTGATTTTTTTTGGTTGTTGTTGTTTTTATTGTTCAATTTAAATATACGTGTAATAAAACAATTTGTTAGTTAATCCACAACAAACTTTCCACGTTTTAAAATAACTATTTGTATATAAATATATATCATATTATAAATAAGTAAAAATACAAATTCAACATTTCTAGCCTAAACTAATAAATATACAGATGCTATTGTATTATATTTAATTTTTTTTATATATTTGATGACAGTTTACTTTTAAAAAAAGTTTTCTAAAAATAATAATTGACAAAAAATAATATTGTCAAAAAATATAATTATTATTATTATTATTACTGTGATTAATATGTAAAAAAATCGCTAATTATTTCACACAAAAAAAATTGTAATTAATAAAAAGTTTATTACAAATTTTTAAATAAAAATTATTAAATATATTTTTTGTGCAAAAATTGTGATCATATATTAAATATCTATATATAAATAAAAACAATGGGAAACATATTTGCATCGCTATTCAATCGACTGTATGGCCCAAAACAGATGCGCCTATTGATGGTCGGTTTGGATGCGGCCGGTAAGACAACTATGCTCTATAAGCTTAAACTGAACGACTTGGTCACTACCATACCGACCATCGGTTTCAATGTGGAGACTGTCGAGTACAGGAACATATCGTTTACCGTATGGGATATCGGCGGTCAGTCACGTATACGGCCACTGTGGCGATGCTATTATAACAATGCTCAGGGCATTATATTTGTTGTCGATAGCAACGACAGGGATCGTATGGACGAGGCACGGGAGGTCCTGCAGGAGATGCTCGGCTACGATGAACTGCGAAACGTATCGGTACTGGTGTTGGCCAACAAACAGGATTTGCCGAACGCATTGCGGGCGCCGCAGATCACTGAGCGCATGGAGTTACATAAGTTACGGACACATGACTGGTATATACAGAGTACATGTGCCACAACTGGTGAGGGTATCTATGAAGGACTTGACTGGTTGTCACAATCGTTGATGAAAAAAGTTTGATTAGAAAAAAATCATTTGTTTTATTAAATATTTTATTTATATTATTATTGACTACAATCTTACTATTTATTTAGTAGTCTACATATATAAGCCATATAAGCAATATAATTATATGTATATTATAAAATGATTGTCACAATTAGTTAATAGTTATAATATTTTATAATTAAAAATAATAATAAATAAGTAATGGAATTATATCTGCAAAATTGTAAACTAAAAATATTAATTTTATTAATTTTTTAATTTTATAATATATTTTATATATAACTTAATTAACTTTTAATAAATGACTTAAGAAATATAATGTACTGTATATTACTGTATTAGTTATTTTTTCATTTAAAAATAGATATTAATTATTAAATAGAAAAAATAACCTCGATTGTCTAATAGCTTATAATAAATTGCATAAAATTTAATTAAATATAAAATATGCCTTTTATTAAACTCTACAGTTTAATAATATTCTTAAAAATTTTTTTATTAATAAACTCAAAAATATAATAAATCAACTAATTATTTATTTTATAATATAAATTTTTATACAATATTTAAAAGTAATCAATTAGTGTAACAACATTAACATTTAGTGTAAATTAGCGTAAAACCTATAAAATTAAAATAAATAAACAAACAAAACTTTATACAAATAGTCTATTAATATAACAGCATTTTTATGCCCAAAATTTGCTAAACACTGTTTGTTTTTTAAATAAATTGTTTAAAACTATTATATACTGTATATATTATTAAATTACATCAAAAATACTGTTATATATTATATAACATATTGTATATATCATATAGTTTTTTAGTTTTATTTTTATCCCACAAATCCTAATCCCTTAATCTATTAATAACTCTCTCTCTCTCTCTTTCTCTTTMTCTCTCTCTCTCTCTCTCTCTCTCTCTCTCTCTCTCTTACTTTTGCTAAACAAGTAATCATGGATTCAGTTATAAATTGTCAGCCATTTGACGGCATTGAAGATAACAGCAATATTACCACCACTACTATTACTACTACCAGTGCATCCATCGTTAGCCAACCAACCATACCTACCACCACCACAACCATCATCACCGGTGGTCTCTGTCATCGGTTACCACTATTTCTACTATTAATACTACTGTTAGTCACTCCCGGTACGTTTATCCTAGTCGGCTACATACTGTTGCCTACAATACTGGGCATAATATTTCTATTGCTGGCCGGCACACACCTACTCTACTTTGTCCGACTTTTCTGCCTACTAGTGCGCAACCGACTAAATGTTCAATTTATGCGAACACGTGTCCAAGTATTTCTCAACGCGTGTCTCATCGCATGGACAATACTGTTGCTAATGTTGTTGGTGGTGGCGGCCAACGCACCGGCCCTACCGACCAGTAAACTACCGCCACCTTTGCTCGTATGGCTCGGTCTACAACTGTTACTATCGTGTCTAGTATTTGGCATACCGTGTCTTCTAGTTATATGTCCGGCCATTTGTGACACACGATAGTGCGATAATACGGCGGAAAAAAAATCTAAAGCGCGCCGTCCGATAGCTAATCAAAGTAATATATTAGAAGTTTTTTTTGGTGCTTTTTCAACTTACAAGCGCTAATACTGTAGACACTAATAAAAGGTACCAATGATGCAATGAACTATGTTTACAGTTTGGGCCCAAACATGTAAAAATATATTGGTATTTGAGATTACCTGTGAAATTGGTTTCGATATATACTGTATACAGTATGTGTACGGAAAGTATAGGTAATAATTGTGATTAATTTTATGTTTATTCAGTTTTTATATATGTATTATTAAAAAAAATTATATTTTGAACAAAAAAATAAATACTATTTAATATAACTAATAATTACTGTGACTGTAATTTATTTTATTATATTTAAATTTTTATAATCATATTTTTTAATTAATTATTTAATTAGAATGATGACACTCATGATAAAACTCTTACTTTAATTTATATATATATATAAATATTCTGTATATAATTATAAATCATTAAATAAATAAAAAATCGTATAGTAATAAATAAATTATTTTTTTGTTAATATTAATAATATAAAAGTTAATAATTTTAAGTTTAGTTAATAAAAAAAATCCGAATTTATTTTATTATTTATAAAAATAACACAATAAAAAAAATAATTTATTAAATATATTAATAAATAAAACTGTATAGTTATAAATTTAACTATTATTTATTAAGAAACTTGTTATAACACAATCAAATCATACATTTATATCAAAAATAATAACTCAATCATAAATTATTTTTTTCTATTAATAATTAAATTAAATTATATTTCCATTAAAAAACTTAATTATGTTTTTAGCAAATAATGTAAAGCAAAAAACAAATATAAATAATTGATTAAAAAACTGTATTTTCATAAATCATATTTATTGAACAAAATATTTTTTTGTTAGTAATCAATAAGATTGCAGATTAAAAAATATGAGTTTTATTTTTTTTGTCAATTGCACCTACAGTTTGAACACTTTGGACCACCAGAAGTATAGCAGTCGTACGGCTTACACGGCTTGTGGACAGCAGGAGGACGAGGGCAGCCCTGAGGGCACCTGTTTATCGTACAGTTACCCGTTGGTCGTTCAATACATGTCAACTGTGGCGGCTTAAGACATCGACAATCGGTACGATTGTTGCGACCGATGTTCACTACAGTTGTTTGGCTGATCGGATATTTTTGTTGGCCAAACACACAATACTGGCCATTATTTGGTGGCGCTATATAAATGCCAGGGTTAGTAAAGTAGAGGGTAAAGTATTACTGGTGAGTTGAATAGTTATGGGACAGGGATTGATTTGGACATAGAGTCTGAATAGGTTAGGCTGGAACAGCATTAATACTACTTACGGCAATGATAGTCAATAGGACAGCACGGGTTGTTTGGATAGTAAATGGGAACACAGTTAGTGTTGTTGGTGTTGTTGTTGCCGGGCTTTGATGATGTTTTATTATGAGAGTTGGTATAACAATTGCCTGGTCTACCGTTACAGTTAGTATTTTGACTGCACGAACATCCCGATCCCGATGACCACGACCACGATGATGCTGATGATGAGGATGACGACGATCTTTCAGCCAATTGTGGTGAATTGGGAAACAAAATAGGCATCAATTGGCCAACATTTGCCGGTGTCAGTGTCTCCCGATTTCCCGAAACCCCACTATTATTTTTGTTGCCATTAAATGATGACCGCGATTGTGGCAGTTCGGGCTGATAGTCGCGGAAACGATAATCTGGAAAATATTATAATAGTTATTATAAATATTTTATTAATTTAATTTAAAAAAATAATAATTAATAATTTACTTCGTTGGCTGTCCTGTCCCAGTGATAATGTTATCAATGATGTTGTTATTGTAATCAAACATATTATAAAAAATTGATTTAATTTTTTAAAATTGTAAAACATTTTTATTTTGTATCACTAAATAAAAACTAACTTTGTTTTAAACTTAATTAAACAAAATGAAACAATAATTTTTTTGTTGAGTTAAAACTTCTTATATATATATATTAAATATTTTTTTAGACAATAAATTCTTTGAGACTGAAATAATATTATCTCTTAATAGAAAATAATGGTTATTTCATTTCCCATTGTGTAATAAATAATTTATTTATTTATTATTATTATTATTTAATGTCTCAATCAATTATATATTATAATATCAAATTATATAAACTATACAGCTATTAATATTAATATCAATCAATATTATACAAAATATACAGTAATTATATTGTATTAATGTTGCGACTTTTAATGTAAAAATCAAAATTACTAATACTTTATACAGTATTAAATATACTACAATAAAACCTTGGATTATAGTTTAGAAATTTTTTTAGTTGTATTTACTCATTCATTATTAATTTAAAGACATTTTTACAGATTTAACTCATAATAGGCAATCATATAATGATATTGGAAATAATTTTCATTAATATGTAAACAAAAATATATTATTTCTGTTTTTTTTTCATTTTAACTATTATATCATATACCGGTATATTGTGTATATACAGTATATATATATATATATATATATATATATATACAATAATAATTGTTGATGTGTTGCATGATTATGGTGATAATAATTAATATAATATGATATTGTTTTTCACAACATAATAATTATGTTAATAAACTTTACTAAATCAATAGGTAATATATTAATCTGATAGCAATCAGATTTTATATTTAATTAAATAAGAAAATAATTAATTCATTTAGTATGAATCATACGGTATTGAAAAATTTAAAAAAAAATCTTAACCATGATTTTTAAATATATATATATAAATATATGGGTCTCGTTTAAAATATCCAAATCATAATATCTAATTCAAAATTAAAATCTCCAAAATAATAATATCTAAACTTCAAAAAACATTTTATCCAACTTAAATAATACTAATAAAAATATCCAAAATTATTTTATATAAATCAAAATATCCAAATTTATTTATTTTCAATAAATATTTATAATAATAGATAAAATTATTACTGTAAATTATAATTACACTAATTTTGGATATTTTTATTTAAATTAATTCATTATTTTTATATTATAAGTTTGGATATTATTATTTTAGAGATTTTTATTTTGGATATTTTAAATTAGATATTATGATTTTGGATGTGAGTATATATATTATATATTAAAAATATGGATAAACTTGTGATTATAGTTTTTAAAGATATTATTTTTCTGTGAACAAATCTAAACTGATTTGTAGAGATAAAGTATTTTTTTATTTAATAAAATATATTATTAAAATAATATAAAATATTATAATTGAAGTAACTTGAATCATTTAGTAATATTATTTTTTTAAATATATATTTGTTATTTATGTTATATAATTTACAGGTAATTTATATAAACATAATCAAAAAAGTGTCAATTATATTATTTTGTTATATTTATTAAAAAATATTAATTTACAATGGTTTTAATATATTTGTATGGAAACTGTATAATTATTTTTTTTTTAAATATAAATTGTTTAGTTAATAAAATATTTTATAGAATTTTTTAGTTATTTAAAAAAAATTTGAAAAATATTGAAACTAATTAATTTTTTAATTTTTGTGACTGTAATTTTTATTCTATTAATTTTATAATAAACACAAAAAAGTTATTATTTATATTTTTTTAGATTAAAGCTAAACAACATAAAAACTATTAATATAATTTATAAATAGATATTCAAATTTTTTATCAAATAAAAAAAATAATCATTAATTATAAATTTATATTTCAATAAATATTTAAATATTGTTCTCATTGTTTTAAATGAAAAAAGTTATATTATTATATATATATATTTATTAAAGTAAAATTAAGTTTACTATAAATAAATATAAATTTGATAAAAAATAATATTCATTTTTCAAGTTTGATAAAAGTTTATTTATATTAAAATGTAAAATGACCATTGTGATTAATTGTTGTAAATTGACTAATAATTTAAATAAATTAATTATAGTTATTTTTTAAGTAAAATAATTTATGTAAAATATATTATTATTAATACTGATTTCAATAGAGGTTAACATTTATTAAAAAATAAGAAAAATTTAATAATACATTACATAATTATATTAACTTATAATTAATTAAACTGAGACTTTATTGGTTATAATCATAAATTACTTTTCTATTGCTATAAAAAAATTAGAAAATATAATTATAAAAATTATTTTTTTAAAAAAAATTATTTAACTAAACTAAGCAAAATTAATTAATATTAATAGATGATTAGCAAAAAAGTTGATAACAAATATAGTAAATTCCCAGTTATTCATTGGAAATATATTCAAACAATAAAACCCGATCTCTGGTGCCGTCAAGTGTTCAATAAAATGTATTAAATTTAATTTTTGTTGCAATGTATTGGTTGAATTATTTGAAACAATTGCCGTATAGATTATAGCGTATGGTTTGTGAGCGTAAGTGGATATCCAAGTGGACAACATATTCATCATAAATAGTATACTAAATAGTAGTACAAAAATACAACTAAAAGTATACCGGGATACCGGTGCCGTATCGGGACGGCATATAAAATATAGGAATAATTCAAAGCCAGGTACCGATATATAATACAATACAAATAATATTAATTTAAATGTATGATTAAATTTCAAGATAATCTTGTATAACATGTTATGTCTATCAATAGCCAGTTTGATTAGTTGATAGCTACCAGTTTTAATGCCAATTACAATTGTTTCATTAATTTCAATAAATTTAAGTTTCAGATAAAAGCTTATCATAAAAAATGCAATCAAACAAGTAGTAGCCAGTGATGATAATTGTTGTGTATAATAGTAATAGACTATTATACTTATGATTATATTAAATATTTGAAAACCAGAATCGGGATCCCTGTAGGCCTGAACTGATGCATACAAAATGTTCAACATTTCCAGTATAACAATAGCCCAATAGGTCTGATTGATATAGTATTGGACTAAAAATGTCAAATACTTAGCAAATAGTTTATCATGTTTTGCATTCAACGGCAGCTGAAGTTTATTTTGTTTATAATCATTAAGAAAATCCAAAAAATACAATTGATTTGTCCATTCATGGTATTGATAGATCAGACCAATGATAAGCATAACCATTGAACAATCGCTGAATACTGCCGACAAATATTTAGGATTACCTATTATATAGGTCGGATCGGCTAACAGTGCCCGAACTTGTGGACGGTTAGCAATCGATGAACTGGCAAATTGAATGAATGCCATTAATACCAGTAGTTTGATAATACAATTGAAAAACTGGCGTTTCCTATGTTTGCGATGATTGACATAGTCGTCGATAGACCGATGGATAACAAAATGTTTGTATAAAAATATCTCCAATTTATTAACAATATATTCATTAGCCATTTAAATATAGTTTGCATATAATAATTAATTTAGACAAAAATTTAATTAAATTAACTAAAATATAAAATAAATATTTTAACTTAAGATAATAATACAATAAATAGTCAATAAAATATAAGATAAAATAATAAACTTTTTTTTAAATAAAATAAAATTCACTATATTGTTGAATAATTTATATAAAAATACTAATGATTTTTACCTCAGACTATATTTATATATATAATTATAAACTAAAAGTAAGTTAATATTATATCTTAACTATATATAAAAAATATGCCGTATATTTAAAGGACTTATTAATTATTAAAATTAAATTAACAATAAATTTTGTTAATAACCTTAAAGTAATCATTAAATTGTATATGTTTTATAATAAATTATTAAATATTTCTATTTATATATTTAATACTTAAAATTAGAATAGATAATTGTATTAAATTTATATGTGAATATTTTATTTAATATAATAATTAATATAAGAGTATTGTATTAAAAAAAACTATTATATTAGACATGTAGACAATTAATTTAAATAATGACATTGATTAAAGTTTGCATAATCAAAATAACTATTAAAATGTCACATAAAACATAATTAATAATATGTTTAATTATAATAATATCATATAAATTTTATTGCACTTAAAAATTAACTTATAGTATACTAAACTTATTTATTACAATAGTTAGTTATTTTTGTATTTATATAAAATTACTTAATATTAATAAATAATTTGAAAAATAACTTCTGATAATTACTATAAACTTTTTATAATTTAAATTCAATTTTATAACTGTATATTTATAGTGGATATCTCTTTACAACTAATACTGATTTCAATAGAGGATAAAAAATTTTTAAATTAAAAAATAATAAAATTTTCATAATACATTACATAATTATATTAACTTATAATGAATTAAACTGAGACTTTATTGGTTATAATCATAAATTACTTTTCTATTGCTTTAAAAGTAGAAATGTAATTATAAAAAAAATATTTTTTTTAATTATTATTTAACTAAACTAAGCAAAATTAATTAAAATTAATAGATGATTAGCAAAAAAGTTAATAACAAATATAGTAAATTCCCAGTTATTCATTGGAAATATATTCAAACAATAAAAGCCGATCTCTGGTGCCGTCAAGTGTTCAATAAATTTCAATAATTTTAATTTTTGTTTAACTGAATGTCTATTTTTAATAATTGATTTATAGAGCATAGCGTATGGTTTGTGAGCGTAACTGGATATCCAAGTGGACATCATATTCATCATAAATAATATACTAAATAATAGTAGAAAAATACAACCAAAAATATATCGGGCTACCGGTGCCGTATTGGGACGGCTTATATAATATAAAGCTATCTCAAAACCCGGTACCGCTAAATAATACAATAAAAACAATACATATTGAAATGTATGATTAAATTGTTTTACAATTAGATAGAGTATGTTATGTTTATTGATTGCCAAATTTAATTGATAATAATTATCACTTTTGATACCAATTCTAATACGATTATTGATTTCACTAAACTTTAATTTCAGATACAAAGTTATCATAAAAAATACAACCAAACAAGTGATGGCCAGTGCGGCCAACTGTTCAATACATAAATAGGTGTTTATTGAAGCTATTATTATCGATAGTATTGAAAATCCAGACTCTGGATCCAAATATGCCAAATACAGTACATAATTGTTAAAAAAATTAAGTAATATAACATTAGTCCAATACGCCTGATTCAGATAGTAGTCAACCAAAAATTTCAAATACATTGTAAATCTATTATCATATTTATGTTGATTATTATTATTATTGATATTTAACGGTAGTCTCAGTTTGTTGTGTTTGTAATCGTTTAGAAAGTCCAGAAAATACCATTGATTTGTCCATTCATGGTATTGATAGATCAGACCAATAATCAGTATAACCAGTGTACTATCAACATAGACAGCTGCCAACAGTCTAGGATTGCCCATTGTATAGAGTCCATCGACTACCAGTGCCCGTACTCGAGGACGGTTAGCAATTGACGAAATACTATAGCGTAGGCAAAGCAATAGTATCATTAGTTTCCTAATACTAGTATAAATCAGACGTTTCCTATGTTTGCGATGATCCACATAGTCATCCAAATTGCGATGAATAACATATTTTTTGTATAAAAATATTTCCAATTTGTTAGCAATATATTGATTTGCCATTTAATATATATAGTATAATAAAAAAAAATGTTATTAAAACAACAACAATATAAATTAATTTTAGATTATATTGTTATTGTATGTGTATATAGTTTTTTTAAAAAAATATTATTTATTGAAATAATTCAATAAATTTATTTTGTTGTTTATTTTTAATACATATGTATGTTTATATTATAATATTATTACATTTTTACTGTACTATTATAGTATTAATTGTTATTTATAAAAATAAAATAAAAATGTATTTTAAGTACATTTGATAACACAATGTATTTTTTTATTAATTTAATCATTAATTAAATTGTTTATTGATATGTTTACTTATTTATTTCTTAGTATTTTTAGTACATTTTAATTATTATGTATTTTATTAGAAGAAAAAAATAATATTATTTCATACAGTATTTAATAGTCATATTTATAGTTATGTTAATTTAAAAAAAACAATTAATTTTCTTATTAACTAAAATAATAACATAATTATATCAGTGATAATGAATATAATGATAATAAATATATTTTATTATTATTTATTTATTAGTTGTATTATTGTTAAATTATTATATAATAATAATAATGTAAATTATTATACTAAACAACTAATGTATTATTATTTTGAATTAAAACTTATATATTGTATTATATTTATACTAATTTAAATCTAGAAAATATAATTATAATATATTGATTACATTATTAAATAAATTATTAATATTTAAACTATATAAATATATGTTTTGTGAAAACATTAGGCAATTATTTTAAAAACACAAACTAATACAAATAATAGATAACAAAAATATAATTTTAAAAATAAAATTATTACTCAAATTTATTGTTTTGAATATATTATTTTAATTATGTAAAGTTAATTAGTATTAATAAATGATTTGCAACAAAATTAATAACAAATAAAGTAAACTCCAAATTATTCATTGGAAATAAATTCAAACAATAAATGCCAATCTCTGGTGCCGTTAAGTGTTCAATAAATTTCAATAATTTTAATTTTTGTTTAACTGAATGTCTATTTTTAACAATTATTGATTTATAGATTATAGAGTATGGTTTGTGAGCATAAGTGGATATCCAAGTAGACATCAAATTCATCATAAATAGTACAATAAAAAATATTAGAAATATACAGCTAAAAATATATCGGGATACAGGTGCCGTATCGGGATGGCATATAAAATATATAAATAGTTCAAAAGTTGGTGTTGCCAAATAATATAATACAAAAAATATTAATTTATATGTATGATTACATTTTTGGACAATTTTATATAATAGGCTATGTTTATTAATAGCCCGATTTATAAGTCTATAATCTGATCTATTTATACCAATTACTAGATTATTATTAATTTCCAAAAATTTTAATTTCAAATAATAACTTATCATAAAAAATGATATCAAGCAACTGTTGGCCAGTGCAGCCAATTGTTCAATACATGAATAATTGTTTACAATAGCAATCAATATCATTAATATATTGAATCCAGAATCTGGATCCATATATACCTCTAGCATTGCGTACAGAAAATAGCCATTAATTAGTATAACATTAGCCCAATAAGTCTGATTTATATAGTATTTGACCAAAAATTTCAAATATTTACTAAACTTATTATTATTATTATTATTATTACTTGTTTTTAACTGTAGTCTCAGTTTATTGTTTTTATAATCATTTAGAAAGTCTAGAAAATACCATTGATTAGTGCATTCGTGATATTGAAAGATAAGTCCCATTAAAAACATTACTAATATACTGGCACTTAATAACGATGCTAGCAATCTTGTATTACCCATTATGTAGGTTGCATCGACTACCAGTGCTCGGATTTGTGGACGGTTAGCTATTACCGAAATACAATAGCGTAGAGAAGCCAATAGTATCGATAGTTTAATAATACAATTAATTAGATGTCGTTTCCTATGTTTGCGATGATCGACATAGTCATCAATAGTCCGATGGATAACATAGTGTTTGAACAAAAATGTTTCCAATTTGTTAGCAATATATTGATTTGCCATTTAAATAAATGTTAATAATATTTATTTAATGAAACATTTTATATTATATAAAATTTATAAATTAGATTTAGAGAGAGAGAGAGAGAGAGAGAGAGAGAGAGAGAGAGAGAGAGAGAGAGAGCATATTTTTTAGTCTATTTTAAAATTTTTTAAACATTAGATAAATTATTTACATTAATAAATATATATATAGAATTTTATAAATATTTTTTCAAAAAAAAACAACATTTGCTTTTGACAATTAATGAATCATTAAGAAATGATTTTGTTAATAATATGTCTAAATTATCATTAAATTTTATAAAAATATTTATATTTAAATAAATTTTTAATTTCTATAAAAGTATATAAATTTATTTTAATTTATTATAAGTTTTATTTAAAAACTTTTCATTCATAATAAGTTGTATCAAACTTTTATTATTAATGATTTTTTTTTTGTATTTTAGTTTTTATTTTTATAAAATTTAAATTTTCTTTACTAATGGACTATAAATTAAAAAAATAATTATTATATATTATTTATATAATATTATTATAAATAATACCTTAATACAACTGTAAATAATAATTTATAAAATTTTATTTCATAATAATTTATTATAAAATAAAAGACTATTAAAAATGTTTTGAAAATAATAATAAATAATGATTTATATTTAAAATAAAAAAAATAACAAAAAAATTCATGAACACAATTAATTATATATATAAATATAGAATAAATGTTGCAAACAATAAATAAAAATTAATTAATTATATATTATATTATTTTACAAAACAAAATATTTATTTAAAATTTAATAATATCAATAAATGATTAGCAAAAAAGTTGATAACAAATATAGTAAACTCCCAGTTATTCATTGGAAATATATTCAAACAATAAAACCCGATCTCCGGTGCCGTTAAGTGTTCAATAAATTTCAATAATTTTAATTTTTGTTTAACTGAATGTCTATTTTTAATAATTGATTTATAGAGCATAGCGTATGGTTTGTGAGCGTAACTGGATATCCAAGTGGACATCATATTCATCATAAATAATATACTAAATAATAGTAGAAAAATACAACCAAAAATATATCGGGCTACCGGTGCCGTATTGGGACGGCTTATATAATATAAAGCTATCTCAAAACCCGGTACCGCTAAATAATACAATAAAAACAATACATATTGAAATGTATGATTAAATTGTTTTACAATTAGATAGAGTATGTTATGTTTATTGATTGCCAAATTTAATTGATAATAATTATCACTTTTGATACCAATTCTAATACGATTATTGATTTCACTAAACTTTAATTTCAGATACAAAGTTATCATAAAAAATACAACCAAACAAGTGATGGCCAGTGCGGCCAACTGTTCAATACATAAATAGGTGTTTATTGAAGCTATTATTATCGATAGTATTGAAAATCCAGACTCTGGATCCAAATATGCCAAATACAGTACATAATTGTTAAAAAAATTAAGTAATATAACATTAGTCCAATACGCCTGATTCAGATAGTAGTCAACCAAAAATTTCAAATACATTGTAAATCTATTATCATATTTATGTTGATTATTATTATTATTGATATTTAACGGTAGTCTCAGTTTGTTGTGTTTGTAATCGTTTAGAAAGTCCAGAAAATACCATTGATTTGTCCATTCATGGTATTGATAGATCAGACCAATAATCAGTATAACCAGTGTACTATCAACATAGACAGCTGCCAACAGTCTAGGATTGCCCATTGTATAGAGTCCATCGACTACCAGTGCCCGTACTCGAGGACGGTTAGCAATTGACGAAATACTATAGCGTAGGCAAAGCAATAGTATCATTAGTTTCCTAATACTAGTATAAATCAGACGTTTCCTATGTTTGCGATGATCCACATAGTCATCCAAATTGCGATGAATAACATATTTTTTGTATAAAAATATTTCCAATTTGTTAGCAATATATTGATTTGCCATTTAATATATATAGTATAATAAAAAAAAATGTTATTAAAACAACAACAATATAAATTAATTTTAGATTATATTGTTATTGTATGTGTATATAGTTTTTTTAAAAAAATATTATTTATTGAAATAATTCAATAAATTTATTTTGTTGTTTATTTTTAATACATATGTATGTTTATATTATAATATTATTACATTTTTACTGTACTATTATAGTATTAATTGTTATTTATAAAAATAAAATAAAAATGTATTTTAAGTACATTTGATAACACAATGTATTTTTTTATTAATTTAATCATTAATTAAATTGTTTATTGATATGTTTACTTATTTATTTCTTAGTATTTTTAGTACATTTTAATTATTATGTATTTTATTAGAAGAAAAAAATAATATTATTTCATACAGTATTTAATAGTCATATTTATAGTTATGTTAATTTAAAAAAAACAATTAATTTTCTTATTAACTAAAATAATAACATAATTATATCAGTGATAATGAATATAATGATAATAAATATATTTTATTATTATTTATTTATTAGTTGTATTATTGTTAAATTATTATATAATAATAATAATGTAAATTATTATACTAAACAACTAATGTATTATTATTTTGAATTAAAACTTATATATTGTATTATATTTATACTAATTTAAATCTAGAAAATATAATTATAATATATTGATTACATTATTAAATAAATTATTAATATTTAAACTATATAAATATATGTTTTGTGAAAACATTAGGCAATTATTTTAAAAACACAAACTAATACAAATAATAGATAACAAAAATATAATTTTAAAAATAAAATTATTACTCAAATTTATTGTTTTGAATATATTATTTTAATTATGTAAAGTTAATTAGTATTAATAAATGATTTGCAACAAAATTAATAACAAATAAAGTAAACTCCAAATTATTCATTGGAAATAAATTCAAACAATAAATGCCAATCTCTGGTGCCGTTAAGTGTTCAATAAATTTCAATAATTTTAATTTTTGTTTAACTGAATGTCTATTTTTAACAATTATTGATTTATAGATTATAGAGTATGGTTTGTGAGCATAAGTGGATATCCAAGTAGACATCAAATTCATCATAAATAGTACAATAAAAAATATTAGAAATATACAGCTAAAAATATATCGGGATACAGGTGCCGTATCGGGATGGCATATAAAATATATAAATAGTTCAAAAGTTGGTGTTGCCAAATAATATAATACAAAAAATATTAATTTATATGTATGATTACATTTTTGGACAATTTTATATAATAGGCTATGTTTATTAATAGCCCGATTTATAAGTCTATAATCTGATCTATTTATACCAATTACTAGATTATTATTAATTTCCAAAAATTTTAATTTCAAATAATAACTTATCATAAAAAATGATATCAAGCAACTGTTGGCCAGTGCAGCCAATTGTTCAATACATGAATAATTGTTTACAATAGCAATCAATATCATTAATATATTGAATCCAGAATCTGGATCCATATATACCTCTAGCATTGCGTACAGAAAATAGCCATTAATTAGTATAACATTAGCCCAATAAGTCTGATTTATATAGTATTTGACCAAAAATTTCAAATATTTACTAAACTTATTATTATTATTATTATTATTACTTGTTTTTAACTGTAGTCTCAGTTTATTGTTTTTATAATCATTTAGAAAGTCTAGAAAATACCATTGATTAGTGCATTCGTGATATTGAAAGATAAGTCCCATTAAAAACATTACTAATATACTGGCACTTAATAACGATGCTAGCAATCTTGTATTACCCATTATGTAGGTTGCATCGACTACCAGTGCTCGGATTTGTGGACGGTTAGCTATTACCGAAATACAATAGCGTAGAGAAGCCAATAGTATCGATAGTTTAATAATACAATTAATTAGATGTCGTTTCCTATGTTTGCGATGATCGACATAGTCATCAATAGTCCGATGGATAACATAGTGTTTGAACAAAAATGTTTCCAATTTGTTAGCAATATATTGATTTGCCATTTAAATAAATGTTAATAATATTTATTTAATGAAACATTTTATATTATATAAAATTTATAAATTAGATTTAGAGAGAGAGAGAGAGAGAGAGAGAGAGAGAGAGAGAGAGAGAGCATATTTTTTAGTCTATTTTAAAATTTTTTAAACATTAGATAAATTATTTACATTAATAAATATATATATAGAATTTTATAAATATTTTTTCAAAAAAAAACAACATTTGCTTTTGACAATTAATGAATCATTAAGAAATGATTTTGTTAATAATATGTCTAAATTATCATTAAATTTTATAAAAATATTTATATTTAAATAAATTTTTAATTTCTATAAAAGTATATAAATTTATTTTAATTTATTATAAGTTTTATTTAAAAACTTTTCATTCATAATAAGTTGTATCAAACTTTTATTATTAATGATTTTTTTTTTGTATTTTAGTTTTTATTTTTATAAAATTTAAATTTTCTTTACTAATGGACTATAAATTAAAAAAATAATTATTATATATTATTTATATAATATTATTATAAATAATACCTTAATACAACTGTAAATAATAATTTATAAAATTTTATTTCATAATAATTTATTATAAAATAAAAGACTATTAAAAATGTTTTGAAAATAATAATAAATAATGATTTATATTTAAAATAAAAAAAATAACAAAAAAATTCATGAACACAATTAATTATATATATAAATATAGAATAAATGTTGCAAACAATAAATAAAAATTAATTAATTATATATTATATTATTTTACAAAACAAAATATTTATTTAAAATTTAATAATATCAATAAATGATTAGCAAAAAAGTTGATAACAAATATAGTAAACTCCCAGTTATTCATTGGAAATATATTCAAACAATAAAACCCGATCTCCGGTGCCGTTAAGTGTTCAATAAATTTCAATAATTTTAATTTGAATTGTAATGAATTTGAATTATTATTAGCAATAATTGCTTTATAGAGTATAGCGTATGGTTTGTGAGCGTAAGTGGATATCCAAGTGGACATCAAATTCATCATAAATAGTATACTAAATAATAGTACAAATATCAAACCAAATATGTACCGGGATACAGGTGCCGTATCGGGACGGCCTATAAAATATAGGAATAGTTCAAAACCTGGCACTGCTAGATAATACATTAGAAATAATATATATTGAAATGTATGATTAGATTTTCGTACAATTATATATAACGAGTTATGTTTATTAATTGACCGATTTATTAATCGATAATCTGATCTATTTATACCAATTACTAGATTTGTATGAATTTCCAAAAATTTTAATTTCAAATAATAACTAATCATAAAAAATGTGATCAAACAAGTGTTGGCCAATGCAGCTAACTGTTCAATACAGTAATAGTTGTCTACTATAGCAATCAATATCATTAATATATTGAATCCGGAATCGGTATCCATATATACCTTTATCATTGCATATATAAAATAGACATTAATTAGTAAAACTTGAGCCCAATAGGTTTGAATTATATAGTGTTTGGCCAAAAATTTCAAATATTTACTAAACTTATTATTATTAGTTGTATTTAACGGTAGTCTCAGTTTATTTTGTTTGTAATCGTTTAGAAAGTCCAGAAAATACCATCGATTTGTCCATTCATGGTATTGATAGATAAGTCCAACAATATATATAACTAATGTACAATCGCTGAATAAAGATGATAATAATATTGGATTACCCATTATATAGCTAACATCGACTACCAGTGCTCGAACATGAGGACGGTTAGCAATAGCCGATATAGTATATCTAAAGATAATCAATAATATCGATAATTTCATAATATAATTATAAATATAACGTTTCCTATGTTTTCGATGATTAACGTAATCATCAATAGTCCGATGTATAACAAAATGTTTCAATAAAAATGTTTCCATTTTATTAGAAATATATTGATTTGCCATTTAATAACAATATTTTTTAATACAATTTATTATTATATAAAAATTATAAATTGGATCAAACAAATGCATACACAATATATTTAATTTTATTCAAATATTATTTAAAGTGTATTTAAACATTATTTTTTATTAAATAGTAGTCTTGTTTAACCTATATATTTATTTGTGATAATTAAAGTAAATCATTATTATTGTTATTTTTTAAATTATAAGAAAAACTGAAAAAATTATGTGGATTTCATTAAATTAGTCATTAACTAACTCAATATATAAATATTTTTATTAAAAATATTACATATTAATGATTTTTAGTTTTTATCTAAATAATAAAAACTACTATTAAATTGTTTTTTAGTTATTAAAAGTTTTTTCGTATAACAATTAACATACTTAATTAAAAATATAAATCTAAATTTTAATAATTATTTCACATAATATACTAGTATATTAATAATTAAATTAATGTTAAAAATTAATTGTATATTATTTAATTGTTTTTATTATATATATTTTTTATACCCATAATTAACAAATAATATAGTATAGTAATTTAATAAATTAAATAAATATTATATATTAAAATAAATAACTTTCTATTTATGCTAGAAAAAAATCATAGAAATTGTTATGGATTATACAATTATAAATTTATATACTGTATATAAATAATAATTAATAGATAATCAATATATTGCTAATAAATTGAAGGTATTTTTATACAAACATTTTTTTATTATTCAACAACATTTATATAATGATTTAGACATATTTTGATCCCAACTCTAGATTTTATATATCAATAGTCTATTTGGATACTGTATAAACTTAAGATCACAAACCTATGCTATTAAAAAATATAAATTAAAATTATTGTAAAATTATTCAATACTTGTTTAAAAACAGAGATTTCCAATGAATAACTGAGAATTTACTATATTTGTTATAAACTTTTTTTTGCTAATTCGTAATATAATATTAATTAAATAAATTAAATAATTAATCACTTATTAATATTAATTATATTTTATATAAATTATTTTTAATGTAAGAAAATTACATAAATTTCATACACAGTGCAGTATACATTTTGTATATATTTCAAAAAATATTTAAATATAATAATTTTTATTATAAGTTATGATTATTAGTAATAATAATATAATAATGTAAAGTTAAATTAAAACAACTTTATTTATCATTTTATTTATATATTTATATTAGTTTAATGTAATTAAATAAATTAATATTTTCATGTAATTAATAATTAAAATACTAATACTTAATAGTTAATTGTAAAAGCAATGTATTGTTACAATTTAACAACTATCGAGAAAACAAAATTAAACACATTTGGGATCCCATTAGACAAAAAAAAATTCAATAGAAACTTTCCAGAAATTTCTCACTTATTTTTTTTACCAACACTACACTACACTATATGTATTTATGGCCGATATTTCAACAAATATCTGTTACCATTGTATTCAATACATTTAAGTTGCGATTTATTGTCCAACAATTGGCTTAATTGAGTCACTTTTTTATCGAAATATGAAAACAAATAAGATTTCTTGAATTTAGGTGTTGTTGTTGTTGTTGTCGTCGATGAAGACATTAATCCATTTCTTCTGGTATTCGATAGACAGACAAGACGTGGTAACTGATGGACAAGTTTAACGAAAAAACTATTGTCACGTAAATGCCAATCATATCGATAATACGATAAACGTCTCAACTGTTTCATCTGATCCAGTGTTAGACAATCGAAACTATTGTGTTCACTGGGATTGTATGCAAACTCCAGACACCGGAGATGACTACCAAAGTGTTGGTTAATTGTGGTCAATATGTTGTTATTGTTGGTGTTATTGTCGGCATTGACAACGGATCCTATATTCATATCTAAAGCTAGTCTACGTAGTTGTCGACAGTGTTGGCCAATCAGTTTCAGTTGATCACCGAATCCTATTATCGGTAATCCTTTGTTTTCAATTAGCAAATCATTCATTAGTGTCATCCGTGACAAACCCGTCATCAATCTCTTCAATGACACCACATTAGTGTATGCATTGATAACGACATGCAATTTCAGTAAACTATTGGCACAATTATCGACAAAGTTATCGTAATTTTTTCCACTTAATAAACTATAGTTGAAATAAATTGATTTCAATTGTCTGAGATAATAGTAATCGTGTTGTCGATGGTTAGCAAAAATAATTGAAAATAAATTATTTTGTTTGACATACGTAACAGTATTTAGATAACTATTAATTGGTTGTATAGATAATTGTTGACTAAATTTATCAGCTTTGTTGCCATAAAATGACCCGTGCATTGGTCTAAACGGTGGATAATACTGACTATCGAAGACAATGTTATCCAAAGTATTGACTGATGGAATCATTGGATCAGATCTCAAGTGATAGTAATTAGTTATTGTATATAATTTGTCTAAATTTTGACAGTTTTTAGCGGCAATTAGTTCAATAAGTTTACCAACAAATGGTTTACTCATATCAATGTATATATAGGTTATGTTCGGACACTTGTTCAGTACGGTCTCTATTGTCTCAATCGGTTGTTTTCGGTGATGGTTTGTTGCCATCAGTTGTTGTTGTCCACCAAAGAGTTCGTCATCATTGGTATCCAATAAAGTCTGCAACTCATAGATAACTTGTTGCCATTGTTTCGATACACATTCGCAGCGGAATCGCTGACAGATTGACAGATAAGACAACAGAAGTTGTGCCAAATCGTCGCCAAATCTGTCGAAACTTTTTCGCCAACTGTTGTCTACTACTTCTTCATCTTCTTCTTCGACACCAATTTCTGTCGTTGTTTTTCGGACAACTTGTTGGACATTATTAGTCTTTTTCGACTTCTTCATCGATGTTGATGACTGTTCACTCATATCGGTATTTATCTTAATTAACTGATACTAACTATTATTTAAATACAATAATCTTGTCATACAATAAGCAATTAATACAGTATACCGTATATACAGATAATGTCAATTAAGTTTAAATTTTAATTAAATATCGTCTAAATTTAACTTTTGGCTAACAAGCAAGGTAACTTAGTATATCAATTACCATAATATTAGGTAAGTTATATATAAAGTACAGTACCTTGCTAAATCATTACATTATACAGATACTGCCAATTAAAAGTTTAAATTTGAGTAATATCCTGAACAGTTAACTTTACACTAAGCAAGGTAACTTAATATACTGTACAGTTACCTTATATTAGGTAAATTATATAAAGTACCCTGGCTAAAGCATTATATAATATTACTCAAATTTAAACTTTTAAGTGTCGTAAACTGTATAATGACTAATCTATTGATAATATTATAGCGGTTGAGGGGGGGTTGTATGATACAACTTGTATCATTAGATTTGACGACAGTTTAGTAATTGAATGGGTGTTAAAAAAAATTATGTTATGAAGATGTTTACATATTACGTTCGCATTTTTTAAAGAAATCTAGACCCCCTCCCTAACCCCAATGTTCGCAATTGTTCAAATGTCCCTAACCGCTACCCCCCCCCACTACCACCACTAAAAAATAAAATATCTAAATGCGAACTTTCTTAAGATCTCTACCCCTCCTCCCAATAAAGATTTTTTTCGGGCCAATCGGTAACCTAACCGTCGGCACATCCAAACACTCACCCAATAGGCGATACCAAACACTTAGCAAACAACACAACATTAATTAATTAATTAAATCATATTATTATTATTATATTATAATACTTTCAGTATACGACTGACTGACTCACTTGCCGTCTGCTTAGAGTCTAAACTAAAATTTCAAAAATGTAGACATTTATACCAACAACAAAAATAATATTTAAAAAAAAACCAGTTGAGAATGCTAGAAAGTATTTCTCCATACGAACTACTTATACAAAAAGTAAATACGAAATTAAAATCAAATGACAAAATAAACGCAACTTTAGTCATGTAAGGTATCAAATGATTCTGTATAACAATAAAAAAAAATTTTGTACTTTGGCCGCCATTTTATCTGAATGTTCCTGAATAGATATCAAAATTTTTTTATACTAATCTCCTATACCTTATTTTTTGATGCTTAATACAAATCTGAATTCAATTAAGATGCAGACAGAATGACATATAGAATTCAGATACGGGATACTTCTTTCATGAGTTAGTAAAAACATTAGTCAAAACTATTGTAGAAAAAATATTTTTTTAAAAAAACATATATACAGTAATTATCAAAAAACATATAAAACATTAATAGATAGTAATGTTTTACTTATGACTAAAAATATATATACAAGTTTAGAGACAAATTACAATTCTACTAATTAGTTGACTGGCAATACCGTTACAATAGTTTATATTAATATTATTAATTAATTAATATACAATAAATTTATAACATTTTATAACTAATTATGTATGTGTTTGTATAAAAAAATACATATTATGTTAAACTTTATATAAATTATTTTTACAATTAATTAAACACTTGACGTCACTAGAGATTAGCTTTTATTGTTTAAATATATTAAATTATTTAAATTGAAATATTTATTTTTAATAAATAACTGGGAATTTACTATATTTGTCAACAAACTATTACCTCCCAAAAAAAACTGGTGATAAATAATATATGACTAGTTTTTTTCCATACATTTATAATATAATAAAATATAATATTAAATATTAATTGATTAAATATTTTCAACATTTAACATAAGTATTATTATAGTAAAAGTTTATAATAAGGTTATTAATACTATTGTAAATTACAATTTGTAATTTATAATATTATATACAAAAAAAAGTGATTCACTGGATTATAAATGATATCATAAAATGTAATAATTTGTGAAACTTATATTAAATATTATGGAAATATTCTGTATATTTTTTTAACATTTATATATTATTTCATAGTATTTTTTTAATACAATAATAGAGTCATTAGTATAGTTTATAGGAATATTACTTTAAATTTACTATAATTAATATACAGTAACATTTAACATTTTATAACTAAATATGTATGTATGTTCGTGAATGTTTTACAAAAATTAATTAAAAGTTTTTAAATAATTAAAAAATGCAAAACAAGACATGATATTCATCAAAAAATATACAATTTTATCAAATTTATTAAAATCAGGTAATAATTTTATCGATAAATAAATTACAGGTATATAATATGTTTATAACAAATAAAACTTTAGATAATTGTATTTTAATAGTAATAACTAAGTATATTTTAGTAAATACATTGTATTGCATACATTGTAGTATTATTAAATAATAAAAATTGAAAACAATTAGATTGCATGCACACCAGGTATACAGGTATTTTTTTACAATTGTTTTTAAACGCTGTAAATGTAATTTAATTAATTTTACATTTACAAAAAAAAATATTACTTTTATTATCACTATTATTTATTTAGTATAAAAATAGATAAATTAGTATATATTTATTTAAAAAATTATTAATTAATAATAAAACTTTATAGTAACAACAAAATACTGTTTATATATATTAATATATAAAATTTACTAATTTTATCAAAATTTATTATTATATCTATATGTATATTATTATTATTATTATTATTTTATTTTAGCTAGGTAACAAAAATTTATATAAAATTTATTAAAATTCATTATAAAATAAATATTTTTTTATCTATCAATATTAATTAATTAATATTATCATCAAATCGACTATTACTTATTTGATAATATATATATATAATGTCTAATTTATTTATTGTAGATAGTAATATAATTATATCTATGTCTAATATATATACTAATTAAGAAATTATTATTATTAAATAGAAAATATTTTATATTATTAGATATAAATATATAAGAGTAATATAAATATTATTGTGTTTAATTAATTAGTTTCAATAAATTAATCATTTTCCACACCATTGAATATAATTAAATAATTGATAAATTTAGATATAATAAGGTTAACAACTAAAATAAAAATATATGTGAATTTATTCATATATACGATATATTATTAAAATAATAGATTTTATCTAAAACAATTAAGTTGAAGTATTTTATTTATATTTTAATATATATATATATATATATAATATAGTTATTTAAAGTGACTATAACTGATATAAAGTTGTACTTAAAATTAAAAAAAAATAATATTATTACAACCAGTTAGAGAAATATTTATTTTTTATAAAATAATAATTTTAGTTCTATTTAAGTTAAAAAAAATTTATTTCATACTTTTAGTTTAGTTTAGTACATATAGTTTAGTTAATATACAGTACAGTACTGTAGAGCTATGGTTAGTGTAAAATTCATATTGTTAGTTATAATTTAATTAATAATTTAATTATTATTTTAATGAATTAATTATAATTAAAAATTATAATTAAATATAATGTCGGTTATGACAGTTATTTATCAAAACACAAAACTAAAATGGTTTCATGTATTCAGCGATCGTAATGGTTATAATGTTATATTTGCCCTGGATCACCCTGACCATGTTTACGGTTACGGTTCAAACTATTGGTATAAATTGGGACTGGGTCATACGGAACCAGTTGAAACACCTGTACTAATCGATGACCTATGCAATCGTAACATACATGAGCTATTGGTTGAAGATTACTATACGGTAGCCATTGGCGGACCGGACTTCAATGTTGTACTAATGTGGGGCCGTTTCGATCGTATACTACATCCCGGTTTTGAACCAACTGATGTTGATTTTATCAAACGACCCAGGGCACTGGAGTTTCCTTTTAAGGTCCTGAAAATTAGCCTGGCCATACAGCATGCCCTGATTTTGGCCACAACAGGGCAATTATACGGTATTGGGGCAAACTTGTACGGTCAATTGGGCAACAATAGCCTGGACAACAATATTAAAATGCATATGCTTGCCAAAGTAGACATCCAGGAGCCAATTGTGGACATATACTGTTGCGATTGGTCATCCTATGCCCTAACCAGTACGGGCCAGGTATACAGTTGGGGTCGTAATTATAATTATTATCTAGGTCATCGGCACTGCGATGATGTTTATCGGCCACAACTGATACAAAGTTTAGCTAATATTCGTATCCAATCGATATGTTTGGCCGATAGTAAATCACATTTCCTATCCGTTAGCGGCCAATTGTACTATTGCGGTGAACTGTCCACTGCTACAGCTAACGGTGCTGATGCTGCTACTGCTGATCATAAATTTCAAATACAACCTATTTTAGTAGACAATGTACCTGCTAAAATATTGGCTATTGAACATTTATCTACACATTATTATAAAGTTGAAAATACTACTACTACTACTACTACTACTACTACTACTACTACTACTACTAATAATAATAATAATAATAATAATAATAATAATAATAATAATAATAATAATAATAATAATAATAATGCTATATTGTTGGTTATGCTTGAAAATGATAATAATGTTTATCAATTAACAGATAGTAATCAATTTAAGCAAACAGTTTATAGATTTTTTTTCGACTACTACGCCCATGAATTAGGTTTAACCTATAAAACCTATAATTTTCATCAATTGAATGATGACAATAATCTAGATAAGATAACAATTAATAAATTGTTGCAAAATTTTTCAATAGTCACAAATTATGCTAATAATTACTGTAAAACAGCAGGTAAACTAAACATTAATTTTACATTTAATAATTAATAATAATTAATAATAATTAATAATAATTAATAATAATTAATAATAATTAATAATAATTAATAATAATTAATAATAATTAATAATAATTAATAATAATTAATAATAATTAATAATAATTAATAATAATTAATAATAATTAATAATAATTAATAATAATTAATAATAATTAATAATAATTAATAATAATTAATAATAATTAATAATAATTAATAATAATTAATAATAATTAATAATAATTAATAATAATTAATAATAATTAACTATATTTATTAAAATTTAGGTCGACAATTAAAACTAGATAGAGATTTTCAGGTTTTGGAAACAATTGGCCATGGTGCATTTGGTAATGTTTATCGTGTCAAAAATAAATCTAATGGCATTATATATGCTATTAAATCGATAAAATTTAATGGTATTATCATTATTATATAATTAATTTTTAGTTAAATAAATTATTTATTTGTTATTTTTAAAAAAATAGAAAAACAAATAACTGATTACTTAAACTATCAAAAAGAGATGCAATCGTTGATTAGATGCCGTTCACCATATGTTGTCGACCATATATTTTCGTGGTTTGAAAATCAAACCTATTTCATCCAGATGGAATATTGCCTGGATAATTTGAAAACAATTATAGACAAGAAAAACGAAATTTTCAATAATAATTATCCAATCGAAACCAAACCGCTTAAAACTAAACGTCTAATGTCTAGTTTGGAATATTATATATCCGGTCTACTATACTATCAATTAGTAGAATGTGTACAACATATACATCAACTAAAACCTAAACCATTCATACATACGGATTTGAAACCGGATAACATACTGATTGTTGGCTACAAAAAACAATTGGCAAACAATAGTTTTATTGACTATCGGCTAAAACTGGCCGATCTAGGACTGGCCACTGTTTGCAATGATAATAACGATATATGTTGTTTCAAAGGTACACCATCTTATATGGCACCTGAAGTTCGTTGCGGTGGACAGTATAGCCAAAAATCCGATGTCTACAGTCTGGGTATTATTGGCGAACAATTATTCAATATATGTATACCAGAGTAAGTATACTAAATATAAGTAGGTTTAAACTGTAGATAACATATTATAGATTTAATTTTGAGTAATTTATTTTTGTAAAAAATTAATTAAATAATTAATTTACAATAAATTAAATAATTAATTTAAAATAAATTAAATAATTAATTTACAATAAATTAAATAATTAATTAACAATAAATTAATTGACATTGATAAACATAAAAATTATAGATGAAATTATTTGTAATTATTTGTAATAAATTATTATTTATTTTTATTTTGTATTTTAGACCCGAAACAATTGACAGCTACTTTGGACACAATTTATACGATAAAATAAATCATCTAGCTAAACAATTACGATTAATTACATCAACAAAACCAATCGATAGACCTAATTGTTCACAAATTATTGACGATACTGATGGATGGTTAATAACATTTGACGAAATTTTTAATGCAGAAAATTTTCATAACGACCTAAATATGCTTAAACTAAATGATTATAAATTGTTTTATGAATTAATTAAAATCAATGTCTAAAACGGTTGACTGTAGAAAAAATAATTTTTTAAAAATTTATTAATAAATAATAAAAATAGTTAACAATAGTAAACAAAAAAATATTAATAAAATTTTAGATTTTAACCTAAAATTATTTTTCTATAGCATAAGGTATTAAAAAATTATTTTATAATAATTTAAATTCGGATAATATTTTTTTGTTTATTAATATAATTTTTACAATTATATTGTATTATTATTATTATTATTATTATTATTATTATTATTATTATTATTATTGTTTTTGTATATCACGGTTGTTCCGGTGTGATCACAGTTGTGTCGGCCACTTTTGGTGGCAGAGACACGACTGGTTAGACTCAACTCAAGTCTAGTACTTTTCTGACTGTTCTACAACTCTGAAGTATCACTGCTTTTTGCATTTCATAGATCTTAGTTTTTCTGATTTCCAGTGATTCCAAACTTAGGGCCAGATTTTTCGGTATTACGGCCATTGATGACAGGATTATAGGTATGATTTCAACTTTCTTAATGCGCCACATCTTATTGATCTCATAGGCCAAGTCTGTATATTTTCGGCGTTTCTCACTATGCGTGTCCTGTAGTTTGTGTGTTAGTGGGACCGCTATGTCTATTATGTACGCCTTATCTTGATGTTTGTCTACTAGTACTATATCTGGGCGGTTGTGGGCCACAGTCTTATCTGTTCTTATTTCTTTATCCCAGTAGAGCTTGGCTCTGTTGCTTTCCATTACACTTTGTGGTTCGTATCTATAGTATGGTAATGGTTCTTTGATTAGTCCGAATCTTATTGCCAATTCCTGATGTATGATTTTGGCTACTTGGTTGTGACGGCTTAGGTACTCGGTGTTTGTGAGTACTTTACACCCGTTTAGTATATGTTCTATTGTTTCGGGCTCCATATGACACATCCTGCACTTGTCTGTTGGTATATTTAGCTTTTGGATGTATTTCTGATGGTTTCGTGTCGGAATCACTCGATCTTGTATTGCCATCATGAACCCCTCTGTCTCTCCATGAAGACCGGCGTACTTCAACCATTTTGTAGACATTTCTTCGTCTACGTGTGTTTGGTTGAGTTCTGCTCTGTATCTACCGTGGAGTTCTTTTGAGGCCCATGTGTTAATCCTCTCTTTTTCATTTTGTATTTCTATTTGATGTTCATTATTGCTGAGATTTAGAGGTGTGTAGTTGTAATCAAGTGTTGATGTTATTTTGTGGAGCTCTGAGACATTGCATTTTTGTTGATGGTATTTTCTCAGCAATTCTCGCTGTTTGGCTTCAAGGCTTACAATGTTTAGTAACCCTCTACCCCCATGCTTTCTACTAACACACAGTCGTGCTACAGAACTTCTAGGGTGGTGTAGTCCAAACATTGTAAGTTGTCGCCTTATATGTCTTTCAATGGTCTCAAGTTCTGTTTTACTCCATTTTATTATTCCGAACGAGTATGTCAGTACAGGTATAGCCCAAGTGTTTATGGCTTTGAATTTGTTGTTTGAGTTTAGTTGAGATTTTAGTATTTTTATTATTCTTTGGTTTAATGTTTTCTTTATTTCTTCTTTAACTTCTGTCATTTTAGATTTATGCATTTGCTTAATTCCTAAGTACTTATATATATCTCCATTTTCTAGTGCCTTTATATATCCATTTTCAGTTTCGTATTGATTTCTTTCAGAATAGACTCCTCTTTTCAGTTTCATTATAGCACATTTATCTAATCCGAATTCCATATTTATATCATTGGAGAAAGTTTCTGTTGTTTTTAGCATTGCATTTAAATCAGATTCTTTTTCGGCATATAGTTTTAAGTCGTCCATATATAGTAGATGTGTTAGATTATATTTTGTATCACTTGATTTTAGATTTACGCCTTTTAGCTTTTTAAGTAATGATGACAGTGGGTTTATGGCTAAGCAGAACCACAGAGGACTGAGTGAATCTCCTTGAAATATTCCTCTATTTATTTTTATTTCTGTACTTATTTTTGTTCCATTATTTGTATTGACACACAATTTAGTATTCCATTTTTTCATCATATTTTCTAATGTGTTTATCAGTGTGTTGTCAATTTTATATAGTTTTAACACTCTTAATAACCATTTATGAGGGACTGAATCGAATGCTTTCTTATAGTCTATGTATGCCATTTCAAGATTTCTATGTTTTTGACGAGCTCTTATTGTTATGATATTGTCTATTGTTAATTGCTCTTTACAGCCCATAGAGTGTTTTATACAGCCTTTTTGTTCTTCAGCTATTATGTTGTTGTTGCTTAAATGATTATATATTTTTGTTGATATTATGGATGTTAAGATTTTATACATTGTTGTTAGGCAAGTGATGGGTCTATATTTACTGGGATCTGATGTATTTTCTGTTTTTGGGAGTAGATATGTTATTCCAGAAGTGAGGAAGTCATCGGTTTGTCCTGTTTGTATTATTTTATCCATTGCTATTGCCATTGGTTGATGTACTGTTGTAAAGTGTTTGTACCAGAAGTTTTGTATTTTGTCTTGTCCTGGGCTTTTCCAATTGTGGGATTTCTTGAGGGCTTCGGTTAAGTCATCTTTAATTATATTTACTGAAGTCATATGTGGTATTTCTTTATTTTCATCTACAATATCATTTATCCAATTTGATTCTTTATATTCTTTTGGGTTACTCCAGATTTCTTTCCAGTAGTTTTCTATTTCATCTATTTGTGATGTATTGTTAATATTGCTTGAATTTATTTTATTTTGATTTCTATAGAACATTTTTTCGTTATTATAGAACATTGTATTTTGTTTTCGTCTTTCGCTTTGTTGTTTATATCTTCTGATTCTTTGTGATAGTGCTTGAACTGTTTGTTTTAATGTGTCGTTGTAATTTCGGATTATGGATTCAAATTCAGGATTTCCAGGTTTTGTCTGTAATGATCTGTATATATCTTTTAATGATTGGTTAATTCTTTTTGATTTGTTTCCATTTAACACTTGCGTTATTCTTCCAATTATTTTTCTTTTCCCTTCGATTCGTGTCTCTATTCGCTTTTGCCATTTAGGTATTACATTTTCTTGATTTGGTTTTGTTGTTGACATGGGATCTATTTTGTAGCCTAAGAGTCTCGATACTGCTACTGCTGCACAATACGTTATTGTATTAATTGCGCTCAACGACATATTTTCTTCGATGTAATCTTTAAGTATATCATTTATTGTTATTATAGTAGATCTTGTTTTAATGCCACTTCTTATTTTTGGTAATTTAGGTCTGAATTCTATTTCAAAGTCTTTATATTGTTCTAAAGATGTTTTTAGTTCATTTTCTGCTGTTATTCTGTTTGTTTCATCATTTGTATTGTTTCTGTTATCTGTTGTTGTAGGTGTCTCTTCTATTTCTGGCACTACTTCTACTGTAATATTTAATTCAGTTGTTTCATTTAATGATAGTTCATGTGCCACTTGTTGTTTGATTTCTTGTAATTCAATCGGGGATATTTTATTATTCTTTGCTAAGAATCGCCGTTGGTCTGCAATCCTTTGTTCCGTTACATTTAGTTCTGGATATTTTTGTTTGAATGCTAAGTATATTTGGTTTCTGTAATCAGTCATATTTGATTCGAGTCGAGTTGATCTGTAGTATTCGCGCATTATCAAGGTATTCATCTCATGTGTCCATCTCATGCGCTTTTGCGATTTGTCAACCAAATTGGTCAGTTGTTGCTGAGAACCAGCTTGAACTGAAACATTTTGGAGGTTAGTCTGATTTTGTTGACTAGTCTGCGGTCGCATTACATCACAGCTTTGCCCGCATAGCACATCACTGCGTGGGATATGATGCATACTTAACGAACTGCAGTCAATGCCTACCTGCTGAACGCGGGATTTATTTGAGAGGGTACCTCCCGAACACCCCCCGTTATTCCTACGACTACGTGTAATCATATTTATATATTTTTGTGGCCTTTTTACGGGGTCCCGGTCCCTAGAGAAAGCTCAACACTAACATGTGTCTATTGCCACCCATTTCTCACCACTAACATGTGTTTGTTGAAATAGGATTTTTATTTTTTTGAAACAAAAGTGGCCATTGCGTGTGAGGACGAGTAACTACTCGAAGGGTGAAGGGACATCCTTGCGGACATCCCTTCGGGGTGGGGGCACCTTTTTACAGGCACCCCCGGGTGGGAGCACCCTTGCGGGTACTCTCAGGTGGGCACCGATACCGAAGTACCGATACCCGGGTCGGGCAGAAACTCGTCCTCACTTAGCACCCCGCTTTCCCCATACTACTTAAGTTGGCCGTCCTAAACAGCGTTGGTTGGGCAGGGACGGGAAGCACAGTTAAAACAATTTTTTTTTCTCAGAAAAATTGCTTTACCACATCGGGGCTCGAACTATAGATCTTACTCTCCATTACACTACATAGCCCTACACACTAACCACTACACCACTGTGCCTCCTCTTTTATTATTATTATTATTATTATTATTATTATTATTATTATTATTATTATTATTATTATTATTATTATTATTATTATTATTATTATTATTATTATTATTATTATTATTATTATTATTATTATTATTATTATTATTATTATTATTATTATTATTATTATTATTATTATTATTATTATTATTATTATTATTATTATTATTATTATTATTATTATTATTATTATTATTATTATTATTATTATTATTATTATTATTATTATTATTATTATTATTATTATTATTATTATTATTATTATTATTATTATTATTATTATTATTATTATTATTATTATTATTATTATTATTATTATTATTATTATTATTATTATTATTATTATTATTATTTTCTAATATAATAGTTAAATATATACAGAACTGTTAAATTAAAGCAAAGCTCTGACATCACAAAAATATTTATTGCGCATGTGTATGCACGCCTCCAATAAAATATCATTTTTAAATTTATTGTTATAAAAACTCAACTATAAAAATCTCATTATAAACAAAACCAAAACAAAAACAGACGCACCACAAACACATAGATTACATAAAATATATACATACAAATAAAATAGTGTGTATAATAACTATGTAACATATAGTCTATGCCAGTGATAAAAATAAGTGTTATCATGATTTTGTACTAGTTTAAGTGTATGTTTTAATTTTATCCAGGATCATTACATAAATTAAAATAAAAATATTATTTTAGTATTTGTAATTTTTATCACTCGTCTATGCTTAGTAAAAAGTCCGCTCCATAAGCATTAAACACTAATATTGTGCGCATATACATACACTACTATGTTTGTGGTTGGCCATTATTGTTTTGGTTTTGAATATAATCTAACATTTTTATAATATTACGAATAATACGTAATAATATACAAATTTAGGTTTTACTGTATAGTTGTGTAATGGGCCATTCGTATAATCATAACCATTTATTTGATTAAACAGTACTGTATATAATAAAAAATTTTTGCTTAAAAAACACAATATATATTGATTAACCTTGATAAATAATTAACAATAAACAACAACATCAATGTTAATAAATGATAAAAAATATATATGTAATTTCTTTTATTTTAAATAAATAGATTGAATTATATTAATAATATTTAATATAAATAAATAATTTATAAAACAATTAATTAGTAATAATCAATTTATTTTTTAAAAGTTTATTATATATTTTCTATAGAAAAGTTACCAAATATTAATTATTTTTACAATTATTGCTATTTTATTTTATTTAGTTCAATTAGATAAAAATTATTATAATTTTATTATATTTTGAATAGTTAATTAACATTTTTAAAAAAGTTATTATAGTTAACTTATTAACTTATTATCAGACTGTAATATATTTTTAATTATTAATAAATATTTTATTAATAATAGACATTGTATTGCATCAAAAATAATGTTAATTACATTTTAAACACTAATATTTGTTTACTAATAGGATAGTCAATGCGCTATCTTTTATCAATATTATTAATAATAAAACCTTATGTAATATTAGTTGATGTAATGAACACACAAAAAAAACTTTTTTTTGCGTCTACTTTAATAACTATAGTACTGAAAAGTTTTTCAAATAATTTATTTATACATGAATTTTATTATGTTTAATATGAAATATTATTGAGTATACAATTTTCAGTGTGATGTTTGTAATATTATTTGATTATGTATAAATATAAAAATTTATTTTTTTTAAATATTAGTTTTAAATAAAATTAATATATGATATCCAATCTATATGCAGCTACAGTAGTATTTTATAATTAAATTGATTACATTATACAGTATAATTTATACTATATATTTATATACTTTTTTGTTATATTTATAGACCTATTGATAAATTTATTATTAATTGCTATCGATATTTTAATAAATATTTTTTACCCCTAGATGTTTGCAAACATTTCAATTGTTTCATAGATATGTTGTTATTAGCCAACAATTGTTTGCTTAATTGATCCACTTTTTCATCGATATTAATCTGTTGTCGATAGTGTCTACTATAGTCAGACACAAAGTAATTGTAATAAAATGGATTAATAGTGTCAAAGAAGACTGTTGTCAATCGATTTATGCTATTTGATAGACAAATCAGTTGTGGTAAGTGATGGACAAGTTTTTGGAAAAACTCATAGTCTTGTAGTTCCCAATTACAGCCTTCGAGACCCAAATGTGTCAATTGTTTCATCTGATTCAACGACTGGATGTCAAAGTTTGTCGACGAAGAACAAGGAATCTCCAAACATCTTAGTTGTCTAAAATGTTTGTTAATTGTTACCAATAGTATGTCTATTTCGTTGGACATTATTTTCACACCAATTGCTAGTCTATGAAGTTGTCGGCACTGTTGGCCGATCCGATTCAGTTGATCGGCAAATACTACTATCGATGGCAATCGATAGTCTCTATCATACAAATCATAACTATTGTGTGTTATCATCAAATCATTCAATCGGGTCAGTCGTGACAAACTGGTCATCAATTTCTTCATTGATAATAAATTAATATTTTCGTTGATCACAACATCAACTTTACGGAGACTTTGGGCACACATATCAACAAAATTGTCATAACTGTCGTCCAAACTAACTGTCGACTCATATATAAAATGAAATGTTTTTAGTCGACGACAAAAATCCAGATTTGTTTGATCAGCAAAAAGTAGTGCAAAACTATTTACGGGATTATTATTATTATTAATACTACTAATTGTTGTCAGATTTAATTCAGTCAATTGTTTCAATCCTTGTCTAATATGTCTGCAAACACACGCATCCAACTGTTCAGTCAATCCATAAAATGTTAGACTTTTCAATTGTTGGTGATATCTATCAATCAACAGATCCATAGTATAGACGGATAGCACATCTGACGATGATGTCTGCACAGGGCTACCATCTAATGACAATTTGGTCACATTTGGACATATTTTGGCCATCAATTCAATAACTTTACCGATAAATGGCTTATTTATGGGAATAAAAACAAATGATATGTTCGGACACTTCTTCAGTATTGTCTTAATGGTGTCCATCTGTTTTACGGTCAGTTTTTGTTGACCATCTTTTACAGTATATAAGTATTCGATGTTCAGTGCAGTGACTGACCGATAGATAACTCGATGCCATTGACGGCACAGACATTCATATTGGAACCGCTGTCTGACTGACAGATACGACAACACGAGTTGTGTCAGATCATCGCCAAATCTGTCGAAACTCTTGCGCCAACTGTTTTTACTTCTAGTTTGTCGGACAACTTGTTGTTGTTGTTGTTGTCGTTGCTGAACATCAATACTACACTTCTTCTTCATCGGTGATGAGTTTTTCCGGTCATTCATATTGTTTAGGAGTTGTTTAATATGAGTTAAACAATAATTATTACTAACAATACTTTCTCTTATCATAAGTTACTTTAAAAAAAACTTATAATATTATTATAGATATACAGTATATACTGTATTTAACTTATATTTTATATGATGTGTTTAAAAACTTTTTAAAATAAAACTTTTTTTTATAATGAAAACTGAATTTATATATTCATATATTGAATTACAAAATATTTATACACACATCAATAGCAACAACAATAATGACATACATTTAAAAAATAAAAGTTATTAATATATAAACATTTAAATACTAATACTTATACTAATACTACTACTATTATAATACACACAAACATCTGCGCTGTTAATAAAACCTTATGTAATAATATTGATGTAATGCTTATATTATAACAACAAAAAATAATGTTGTTTTCATTGAATTACAACAACACATATACAGGTATTACAGGTAATTTGTAACCTAATTTATAATTATATTTTCAAATTATGTGCTATATTTAATAATACATGTGATATAGTAATACAGGTTTTTAACAATTATAAATGATATATACACACAAAAAAAATAATGAAATGAACTGGTTATAAATTTTTACTTATAATAATAATAAATAATAATAATATCTAAAATAAAATAAAAGCCCTTGGGCGTGGTTCACATATTACGTTCGCATTTTTTAAAGAAATCTAGATCCCTCCCTCCCCTATGTTCGCATGTAGTCATTTTTAAAAAATTACGTTCGCCCTAACCGCTACCCCCCCCCACCACAAGAAATAGGATATCAAAATACGAACGTTCTTAAAGTCTCTACCCCTCCCCTCCCCCTCGTTCGCAAAAGTTCGCTTTAGCTAACCCCCTCCCCTCAAGTGCGAACATAATATGTGAACCACGCCTTGGATCATTTTAGGTAAATCCAATATACATTAACAGGTAATTGTTATATTTATGATAGATAAAAAAAATTACCGGTAATTTGTAACTTAATTTATATTATATTTTCAAATTATGTGCTATATTTAATAATACAATGATATAGTAATACAGGTTTTTAACATTTATAAATGATATACAGACACACAAAAATAATGAAATGGTTATAAATTTGTACTTATAATAATAAAATCTAAAATAAAGTAAAAGCCCTTGGATCATTTTAGGTAAATTCAATTTTTACATTAACATTAAGTGTTTTATATGATAGATAAAAATTACCGGTTATTACATGAAAAAAAAAACAGTATATTATTTAGTATTATTGATTAAATTAAAAAATATAATTACCGGTAATAAAATAAAATAAAATAAAATAAATAGTTTATTGTTGTTATTAACGATATTTCAATAAATATCTTTTGCCGTAATATGTCTGCAAACATCTGAGTTGTTGTTTGGATGATATGTTGGCCAACAATTGGCTCAATTGATCCACACGTATGTCGACATCAATCGTTTGTCGATCGTCTCTACTATTGTCGTCCGACAGAAAGTATTGTCGACGAAACGGATTAATAGAGTCGGTCGGTGTCCACGGAATTACCATATTTGATAGACAAACCAATTGCGGTAATTGATGGACAAGTATTACAAAAAAATAGTTGTCCTGCAGTTCCCAATTACAACCGTCGAGTGCCAAATGCCTTAACAGTTTCATCTGATTCAACGACTGGATGTCAAAGTTTGTCGACGAACAAGGAATCTCCAGACGTCGTAAATGTCTGAAATGATTGTTAATTGTGTCAAACAGTATGTGTGTGTCTTCGGGCAGTAGTGTCACACCTAATGATAGTTTACGAAGTTGTCGGCACTTAAAGCCTATTAGCTTAAGATGATCGACAAATACTCTAACCGATGGCAATGGATAGTCTAGATCTTGCAAAATATACCACTCTTGTGTTATCATCAAATCATTCAATTGGGTCAGTCGTGACAAACCGGTTATCAATGTCTTCAGCGATAGTAAATCAAGATTTTCTTTGATCACAACATAAACTTTGGTCAGACTATTGGCACAGATATCCACAAAATTATCGTAACTTTTCAAATCTGTCGACGACTTGCATATAAATTGAATTGTCTTTAGTTGGCGACCAAACTCACGGTTAGTTTGGTCAGCAAAAAGTGCCGCAAAAATGTTGTTGTCGTCTTCATAGTTAATTATATTCAATTCAGTCAATTGTTTCAATGATTGTCTAAAATGTCTGCAAACACATCCATCAAACTGTTTAGTTAATCCAAAATATGATAAGCTTTTCAATTGTTGGCGATATTTGTCGAAAAACTGATCCATAGTATAGACAGACAAATCTGATTTATAGCCAGTCATACTAGATATTGACAATTTGGTCACATTTGGACACATTTCGGCAATCATTTCGACAACTTTACCGACAAATGGTTTACTAATAGTAATGAAAACAAATGATATGTTCGAACACTTCCTGACAATTGTCTTAATGGTGTCCAACTGTTTTGCGGTTAGATTTTTTTGACCATCTTTTACATTATATAAGTAGTCGATGTCCAGTATGATGACTGACCGGTAGATAACTCGATGCCATTGACGGCACAGACATTCGTATTGGAATCGCTGCCGAACTGACAGATACGACAACAACAGTTGTGTCAGATCATCGCCAAATCGGTCGAAACTTTTCCGCCAACTGTTCCTAAGTCTTGAACTACTTCTAGTTTGTCCGACAACTTGTTGTTGTTGTTGTTGTTGACTATCACTACTAAACTTCTTCTTCTTATTCTTCTTCATCATCGGTGGTAATCTTTTCCGTTCGTCATTCATATTGTTTGATGAGTTTATTTAGTCAAACAATTACTAACAATTAAATACTTTCATCTAATCATAAGTTAATTTAAATACTTATAATATATATATATTATATACTTATCTTATCTTATATTTTACATATTGTATGATAAGTGTGTTTAACAATTGTTTTTCAATTTTTTTAATCAAAAGTCAATTACAATATGATATTAATAAAAAATTTACTGTATATTGAAGTAAATGTGTATTAATAATATTGCATTAATACAGTAGTATTGCATCAACAATAATGTTAATACATTTTAATACATTTTAATACATTTTAATACATTTTAAACACTGATATTTGTCTAATACTATTAGTCTAATAGACAGTAAGTCATGCGCTATAATATTAGTTGATGTAATGCTTTACAATACTATTGACCCGATTGTTGGCCAAACAATATATCATCCAAACAACAACTGAAATGTTTGGAAACATTTTATGGCAAAAAATATTTATTGAAATATCGATAGAAATAAAACATTATTTTTTATCCACAATTAATTAACATTTAGGTAGTAGTAGTAGTAGTAGTAGTAGTAGTAGTAGTAGTAGTAGTAGTAGTAGTAGTAGTAGTAGTAGTAGTAGTAGTAGTAGTACTTTACACTTGTGTTTAAAATTTAGTTAAATAAACTATTTTATTATTTTAATATATACTTTCTAATTGTAAAAATATATATAATTTAATCAAATATTACACTTAAAATTATTGGATTATTACTTCAATCGATTATTAAAAAAATTGTCTATTTTTTCTCACTTATTATTCAATTATTTTTGTGTTTTTTATTTAATTTGAATTTATACACTAATGAATATAAATATATATTTGTTTTACAGGTTTTAAATACTGAAAATAAATTTAGTAAATATAATAATAAATTAATGTCTTTTTCTTATACCTATATTATTTAATTGCAGATCCAATTGATAGCTGTTTTGTATTGACTTTGAATATACAAAAGTTTTTGAAAACTATTAATAAACAACAGTTGTGTTTGCATTGATTTTTTTTGTGGAAAACATTGAAATTGTTTGAATCAAATTAAAAAATAAAATAAAACTATTTTTAATCTATAGTTTATCTAAAAGTTTAGACTATAAGACTATTGTTATTAGACAATAACAAAAAAAACTAATTGATTAAAAAATAATTGTTTATTTTTAATTGATTATCTTTTTTTGTTGTTGTATTTAAAATGTGTTATTTTATTTTATTTAAAATATATATATATATTAGTGATCTAAAATAAATGTTTTATTTATTTAAACGACATTAATTGAAATAAATATCTAAATATTTTATAAGTTATAATTATTGACGAAAAAATAATACATAATTAATGTAAAAATATGGAAATTACAAAATTTAAAGTGAACTAAATATTATTATAAAAACAATTAGTAACATATTAATTGATAAAAAGACATTTATAGGTTATATAATAATAACAGTGTATATTAATCTATATTTTAAATACATATATAATCTATTATTAATATATTTATAAATATTTATTATATATATATATATTTGTGTGTAAATTATTATAAAAAATTAAAAAAATGTTTATTTTTATTTTTTTTGGTATATCCTATGCTATTATATATATATATATCTATGAAAAAAATGTGCGGACAAGACCTTTGATGGTCTGCCGACAAACGGGACAATCGGTTAAACGTTCGGCGCATTCAATACACGCCAACTGATGACCGCACGGAAGAAATACAATCTCTATTTCTTTCAATAGACATATTTTGCAAAGCAATCGGTTATTAGTGTCCGAACCGCCGCCGCTGCCGCCGGCATTGGTAGTGGACATTGAAATTTGGTTCTGATTGGCCACCAGTAGTGAACCGGTCGATGACGACCCAGACAACTGTGTTGTCAATGTTGGTGCTGTTTTGGTGGTGGCGGTTGTATCGTTGGGTTCACTGTTTATGGAAGACATGGACTGGGATTTTGGCTGTTGTGGTGGTGGTTGTGGTGATGTAATGTTGTTAACATTTAGCTGATTTGTTGCTGTATTATCTCTGTAATTAAAAAAAACAATTAATTAATAATTTTAATTTCTATTAAAATTATAGTAAAAATTGAATATTAAACAAAATTTATAAAAATTATAATATTTGCATACCTTGTTTGACTATTAATTAGCGGCAAATTATTATTATTATTATGGACAACAATATGCGGACAATTGGCCGCCGCCGACGCTACCGCAGACACAGAGCCAAACAAACGATGATTGGCCGCCTGAGTGCTGACCGCATCGTACAACTGGGCAAACGAGTCGTACGGTCGTCGACACTGATAATACCTTTGGTTAAGTGTAGCCCTCAGTACGTCCACTGAGTAGAGATTCAGATCCATCAGTTGTCGGACAACCGGATTGTTGGCCAGCCATTGGTCGACCATTTGACAGGCGAGTTCAGCTTCTCTATTAGTATTACCGATACTACTGGAGCCGCTACCGGTTGTTGTTGTGTTGGCGGTGGGAGTGGTAGTCGTTGTGTTACTGATGCTATTATTATTATTAACAATGTCATTGTTATTAGCAGCAGCTCCCTGTGCTACCTGATCCAAACGGTGACATTCCTGTATAAATGTTTGCGATTTGTTTAGCTTAAGAAAGGAACAGTTAGGAAATTTTTTGGCATGCTCGATCCAGGGATCATCGCCCGGTGCCCATTCAGCTAAACCGCCCCCGCAATGAAAACATTTGACCGCATCGGCGTAACCTATTGAATTGGTAATAAATAAATAATTAACTTTATTATATATAAGTTATGTTTGTTTTAAAATATTAAAAATTTTAATCTATAGTTTATAAAAAATAAATTTACTATTTTTGTTGTCAATGATATTATTAACATATTTTTTTGGATATTGTATTATTATAATTATGTTATTTTTTATAGTTATTTTACAACTATATTATTATTAAGATTATTGATTATATTTTTTTTTTGAAAAAAAATTATTTAATAAATATTTAAAATCTTAAATTTCATAGATTATAAATTTTTTAAAAATTATCAAAATAAAAGTTCATTGATCACCAATTATTGATTATCACCCAAAAATAAAATAAGTCATTGTTTTTTATAATTAGCAGTAACTTATCAGTTATTTTTTGTTGCTATTATTGCTCATCGCTTATCAATTACAGGTATATATATATATATACAGACTGGTAAACAAACAAATAAAACAATAGGTAATTAAAATGTCAATAACTGTTGCAATCAAATGACAAGACAAGTACACACAACATGTGACAAATCAATTAAATATAATAATAATAAAAGTTTTAGACAACAAAAAATATATGATTTATCATTTATATGACTACTTATTAATTTATTTGCATATAATAATAATAATAATCACTTGACTAACATATACAAAATATACCGTAATAGATAACATAACATTTACCGTAAATTATTGTATTATTTTAAAAAAAAACTAAAATAAACCCTACATTACCTTTAATTATAAAACTAACTAATAATTAGAAATAATTTAAAAATTAAAATAATAATAATAAAACACTTACCGATATAGTAAAAGCCAGCTTCGGCTAACCTATCGGTGCTGACCGGTATAGACAGATCCCAGCCGTTGACTGTCGCAAAGGTTGTCTTACGGCTGTCCAGTGGACCCATTTCGGAACATTTGGGTCCGGAATACAAGTGAACGCCCAACGATTCGACATCAGGCGGTACACGAAGCGGTGGCTGACCGGTTGGTGTGACGATAACATCGCCGACAATTTGTTCGGCCGGCGACGTATGACCCGAACCGCAAACGTCGTGACCGATCACTGGTTGCGGATCGCGAATCGGGTCGAAACCGATCGGTTGGTTTCCTACATCCTCTTCCATTATGAACGGACACAACGGGAAGTGTTTTGAGTGTTCGTCAAGTGGTCGCAGACCTAATGAAAACCGATAGTTAAAAGTTAATTATAAATTTATTAAAACTTCTGATTTTAAAAAATAATGATTCATATAATTAAATAATAATAATAATAATAAACATTAAATTAACAATAAACTAAATTTAGTTGATTTTTTCTAAAAAAAATATTAGGTAATTAAAAATTTCGAAATTATTTTTATAAAAAATATATATTACTATACAACTATAATAATGAAATAATTATTTTAAAATATTGCAATAAATATAAAACTTTATAAATAAATATGATAGTTAACTAATTTTATTTATATACAATATTTTTTAATGAATGTCTATTTTTATATTACAGTAATATTTATAAATTATTTATTTTCTCTATCTATATCAACACAAATAATGATAACAATTTTATAATTGCAAAAACATATATATTTATTTAATAATTAAATAATACTAAATTTTTTTATCTATTTAAAAACAAATTTGTTTACATAATTAACTCAAAATATTTACTTATTTTTTATTACTTTAGCATAAAAATTAGTCAAAAATTTTTGTTACTTAAATATTGCTTAAAAAATACTTTTAAATAAATTGATTAATCTCATTGACTATATAATTTAATAATAATTTATATGATCAATAATTAAGTAAATGTTTTCAAAACTTTACAGTTTTAAGAAAATGTTTTTTTTCAAAAAAAAAACATTTGTCAATAATTACTGTACATTTCCTAAAATATGGTATTAATAGTAGCAATTAATTTGCAATTAATTATTTAATTTTATTCATAACTTATATATTAGAAAATCATAATTATATTAATAATTAATTTTAAATTAATTTTAAATAAAATATAACCTACCCGGAGCCCAGTTGCTAACAATGCCCGTACAAAATGCACACTGCACCCGATCGTTGTCTAACATGTAGAAGCCAGCTCTGGCCAGATCTGTCGGCAACACCTGGGGTACTGTCCATAGAGACAAACCGTTTACATAGTAACTGTTTCGTCGGTTTCGTTCGGATTTCATAGTCTCCCGGAGCTCAGCTAATGTCATATCACTGACAACAGTGTTTGTGTTTGTTGTCGCCGTTGGACTAATTGGTATATTGTTTCTCATAATTGTTGGTATATTTTGATGGTCATCAATATTGTTATGTTGTTGTTGTTGATGATGTCTTGATGTATGATCATCGCTAAACTCATCAGTAGGACTGGGACTCATCGATCCGGTTCCAGATCCAGTAGTCGATGGGTTGCCACTAGTTGTTGAGGAGGAGGAGCTGCCACTGCTAGACATATCGTCAGATGACGGAGAGCTACTTAATAGTGAGGAACTGTCGCTATTGTTGCCCGAGTCGTCTGAATCTGAGTTTCTTTTAGCCGAAGACACCACAACCAGCTGATGATGACCATTGGGTGCCGCCGAAGATAATAGAGTTGATGGCTTTGTTGATGATAATGTCAGTGGTTGTGATAATGATAATAATGACTGTACAGTAGTAGTAATACCGGTGCCGTTAATATTTAATGATGTGGGGATTGTATTATTGCGTGTATGAGTAGTAGTAGTGCTATAATTGTTGGGTAAGACTAGATTGTTGTTGATCTGGGGGTGATTATAGTGACCACTGTTCAAGTGGTGATTATTTGTTAGAAAGTTTTGACGACAATTGGGAAACAACTGCCGGTGCCTATCGATGGACAACTGTTGCTGTTGTCGATCATCCGTGCAATAAACGATTGTCCGATCGCCGGGCGCCCGGAGCTGTCCGTTACACTCGATGCACTTGAGATTAGTGCCAGTGCCCGTATAATAGAAACCCGTAGCAGCCAACTGTTTGGCTATTGGTTGACTGTCCCGATCGGGCCATTGTTTAAACGTATTTAATCTATTGGATACTTGTCTTAGTAGTTGTTTGTTGTTAATGTTAAGCACTGGTAGTTGTTGTGGTTGAGTAGGACTGGTAGTATTAGTAGTACTAGCACTGGTATCTCCCTGTACTAAACTGATAGCTGCTGCTGCGGCTGATCTTTGGTAACGATTGGGTCCGTCCTCTACAGGCATGACATCACATATAATAAACTTTTTATTAATAATAATATTTTTTATGTGACAATAAATATTTTTTTGTTGTTAACTCTTTTTGTTTGTTTTTTATATATATTATAAGCAAATTATTTTTCAGTTATATTAATATAAAGTTTTTTTTTGAATCATTAAATTTTTTTAAGCGATGGGTTGGGACTGTTGTTGTTGTCGTGTTGTTTCAGTCGTGTTTGTCATTCAAATGTTATTTTTTGTTTTTTGTTGAATAAATATATTTAAATATATTTTATTTATATATATATAAATAATAAACTATTTTGAAGCATAAAAAATAACTAATAAATTCAATAGCAATCGTGTAGTCGTTATATATTCACACCAAAAAAAAATAAATGCCGTGCAATATATATAATAATAATATTATTAGTTTTTATGCAATGATTTTTTTATATTATTATTAAATGCAAAATATCTGTAAAATACAAAAAAATAAACAAAAAAATTAAATGAATGAATAGAAAAAAAAACAAATAAAAAAATTAAAAAAAAACGTTATTATGTTTGCAAAATAATAGAAAGTAAAAAAAACAACAACAAAAATAAAATATTTTAATGCAATTAAATTATACAGTTATGTATTATTATTATTATTATTATATAGAAATTTATATATTGTATGCAAAATAGGAAATGAAATGCAAAATGCATGACAAGTGTATAGGTATTTAAAAATCATTACAATTATTGTAATCATAATTTTTTTTAATGATAATATGTTATTAAAATTTTGTGTGACTTTCATCTCTCTCTCTCTCTCTCTCTCTCTCTCTCTAATATTTTACACTCACTCACCCACCCATCCATTTATGCTTAACATTAGTAAACATATACATATAAAAATTTAAATAAGTAAAACAAGATAAAAACAAAAATTTTTAACTGCTTTTTTCAATATTATCATTGAATTGGGTGCTATATATGGATATTTCTATGGACTAATATGGATAGTTTATGGATAAAAATAAATAAAAATTTAAATGTGATTTAATTTTTTACTGTTATAATTAATTATTGGCTGTAAATCAATATAACAATAGAATAATAATAATACATGAATCATGAAATGTTAAGTATTAAAATCAAAATAAATAAATAATTAAATAAAATCAAAATAAAACGTGGGTTTTTTTCAAAAGAAAATAATAATAAATATATTTATCATAGTTTTAAAATACAAATATATATATATATATATGAAAAATTTAATTTTACTTAACAAAAATAGTTATTTTAGTAGAAAATAAATAGATGGATATTATTAGTAAAATTTAGTTAATTTTATGCCAATTTAGAGTACTTACAGATTTTTTTTATAAAAAAAAATATATGAATAAACATATGTTAAAATTATTCAGCAAACAAAATAATTGTAATGTAAGTAGAAAACACAAGTTTAATATATTAAATAAAATATAATTGAGAGAAACACAATTGTGATAATGTACTGTATAATTATTAATAATAATAATAATTTCATAAATAAAACAAATATAATAAATAAATTTGCAAACTAACAAATATATATTATTTACTAAATTATTTATATTTATATATAAATATTTATAAATGACTTAGATGTTTATAATTTTATTATATATTAATATATATAATATATATGTTATCAACTATAGTAAAAGTAATCTCAATGATAATAAGTACAACACATACCGTATAATTAATAAATGTTTATAAGTAATATATAATATTTTAATTAATATTTATTATATATCGGCTTAATTTATAAATGTACTTTTATTTTTTAAAAAAAATTGGCGTCAATATAATCATAAATTCACTTAAAATTAATAATATTATCATAAAAATAGTAGTAAATAGTAAATACTATACAATCAAATGATAAAATTAGGGAGTGTTTCACACAATAATTGTTTATTTGTTGTTGTTTTCCTACTTAAGAAATTTTTTTTCCGGTGAAAATTTCTCGGAAAATTTCATTATAATATCGTTGATGATTCACAATTTATACTAATGTACTACAGCATGCACACTCTACATGTTAAAACTAAATTAGCAAATTGCAAGTCATCAAGTACAAATTAAAAGTAAAATTTTTACCGTTTATATTATATATTTATCTATATATATATATATATATATATCATTATCATCACGTGATAAATATATGTAAGATAGCAAAAATAAATTGCAATACATTGCATAGTACTGTACTTTACTTCAAAATTTTTGAGGTTTAAAATTTCAAATAAACTAAAAACTATTGGTAAGACATGTAGTAATTTTGTTTACAACAAAAATAAAATAAAATGATAATTCATAAAGAAATATTTATGAAATTTTTTATAATACTGTAAAATAATAATAATAATATTAAATAACAGTTATATACATGTTTTATATCAAATAACTTTAACAGTTTTAATTTAACAGTTAGAAATAATTTATGCCATATCATGGTTTTTATTATTATTACTATTATATTTCCTTATTTATACAGTTTTATATTATTTCTATTTAAATAAATTATAGATAAAACCTTATTTAATAAAAAACTATTGATATAAGGGAAACTCCATTTTAACTAATAATAATAAATGTATGTTTAGTTAATTGGCTATATTATTGGTTATTGTTATTTATTTATTTTTTTGATAAATAATTATTTTAAAAATTGTTAGATATTTTTAACAAGTTCCAGGAAAAATACATTTTTTAAAAATAATTAGCTAATTGAATAAAAATTTTTAAAGTAAATATTGTTTATTATAATGACCTAATATTATCATATAAGTGTATATTTTGGCATTAAAACAACATTTTTTCTAAAATTTAATAAACAATTATAATATTAAGTAAATTTTATAATATTATATATATACATGTAATTTATATTTAATATCTTTTATTATTGGCAATATTTCAAACAAATATATAGCAAATAAATTTAAATAATAATAATAATAATAGTTATGTGAAAATAATAAATTATTTTTATTTATTTATTTATTTGTATTTTTTTATTGTAAAATTCCAATTATTGCAAAAAGTTATTTCATTCATAAAATTATTTTTATAAATCAAATAAAAATATAGTATTAATAATATAATAATAATAATAATAATTAGATAAATGTCATTGATAAAGTTATGCCAAATATGCAACAGTAAACATGCATATAAATAATAATAATAATTTTTTAATAAAACAAACTCAGTAAACACTATAATATATTATTTTATTTTATTTATTTTTTTTTAATTATTTGTTCAATGTAAATTCCAATGTAAATGTATATAATATATCATATCATAGTATAATAATAATAATAATATGATAATATTGAAATTGATAAATATAAACATGTTTAAAAATTAAAATGTTAACTTACCACACAATTATTATTATTATTATTATTAACTAATAAATAAGATATTTAATCATGTACACAATAACACACACACACACAATTATTTGCACTGTTTTATCAACAAAAAAAATTAAAATTAAAATTAGATTAGCATGATTAAAAAAAATACTAATTAATATATTACATACTAAAAGATAATTAGTTCAAACAATTGATTGATAAAAAAAATATTAGTATTTTTATTAGTATTATTAAAATAAACAAAGTTACAAATTATTTATTTTAAAATATATTTTATTAATTATTTATTTTTTTATAACTATATCATCCACGTATAGTTAAGTTAGTTATATTAGTGTATACTGTATATTATAATACAAATGTATGAATGGGGAAATAGACAGATGTTTGTGCCCCCATTATATTTTTTTGCATACCATAAATAATGTTGTAGTGGGGGGGGGGTTAGGTATATATATATATATATATGTATGTGGTATGTATAATAAATTTAACATGATATATAAAATGTTTAGGGATGGGTGGGGGACAAATTATGCTAACTAACATTGTTTATGATTGTAGCATGCGCATTGTGTTATTTATATCAATGAATGTAGTTTTATTATACTATATTATGTAGTATAGTGTTATCTATTATATACTGTAGTATACTATATATATATATAATCTATGAATTTATATGTATATATATACCGTATATAGTGTATAGTATTTACTGTACATATAGAAAGCTTTAGCGTCTTTTTGTATCAATGATAATTATATATATGGTTATAGTCATTTCCTACATGTGCAGTTTTATGTAACTTTTATATAAATATACAGTAATACGGTATGATTAGATGTGTTGAAAATTGTTAAAATAAAAAATTTGTGCATATGTGCAATTGCAGTACTACTACTACAATATATGATTGCAATCTAATGTGCAATTTTTTTCCTATTATTATTTTTGCCATCCTATTGGTTGGTCAATGGAATTTTTAAACATGGAATGTTTGTTAATTTTATAAAAACATGAAATATTCCATGTTAAATTTACCATGTTAAATGTTCCATGGTAAATGAAATACCATTAAAATTACATTAAAATATTAATTTTTTTGTAAGCAACCTAGATTAACTTTACTAACAAGATAATTAATTAGTTAAATTTTTAAGATAAAAACTAAAATATTATAAAAGTTATGTTACATAGTTTTATTTTTAATTAATAAAAACTACTATTATTAAAAATTATTATGTAGCTAGTATCAATTAGTTTTTGTTGTTGTTGTTGTTAATAACATTTTTAAATTTTCAAAAAATACACTATACTTGATATTTATTTGTTTTTTAATTATTACCGGTAATTATTAAAAAATACGTTATTACATCACTACATAATACACACACACACATACACACACACATACATACATACACACACATACACACACACACACACACATACACACACATACACACACACACACACACATACACATACACATACACATACACATACACATACACATACACACACATACACACATACACACATACACACATACACACATACACATACACATACACATACACACACACACACATACACACACAWACACACACACACACATACACATACACATACACATACACACACACATACACACACACACACATACATACACAATAGAAACTAACCGTCACCTCAAATATAAAAAGTTAGTATTTTTTTGGGACACTAGATGTTAGAGCTGTACTAACCCAACCCAAATCATATCAACAAATATAAAAACCAAACCTAAAAAATAAAAAACTATTGAATATTCCGGGCAAACATCTCTAGTGTCTATTTGAACACAACTAATGTATTGTTTGTAAACATTGTATTTATATTTGAGTTATTTTTTTCAAAAAAAAAGTATTCAATAAATAAATAAATAAAACATTAGTTTATTATTATTATTATTATCGGGTTATTGACTGAACCAATCAATCCATGGATTCGGACACCGATTACGATGAAGAAGACGAGGATCAGTGGTCAGAAGCACGGGAAACATTGGACATCAGAGGAGGAGGAGTTGCCGTCGATGACGAGGACAACAACAACGACGGCAGCGGCGCCGCTGAAGAGGACAAAGATGACGACCAGACCGATGTCGAAGAGGTCAGTAGTAGTAGTAGTCAGTAGTGTCTTGACTCGTGTTTGACTACATGTTATAATCAATCAACCGATAGGCCGACGACGACAACGACGATGACGACGAACCGATGGACGTCCAAAACAAAGACCAAACCCTCGATGACTGTCTTCGACAGTTTGCCGCCGAAGACTATATAATGGAACCGGGAATCAAAGAGTCGCTGATCCAGTATTTCCAATCGGGCGGTACACCCGAACAAGTTGTCGAACTACTATCGGATAACTATCACGCTATCGCCCAGACGGCCAACCTATTGGCCGAATGGCTAATAATGACCGATTTGAAGATATCCGAAGTCCAATCACTGGTTGAAGATCATCTGAAACATATGATTATCAAACATTTTGATCCGAAAAAGGCGGACACTATTTTCGAAACTACGGGTACACCTCAATGGTTAACCGAAATGATTGAACACCAAACGTGGCGATCGTTGATCTATAAGTTGGCCGAAGATTATCCCGATTGTCTGATGTTGACGTTTACGGTTAAACTGATATCTGATGCCGGATTTCAAGGAGAGATTACATCCATATCGACTGCCAGCCAACAGTTGGAAGTATTTTCAAGAATATTGAAGACATCGACTAATAATTTCTTGGAAAAAGGCGAAGAAACGTTGGACACGAATATTAATGAATTTATTGTTAGACTTTTAATTAATTAATTAATTAAAATTAATTTTAGTTATTTAACTAATTATTAACTACCTGTCCTCTCTCTTTCCTCCTCCCTATCCTAATAGAAAATGGTTTGTCACGGCGAACATACATTTCTCTACTCCCAGGCCATGATGAACGTACTGTCACAGGAGGCTAAAGGTGGCCAAAGTATTAAACGACTGTCGCAGGAGATATCTAACTGTGCATCAAAACACGGACACGACGCTACACCTATACTACTGTCACTGAACGGTGCATCGGCTCATCCGCGTGTCAGCCAAGCACTGACTGCTATGCTGTCGAAGAATGCCTTGAATCCGGCCGACATAACTGTCCTCTACAAGTCATATCAGGCCCAAGATTCGCCGCCACCAGTCGAACTGCTTAGAGTACCTCAGCTACTGGAGCTACTGTTGGACGCCCTATTTAAACCCCAATGCAAACTACATCCGGAACACAAACCCAAGTATATCTATTTGTTGGCCTACGGAGCCTCAGTCTACGAGACCTATACGGGCGGTAAGAAATCTGTTCGGCGAACACTGAATCGCGACGAACTCAAAGGTACCGTTCAGGCCATTGAAAAAGTGTCGACAATTTGTACGGAAAACAAAGGTTCATCAGAGTTGTTACCGGAACTGAACTCACTGTTCCAGTGTATACGTTATCCAGTGTGCGGTCTCGGCTTATGTCAATGGGTCAGGAATGTTGTGTCGGAACGGACCTACTTTCAGCTCAGCACTGAACACACGCCATTGCATTTGGCACTGTTAGATGAGGTTAGAGACTAGACGACTGTCCCCCTAGTATTACCGGTATTTACAGTAATATTGACGTAACCTTTTCCGCCATAATAGGTGACGACATGCCATACGACACTACACTCCCGGGTACTCGATCTTTATATACAGATCTTCGAAGAACAACAAGAAGAACTTGAAGTATTGGCCCAATTGGAGGTCAAGAAGATGCTATTGGATCGTATGGTACATCTGTTGTCACGCGGGTGTGTCGTACCCGTCATAAACTATATTAAACAGTGTATCGATAGGGGAGAGACCGATATGTCGCTGATCCGCTATTTTGTGTGCGAAGTATTGGATGTAATAACACCGCCATTCAGTACAGAGTTTGTCCAATTGTTTTATCCAGTTGTCAACAATACCGATGTTACCGGTAGTCTCAGGTCGGACACTGAACAACAACTTGTACAACAGTTTCTCAGTTAGTATATACAGTACAGTCCTTACACACACACATACTCAGCACCGGTAGTAGTAGTGTTGTGTTGAGGACTAGTAGTCAATTAAATTTGATTTATTAATTTGGTTTTTATCTCTATTTTTAGCTCATTGTCGACAAAATTACAAGTCGTTTGTCTAAAAAAATAATAATAATAAAACACTCATAAAATTTTGAAATTATTTTTTCATATTCATTGTAAATATTTTTTCATTTAAATAACTGATATTTTTTTGGAGTTGTTTTTATTAAATAATAAATTATATACCGTTATAATAAAAGCGTAATTTTATAGTTAATAATAATAATAATAATTTTTATTATTTGTTTAAGAAATTTATATAAAAATTTATAATAATTATATATCAATGTGTTTTATATTTAGAATTTTTAGTATAGCTAGTTTACAATTTTCATCCAGCAATTCAATGGCATTGGAAATATTAAACAAATTATTATTAGTATTATTATTAACTAAATTATCAATTTTAGTTAAATTATTACTTAAATCTAGATAATAATATTCTATAAAATCAATATAATTATCATTACTATTATTATTATTATTATTGGCTGTCAATTGATAAATGACTGGACTATCCGTTTTATTGATCAAACCATCAAACTGAGGATCAGTATAGACGGGGAACTCATCATAAATCACACAACTGTTATCTTTCAGTGACTTATTCAACAAAATTTTCTTCATATTACTATCGATAACAATCAACGACTGTTTTATTTGATGTAAACAATCGTTGAATATCATTAAACGACTGGTCGTACCATCAGACGCATCCCTGACCACATCATACATATTGTTGTTGTTGTTGATGGTGACGGGTGTCTGTCTAACAACAACACCACCAGCAGCTGCCGAGACACCCGCCGGCGACAAACACCACGCTTTCCATACTAGCTGTCGGTCCTCTTCATAGGACAACCGTTTGACAGCTTCATCGACAGTATGCCATTCGCTAACAAAGTTTTCATAGCTTTCCTGTGTATGGCTGTCCTGCCGACTGTCGGCCAATCGGCTATAAAACCAATAGATTACTTTAATACCCGGATTGCCGACACTGCTGGTAGGCCTAATCTGTACGGCCAACAGTTGTTTGCTACAATTGGTTGCCGATGTGGCCACCAATTCATTGCGATAACCAGTTTCCTCGTAGACCTCCCGGACAGCCGTTTCTTCTATGCTTTCATCCGGATCTTTATGGCCTTTAGGTAGCAGATATTCCTGTAGTGTCGGTTCCCATAGGATCAGCACCCGATCGTTGAGTTCGTCGACGAGTACACCGCCGGCGGACAAGTGTTTGTGGTCGGGTATGTACGAAACGGTACGGTTGGACGACATTTTGTTGTTGGACACTGGAAATTGATTGTACACTAAATTATATTTAGTATATTATTATTAAGGTATTTAATTAAAAATTACCTTGCTAAATGTTGTAAAAAACTATTTTTTATGGACAGTGATATATCAATGTATAATATAAGCACTAATACCGGTGTTGAAAAAAAATGCTAATATAGGTTGCAATAAAATTTTTTAAAAAAATACAGTAACATAAAGTGAATATTTTTTATTAATATAGTTTTAAAAATTTTGATAAATATATAAACTATTTATCAATTACGATATGATTTAATGATAATAATTCAACAAAAAAAAGTTTTTTTTTATTAATTTCATATATTGTAAATATATATTTTTGTATTTGTGTTTATATAAAAATATTAGCATGCGTAATTATGTTTTGCGCGTTTTATGAATTTCAATAATTTTTATAAAAAATCAATAAAAACTTTAATGATTATTATTATTTTGTTTTCTATTTATATAAATATGTTTTCTATTATTATACATATACATAGTAATTGAAAATAAAATAATTGAATGCATTTTTTTTATTAATTGTAAATTAAATATTACAAAATAAAATAATAGTTTTTTTCAATATTAATTTTGTATTATTATAACAGTATATGTAAAATTGTATAACATGTTTGAAAAAAATGATAAAATCCATACATTATTATTATATAATTGTTTTATTAATTTTGTTAATAAAACTAATAATATAATAGCTTATTGTTGTTGTTAAATATAAATTAAACTATATATTATTATAAAAAAAATAAATTGTATTGCAAAATAAATATATATATATATATATATATATATATATAAATTTAGACTGTATATACAATAAGTATATTTAAGTATTGCAATTGAATTTTTTAAAATTATAAAAAACAAATTATATAAAATATATTTAAAATGAATTTTTCATTTATTCTTTGGCTAATTTGTTTGTTAACAATTCAATTGTGTATTTTAGTTAATGTTGTTGTTGTTTCACATTATCCCGAATCAATTAGTAAGTTAATTGAAAAATTAAATATAAATTAAATTACAATATACTGTATATTATATATATTAAAATTCAAGTTTTATGCAATTAATTTTGAGAGTATTTTAAAACTCGATTGATTTTGACTGCTAGACTATTGATAGTTTATATTATATATATATGATGAAACCATACTTTAAATGTAAAAAATTACCAAGGTCATAATTATAAATAAAATTACACTTAACATAATTGCAATTGGTCATTTTTTTAGATTAATTTTAAAACTAACTTGATAATAGGCATCGACTGCTAGGTATAAAAAAAAGTTTATTATTTTTGTTAATGTATGTTATTTAATTTTTGTTAATTAATCTCAAAAAATAACCAATTGCAATTATGTTCAGTGTAATTTTATCTATAATTATGATCTTGGTCATTTTTTACATTTAAAGTATGGTTTATAAAGTATTTAATATATATACATAATATATACAATATATATACTGTATATCAATAGTCTATCAGTTGAAATGAGTTGAGTTTTAAGATAATGTCATTAATTTTTCAGATAACAAATCAACAGTTTTTAATGAAAGAAAGTTATGTCAACACCGAAACTATGGATACGACTCTACCGTATGTGTGTGTAGTAATTGGAAATGCGATAACGGTTTACCACCGATACAGAGGACACCGTACGGTAAAGTTGTCGCATACTTGACCACCAAATCAGGCGATCGTCTACAGGAAAGTCATATTGATTTTGGTCATACCCTGTCAAACGAGTTGTTTGCTAAGCGAACTGTACCGAAACTGACCATAACTGTGGACAGTAGTAAAAAATATCAATCAATTATCGGATTCGGCGGTTCGTTTACCGATGCCGTCGGTATCAACATTGACAAACTGTCGCCAAAATTACAGTTTAGACTTATTAGAGACTATTATTCAACCGATGGTTTAGAGTATACTATGGGTCGCATACCTATTGGCGGAACTGACTTTTCCACTCATCGCTATACCTATGATGACGACCACATCGATGACTTTGAGCTCAATTTCTGGAATCTGACGGTTGAAGACACAAAATATAAGGTTTACCCTCTTCTCTGTCTCTCTGTCTCTCTGTCTCTCTGTCTCTCTGTCTCTCTCTCTCTGTCTCTCTGTCTCTCTGTCTCTCTGTCTCTCTGTCTCTCTGTCTCTCTGTCTCTCTGTCTCTCTGTCTCTCTGTCTCTCTGTCTCTCTGTCTCTCTGTCTCTCTGTCTCTCTGTCTCTCTGTCTCTCTGTCTCTCTGTCTCTCTGTCTCTCTGTCTCTCTGTCTCTCTGTCTCTCTGTCTCTCTGTCTCTCTGTCTCTCTGTCTCTCTGTCTCTCTGTCTCTCTGTCTCTCTGTCTCTCTGTCTCTCTGTCTCTCTGTCTCTCTGTCTCTCCAATCACTTACTTACTCACACACACACACACACACACACACACACACACACACAACAAATGCATTATTTATTTATTTAGTTTTTTTTGTATAACCATTAGATACCGTTTATACGTAAAGCCATGTCGATCAGTAGTGGCCGAAATTTGAAACTTTTGGCCGCCACGTGGTCACCGCCCGCTTGGATGAAAAACAATTCAATGTTAACCGATGGTGGGTTTCTCATTGGTCAACCGGGAGGCAAATATTACAAAACATTTGCTAATTATATTGTCAAGTAGGGGTGGGGGTGGTGCTGGGGCTGGGGTTAACACTACTAGATCTAGAATTTATCATGGTGTTTTTGTTTGTTGTTAATTTAGATTTATCAATGCCTACAAAGCCGAGGGGGTACCCATTTGGGCGATTTCACCGCAAAACGAGCCGTACCTGAAAATTAGGGTAAACTTTAATCCGATAAACAATTTACAGCTCAGTCCGGAACTGGAAAGCGATTTTATACGCCTAGATCTGGCACCAGCCCTACACAAATCGGGTAACCAAGCGGTCAATATTATTGCCTACGATGACCAGTCACGCTGGCTCAGGCAGTTTGCCCAGGTAATATTTGACGATCGGCAAACTAGTAGATTGGTAGCCGGTATGGCCTATCATTGGTATACAAATCCTTTAACCGATTATTCCGATTTCGATTGGTTACACCAGTCGTATCCAATGAAATTTATATTGAGTACCGAGTCCTGTGTCCTCCGGTTTCTTGAGACTAAACGCGTCCATTTGGGCGCTTGGGATGCCTTTGATAAGTACGCCTACAATATTATTAAGGTATTATTATTATTATTATTATTTAAAGTATACCGGTATATTTTTTCAGGGTTGCTAAAGGGGGGGGTAGGGTAAGACTTCTTACTCTACTATTTAACTTAATGGGAATTTAATGAGAATATATTGGGAATTAACTCAAATTTGGCAAAAATTGTCGTTTAAAAATGCAATAAAAAATGTTCACTCCCTATACCCCCAAGATTTTTGCCATTTTACCCCCCCCTTATACCTCCCTGAAATCGAAAACTTTTAGCAACCCTGATTTTTTTTTGTTACTAAACTACTACAACTACTACTAATGGGAAATAAATTTCAGGATCTAAACTATTGGGTTAATGGTTGGGTTGACTGGAATCTGGCATTGGATGAACAGGGTGGTCCCAATTGGTTCAATGGGTTTGTCGACTCACCCATTATTATCAATACTACTGGCAACGAGTACTACAAACAGCCCATGTATTACTGTTTGGCACATTTTAGTAAATTTTTACCGCCCGATTCGGTAAGGATTGGCCACCAAAGGACGGCGGCCGCAGTAACCGATCAGTTGATCGTCGATACGCAGATTAAGTCGACTAGTTTTATACGTCCCGACACTGGAATAGTTGTTATTGTTTTGAATACGGGCAGCGAAGCCGTAGACTTGAAAATAGTTGATAAACAAAATCGTGCGGACATTTGGTTTGAATGGCGGGCACCGCCTAAATCATTACAGTCTATAGTTTATTATAAGTAATTTAAAAAAATTGTTATTCAAAAATTATTAAATAAATAAATTTTTTTTTATAAATATACTATATATATATATATATATATATATTAATTTAATTATATTAATTTTACTTATTTATATTAATATATATAGTATATACAAATTTATATATAATAATATAATTATCATTTTATTTTATTAATATTTAGTCAATAATATCAGTTAATAATATGTTTTGTATATTTGTTTGTTTTATAAATATATAGTAATATTGCCAATAATATCATCTATAATACTATATAAACTGTATTTATTGTAATATATATTATTTTAGAGTTTATTTTATTTAATTAAAATATATTTACAAAATTATTAAAATTTGGAAATAAACATAATCAAATTTAAGGTTTTTTGAAAAAATAATTTTCAATATTATAATCTTTTTAATAAACGGTAATACTATTCAATAGTATTGCAATTTGATATATTATATAACATGTGTTATTCAAAACATAATAATTTATTGTTTGAGTTAGAGCTAAGTTTACTGGAAATTTCCAGAGATCAGGGAAAATATTGAACTTTTTTTTAAAAAAAATTAAAACAATATATCTTAACCTTTAATTGTTAAAATAAATAAATGTTTTTAAAATTTATTTTATTGAAATTGAAATATGTTTTCAAATTTATTAAAATTTAATAAATAATAAAACAATTGAAATCTTTGTTTTTTAAAAATTTTAGTCTATATTTTATCAAGTGCAAATTAAATTTCTATTATATAACATTTTTTTACAAAAAAAACATATTATCAAAAAATATGTTTTAAACAAATTTATAATATTATTGCTATTATATATTGTAATTTAAAAAAAAACAAATTAAATTGTAAATGTAATATAAAATAATTCTATTAACGTTATAAATTAAATAATAATAATAATAAAAACAATATAAAACTTTTCATAAAATGTATAAAAATAAAATTAACTCTTTTCTCTAAAATAAAAAATTAGTATAAATTATAGTCTAATTTTATTTGAAGTTTTTTACTAAAATAATAATTTGATAATGACTTTGAAAATAATTGTATCGATTTTTTTAATCAATTTATTATTAGTTTATAGCGAATCTATTGATAATAATAATGCTAATAATAAAGATAATAATGATAAATTACATCATCATCATCACCAAGATATACATTTTCCACATTTTGATGGCTCAAACAATCCATGGCATAATAGTAAGTGATTTTTTTTAAATACCAGTAGTAGTTATTTTTTGAAAATAATTTGAACAAAAAAAAATATTCCTAGAAATATATAAGAAAATATAATTATATATTTATATACTGTATAAAAAACATTTTATATTAAGTTATGTTTGCTATTAATAACTACCATAATATCAAAACTTTGAAAAAAATAATAATAGATTAACTAAAAAAAAGTTTTTATATTCAATAAATTTAATTTAGAAAACTTTTTAATAATTAAAATATATAAACTGTATATATTAGTAAAATACTCTATAAATTTTATTAATTAGTATTATTATTAAATAATATATAATAATTTAAATAAAATTAAATGTATAATTTATTTAAAAAAAAACAATATGTTAATTAAGTTTTAATGATTTTTTAATGATTTTCGTATAAAAATCAATTGTTATTTTTAAAAAACAAAACATATTAATTATCAACAAAAAAAACTACAAAATCAGATCAAAACCGCGAGTCATGTATACCGCGAAACTATGGGTACGCCTCGACAGTATGCGTGTGCACTACCAGTCAGTGCGATACCGGTTTACCTAACATACAGCGTACACGTGGCCAGAAAGTCAGTGTCTATGTGACCACTGTAGACGGTGATCGGCTCCGGGAGACGAAATTTAATTTCGGTCATACCATAGCTAACTCATTGGTGTTTGGAGATCAGAGGGCAACAAAACTGACACTAACTGTTGATAGTAGTCAAAAACATCAGTCGATTGTCGGGTTTGGCGGAGCGGTTACCGATGCGACCGGTATTACTGTAGGCGCTTTGTCTGATGACCTGCAGACTAGACTCATAAAAGATTATTATTCAGCCGATGGTTTGGAGTATATATTTAGTCGCATACCTATTGGCGGATCTGATTTCTCCACTCACGGCTATACCTACGATGACGACCACATCGATGACTTTGACCTCAAATTTTGGAATCTGACGATTGAAGACACAAAATATAAGGTATATTCTCTCTCTCTCTCTCTCTCTCTCTCTCTCTCTCTCTCTCTCTCTCTCTCTATCTATCTATCTATCTATCTATCTATCTATCTATCTATCTATCTATCTATCTATCTATCTATCTATCTATCTATCTATCTATCTATCTATCTATCTATCTATCTATCTATCTATCTATCTATCTATCTATCTATCTATCTATCTATCTATCTATCTATCTATCTATCTATCTATCTATCTATCTATCTATCTATCTATCTATCTATCTATCTATCTATCTTATTACATCAATATACATATGTATGTATTATATGTATAATAATAACTAATTTTCAATTAATTCGTTGTTTTTATTTATTTACACATTATTAACATTACTTTTACTTATGATTACCAAAAAAACTGTCTGTTAGATACCGTTTCTTAAAAAAGCAATTGCTAACATCTATCTATCTATCTATCTATCTATCTATCTTATTACATCAATATACATATGTATGTATTATATGTATAATAATAACTAATTTTCAATTAATTCGTTGTTTTTATTTATTTACACATTATTAACATTACTTTTACTTATGATTACCAAAAAAACTGTCTGTTAGATACCGTTTCTTAAAAAAGCAATTGCTAACAGTCCTAATGTATTGAAATTTTTTGCCACCACTTGGTCACCGCCCGTATGGATGAAAAACAGTACAACGTTTAATGGTGGTGGGTTCATCAAAGATCAACCGGGGGGCAAATATTACAAAACATTTGCCAACTATATTGTCAAGTAAGTTATATAAATAATGTTAATGATATATAAAAATATAATATACACAAAAACAAATAAAAAAAATTTCTTGAACAATATATATTGTAAATACTTTTTTTTAACTTTTAGTAGTATTTTTCTAAAAAAGATTTAGTATATTTCAAAAAAAACTAATTTTACTACAAAATGTTTTTTTTTTACTAATAATAATATCTAACAAACAAACAAAAAATCATATAATATATGGCAATATACTTAATGTATAAAAAATAACTTTAAATTTAATCTACTTTTTTAAACAACAACAAAAAACAAACTAAGATTCATCGATAGCTACAAATCTAATGGTGTGCCCATTTGGGGAGTGACACCGCAAAACGAGGCCTATTTTAAAATAAAAAAAGGTTTCTACCCGTTCAACAATGTCCAGTTCACCCCGGAGCTTCAACGTGATTTTATTAAAAAAGATCTGGGTCCGGCACTGTTTCAATCGGGCAATAAGGACGTTAAGATTATGATCTACGACGACCAGTCCCTGTGGATTAAAGAGTTTGCACAGATAGTACTATCGGATCCCAGAGCTAACCGTTTGGTCGATGGTATAGCATTTCACGGATATTTCAACAATATTACCGATTTTAATCAGTTCAATGAATTGCACGCAAGATTTCCCCATAAGTTTCTATTGCCTACTGAACTGTGTTTGGCCAGAGATGGTGATCCCAAAAGAGTACATTTAGGCGGTTGGGAAGGGTTTGAATTGTATGCCAAAGATATTATCAAGGTTAGAAATATTAATTTATTTTATGTACTTAAAACTAATAATAATAATAATAATCTAAATTTATAGTATATTATAATTATTTAATAATTAGTTTTGAAATTATTACTATTAAAAAATAATATTAATAATTTCAAAACTAAAAAAATAATATAAATCTTATATAAGTTTGACTTAACTTGTTATGCAATATGTTTTAAATTTTTTTATTGATAATATTAGTTTATTGTAAATATATATATTATATAATTCTACTAATATATTATTATTATTATTATTATTAAAAATATATACCCAGTATCAACTATACTATCTAACACTAAACTATTGTATACTATACCTGTATATATATATATATATATATATATATATATATATATGTATATTAGGATCTAAACCACTGGTCAGTTGGTTGGGTTGACTGGAATATGGCATTGAATGTACAGGGTGGTCCCAATTATTTCAACGGGTTTGCCGACGCACCCATTATTATCAACAAAACAGGCAACGAGTACTACAAACAGCCGGCCTATTACTGTTTGGCACATTTTAGTAAATTTTTAGTACCAAACTCAGTACGAGTTAGTCATACCATTGATCAGCCAATGGATACAATCTATGCGACCACTTTCATACGTCCCGATACCGGTGTGGTTGTCATTGTATTGAATTTGGGCAACGATTCGGTAGATATGAGAGTAATGGATAAACAAAACGGTGATCAACTATGGTTTGAATTGCGTGTACCGCCTAAATCATTGCAGTCTATTATCTATTATAATTGATTTTATTTTATTTTTTTTTTGAAAAATATTTCATAGATATATATATTTTTATTTTTTTTGTTGATATAAATTTGATAATATAAAACATTTACATTTACTTTTTTAATAATCTTTATACAAAATAATTAATTTTTTTATGAATTTATTGAATATATTCTAAATATGTTTTATACAGTAATTTTTATATAAAAAAATCAATTTTAATAGTATATAATTCAACTTAGTGTCTATTATTTTATTATATAAAAAATTTATACAATTCAATGCAAAGTCATTTCACAAATAATAATAATAAAAAGATAATTTAAGTAATTTTTTTTAAGTAAAATCTATTTTGTATTTTGCAAATACTTAGTAAATCTAAATTTAAAATTAAAATAACTACATAAATATATACGTAAATAATGTTTGTAGACACTAAAAAAAATTACAAATTAATTATAATAAAAATAACTAATTAATAAATTGTTTTTTTTTGTAGTACATTCAATACATTTTTAAATTATATTATTTATACAATTATTTATTTTAATTAAGCATAAAGTTATTGTGGAAATAATAAATATTTAGCATAAATGCAGTGTTATTACAACTTGCATTAATTTTTGCATATATTATAATTTAAACAATAATTAGTAATTTATATTAGTTTATCACTATTTAAAAACATATTAAAAGTGTTTTATTGTTAATAATTTTCATTGATTACTAATAATACAGAGAGAAAAAAAATCGTATTTAATGACAACAACAAAATTATGTCAAAACATATATTATTTTATATGATCGATGCCGTCGGACACGTAAACTCGGCTATAGGTATTGGCCAACAGTTGGCCAGTGCTGGACACAAAGTATCGTTCCTTATAACGAGTCAATGGGCGCCAATAATAGAGTCGTACGGTTTTCAAGTAATTCAATATAGTATTAGAGCCAATAATAATAATAATAATGTGGATGAAGATCCCGGCAAAATATGGGCACAGGTATGTATAGATGAAGGCTATTTTACTGATCGATCACCACTTGATAAGATGATATCAGTGAAAACTATGCGTATGAAAGCCTGGTTTGATGATCTCAAGCTTATGGATCCAATTATCAAACGTATCATCAATGATGATGATGATGACCAGCAGCGACCCGATTGTATAGTTTTGGATCACTTTCATACCGTACCGTCAGTAGTGGCGTCGGGCATACCGTGGGTTTGGATATCCAGTGTTAGTCCATTGTTTCTGTTCGACGACAATAGAGTGCCGCCTCCCGGATCAGGTATTTAATGATGTTTTTTTCAATAAATTTATAGTAATTGGTAATAAAAATAATTTATTTTTCTAATATTAATAGGTTTATCATCATTGATAAGCGACAAAAGCGAGTGGTCAGCCTTCAGGACAGCCATCAATGACTCGACCAGTGATCTGTGGCATCAATTTAATAACTACTGTCTGGCTCAGGGTTGTAATGAATCGTTACCCGAATATCAGTATTTCTATCCGTCACCGTATCTCAATCTATATGTCTATCCTCGGGAACTGAACTACCAGGAGTATCGACCGTTACCTGAAAACTATAGAGGTTTAGATAATTTTATGAGACATGAATTGACAACCGTAGATAAACAACAGTTTGAGATACCGGAGCCATTAAGTGATAAACCGGGAAAATTGATATATTTTTCACTGGGATCTATGGGTGCAATCAATTTGGTAATTATGAAACGTTTGATCAGTATATTAGCCAAATCTGCGCATAGATTTATTGTAGCAAAAGGCTTACTGCACCGTGAGTTTGATTTGCCCGACAATATGTGGGGTCTGTCAACAGTTTCGCAGATACAGGTGCTGCCTATAGTTGATCTGGTCATAACTCACGGCGGCAACAATACAGTGGCCGAGACCATGTATTTTGGTAAACCTATGATAGTGTTGCCAATGTTTTTGGATCAGTACGACAATGCCCAGCGACTGGCCGACCAAGGATTGGGCCTACGATTGGATGTCTATAACTGTACGGAATGGCAACTATTGACGGCTATTGAAAATGTTTTGAACAATCGGGAAATGCAGAGGAAATTACTGAAAATATCGCAACGCATTCAAACAGATAATACTATTAAAGACATACCGCTATTGTTTGAAAAGTTTTGTTTTGACAAAAATAAATAAATAAAAGTTATTAAATAACTGAAAATAAAATTAATTATTTATTAGTGATTATAATTCCTATATATGTGTGTTTAATATTTTGTAAAATAATTAATTTTATTAAATAAAATGATATCTTAAATATATATACAAATATACTAAATATTATTTTTTGTTTTCATATCAAATTAATTGGCAAATTGTTTAATATATGTTAATATTTAGTTAATAAATTCAAATATTATTTTTTTATTATGAAAATGCATTTCATAGTTACTTATATAATTATGCCATTACTAATATATTTAGTATTTAATAATTACAAATTTAATAAACTAATCAATTGTAATAATAATAATACCTGTACTAGACAATTATGATATTGTAGAAATTTGAATTATTAATTGTATTTTTAATAAAAATCATAAAACACTTGTTATTGAAAATGTTTAGAGAAGTCAACAAACTATTATAATATATATACTGTATATATATTATAAGTTCATAAAAAACTAACCAAAAAAATTAGTTATTAAAAGTTATTAACAATAATATTGTAATATTATAGTAAATAAATTTTAAAAAATAAATTGTTTTTAATTATGATATTATGTATAAGTTAAGTTAATTGTCAATAGATTATTATTTTTATTGCTAATATTAATAATAAATTTGTTAGATTTAAACAAAAGTTATTGTCTAAAACATTTATCTAAAACAAAGTTATATTTTAAAGTAGATTACTTAAATTTTAAAATATTTTTTATAATAATTATAATATATATATATATGAAGTTCAAATTACTTTATAATATTATTTTTAAAAAAATTATTATTTTAATAAATTTTTTAAAAAATTTCTAAATTGATGAAATTGAAGGTCATATTAATAAATATATTTTCTAACAGTGTATGTGTGTTACTATGACTTCACTTTTCATTACAAACAAATAGTGTCATTTAAATAGTAGTTTTATATTATTTACTATTACATAATAGTTTTAACAGCTAACTGTGTCACTAATATATCAATAAATCATAACAAATACTGCTGATCACACACACACATAGACACACACACACACACACACACACACACACACACACACACACACACAAATACACACATACATACACACATACATACATACAATATTATATACTAACAATTGTAAGTGTTTGGCATATGAGTGTGCATATGCATAAATCATCATATAATTATTATACATAATAATATAATATATTGATTAATTGTAAATAGCTATAATAATAATAATAATAGGAAAGTATGCTAATGAATTGGACAGTTAGATAAATAGATAATTAAATAGTTAGAGAATGTTATGCTAATAATAATAATAATATAAAGTGTTGTAAACAAATATAACTTTATTTATTTATATATTTTATATGTATTTGAAGGAAAACTTGTTTACCGTATAATAAATAGTTAGTTATTATAATTATTATTGAAAAAAATTATAGCATTATTAATATTAAAAAACAGGTATAATTCAAATGCTATAGAAAAATACTCGGGAGAGTTATACATATTATATACAGAATATATATATATATATATATATTAATAGATGTCATTAATTATAAAATTTTATAAATGAATACAACATAACAACAACAACAACAACAATACAAAAAAAATATTGAATATTATTATAATAAGTCGTGTTTTATATTTCAAGGATATACCTGTATATCTGTTAATCAATAGACAAAATAGTATAAAGTTTTTTTATATATTTAAAAAATGGTGTAATTCTTGTTATTTTAGATTTTTGATGTTTGTTTAATTGATTTGTTTTATTAATAATTATAACCACTAATAACTAGTTATACTCATCTAATAATAATCATTAAAATCATTATATTACTATTAATTGAATTAGTAGTACTATTTTATAATTAGTAAAGTTAGCACTAATAATAATAAATAATTTATTTTACATTTTTGTTTGCATATTTAAAAAAAATAATTAATTAAATAATACGCTAACATATGTTTGTATAAAGTTGTTTATCATAACAAAAATGTGTGTGTTTTAAATGAGTTTTATATATGCATACATATATAAAAAAATATTTTTTATTTGTAAAATCTAGTGATTAATATTACAACTACAGAGTACAACACTGAAATAAAAAATCTATAAATATATATCAATAATATTATTTTCATTATATTGTAGGAAATAATATATTGTATAATAAAATACCTGTCATTTGATTGTGTGTGTGTTGTGTACAGTATATAGTTTTATGTGACAAATGTTTTTTTTAGCATTATTTGTCCAAATGTTTGCCATCACATAATAAATGAAATAAAATACAATAATACAAAATCTATTATTTATTAAACATTTTTCATAATAATAATAATTATTATTATTGATAAATATTGCATAGTTTGATACTTTCTATATATATATAATTGACTACATAAGTGAATGCAATAAATAACCTATTTTTTAAATTTATTGTTTAGTTTGTTAATATTATTAGTAATTTTTTAGTTGTAATACAAAATATATTGATATATATGATAAATATTTTGTATAACTAAAATAGAGTGTATTTTTGCAATAATTATTTGATTATAATAAATATTAGTGATCAAAAAAAATATTTCAATGCAACTGTATTTTTATGTGTTTGTATAATATTGTCATTTATTTTTAAAATACATTTACTAAATATATATGTGTTTTAGTTGCTATATATAAATGTTATATAATTTTTTTCATCATTAACATTATGATGAACAAACACGTTTTGATATAAAAACAAAATTTAATAATAATAATAATAATAAAAATAAAATAACATTTTAACTAATTAGCAAACATAGACTATGCTAATTTCTATTCAAAAACAATTTTAAATGATATCCCAAATATCATTAAATTTTGTATAATTATAATAATAAATATTTTAATTTGTTTTATTAAATACTAAAAAACTCAATTATACTCATCTATTATTATTATATATTACTGTTAAAATTGTTGAATAATAATTGCAATCTATAAAAAAATCATTATATAAATATATACAAAATGATTATATTTATTTTAATTGGTTTAATATTTTTAACGGACAGTAATAATGGTGTTAACGGGTATTTAGATCTGGAATCTAACCGTCAAATACCTATACGATTGGGCAACGAGTGTGACCTACGGGTTAGCAATGATCACGAGTTCGAGACCTGCAAACGTCGGGCACAAACCGATTGGCTTACCTATGATATGACACAACGACACAAATACGAGTGTTGTTTTGAATGGGTAGGCATAGGATTATTATATATTTTATATTTATATTATTATTATAAATATTAATAATTAATGTTTTATTCAATTTAATTGCTTAAATTAATTGTTATTTTTTTAAAAAAAATAATTAATAATAGTTACTAAAATATTATATCATAAAGTCCTATTAGATTAGCTAAAATATAATTTATTTAGTAAATTTATAATAAAAATTCTATAAAATGCCAATGAATATTTTTTAATAACTGAAATTAATAGTTAATTTTTATTATTTATAAATTGGTTGATATATTGTAGTTAACTAAAAATATATATTTTTTTAATTTTAACATTAAAAATCTTAAAGACATTTAAAACACTTAGATTTAAAAAATTTTAAAAAACTAAAAGTTACTATATATAATAATATGCATTATTAACTAGTTTAATAATATATTTTTCTAATGATAAATTAAAAGAAAAAATATTTTTATAAAAAATTAACTATTATTAACATAAAATTTTTTACATTTTATTAATACGACAATCCAAATATATAAACAAAAATATTTATTTAATAAAAAATAAATTATAAGATATTAGTTTACAGTTTATTACTTTTGTATTTAGCACTAAAATATTATTAGTATAACATATACTGTATAGTAGAATACAATATATTGTGAAAAAAAATTTAAATAACTGTAAACTCTAACATATTATTAAATAATAAATATATATTTTGAAAATAATTACTTATATTTATGTAGGTATTGATATCTAATTTAAAATATACACTAGAATTAGAATTCAATGCCTACAATTATGCTAAAAATATTTAAAAAAAAAATAATTTTAAAAATTACAAATAAATTATAATTAGTTTGTTAAAATAACAAATTATATATTTATTTTTGCACAAAAAATAATAATTTAATAAAAACATGCATTATTTTCAATCAATCAATCAATCAAACCATAGGATCTAATGGACTGTCAGGATAAGTCCATATACGCACTGTGCGATCGTTGGCAGTACGACAACGACTACAAACCCTATTGGAAACGCCAACGCGAATACATCGACAGCCAAGAGGAACACCAGTGCCGCGAATATCGATATAACGGTGCAAAATGTCGGTTCCCTGTCTGGGGTATCGTATTGCTGGTGTTGGCCGCTGTACTGGTTGTAGTAGTCATGATTGCTGTCTGCTATTATGTACGGCTGAGGAGTCGCCGACAAAAACAAAGAAATCAAATGATTGAAGAATAATGAAAACTATTGTTTAATATTGTTGTTGTTGTTGTTATTGTTATTAACACATATTTTTCATTATTATAATTATATTATAATATTAAGATTTTTTTATTTCATTAAATCATTTATGTTTTTAAAAAAAATCAAATTTGTATTTTAAACATATAATATTATATATTATATATACACAGAATATAAACTTATAAATGCATTTATATATATATATATAGACTTTCAAGATTTTGATTGAAAATATAATGTATAATAAACACTACGGTATTATTGTAAAATGTTTTCAACAACAAAAAAATAATATTTAACTCATTTGTTTTTATACCTGCATAAACATTATTATTATTATTAATTTTAAAAAATTATTTAGATTTTAATGTCTGCAACTAAATTACTAAATAAATAAATAAACTATCATAATAATTAAATAAATTAATAGATAAATATTATATATAATATGTCAATAATAATATTTTAACTTAAAAAAATTAAATGTCATAAAATTATCTAATCTACAAATTTTGATATACAGTATAATTTAGTTATTAGTGTTCACAAGTTATTATTAGTTTAAAAAATATGATTGAATTTATTAAATATTGTTATATATAATTAAGTTTTTTATTTGTTAAAAGATATAATATATAAAATATTGTTATGTAATAAAATTAATAAAATAAACTTTTGATTGATTGTTTATATAAATGTAATTTTAATGATAATTAAATACTATTATTTAAAAATTTTTCATACATTGTATAATAATTATTAGAAAAAAACTTAATATACTAATAAATTTATTATTATTAAAAATCTTTAATAAAATTAAGTAAATCCAAATTTAATTATAACTAATTGACCAGAAATATAAAAATATTGAAAAAATTCTTTATTAATTTAAAATTTAGACATTAATATACAATATTAATATTAATTTTATAACTAATCTTAAAATAATATAATTAATATAAAACAATTTTTTTGAACAATAAAATTAAACAATTCCCATAATAGTAAAAATCAATTGACCAAAAATATAAAAATATTGAAAAACTTCTAAACTATTAATTGGAAACAAATCATAACAATAGATACCAATTGTCGGACCCGACAGTCGCTCAATATATATAAGTACTTTGAGTTTCATATGAATATCAAGTGTCGAATGTCTACCTAAATAACTATACAATAGATTTAATGGCAAATGAGCTGATTTGCTGATCCATGAATTCATTATATAAATAAATTGTATTAATGAAACCGCAAACAGTGTCATAAAAATGAAAAATATTTTAGCCATAATTGTAGACTCCGTATGAAATGTACAGTAAATACAAAACAGCATAACAGGGGTTGCAATAAAATACTCGAGAAATACCAGACAACGTAAATAATTGTTAAATTGCATAACAATTTCAGTAAACTTATTGTTAGATATAATTAGTTTGATTAGACGTCTTGGATATAATTTCTGCCATTTGTTTGATTGTGAAATAAATTTTATATTTTCATAATTTAATTCATTATATTTTAATTGAGTAAATCTTGCAAAACTAAACCAAAGAGCAAAACCAAAAAACAGGAATCCATAGACTTTTATTATTAATATAGAATATATAAAATTAATTAAAATTGACTAGACCAAATTGACGATCAAACTGTTCAATGGCCAGTCGTACGTCTGTGTCGTCAAATTTATTAATATATACATTTTTTTTTATTTTTTACAATTTCATATTTAATTCTATATTTTAGTATTAGTAATATTTTTATACTTTATATCTGTTTATTAATTTATTAAAAATTTGCTAATTAATAGATCTGTTGTTTATAGTTTAAGCCAATTGATTTATTATATAATAAAATATATAATTTATAAATAAAAATCTTACCTATTTTATTGAAAAAGGTTGGAAAAACCATATTTTTTCGATATATTTATAAGCATTTTTTAGATAAATTATTTTGTGATCATCATTAATATGATCTAATATAATCATATCATTTTCATTTTTTTATAACATATCTTACACACATAAAATTTTTTATGGTGTATGTGCCATTTATCCAACTAGGATAAATTATCCCGGTCCACTTTTTAAATTTATGAGTTTAGTAAGAGTTGAATTTTTATCCATTCTTGATCATCACTATATTGCATAGTATAATCACGTGCTTTGAATGTGTATAACATTTGATTAGTATTGAGTAATGTGTTTACCAGATATTTGAAACAATTGTTTTTTAGTTTGTTTGTTTCATTGAGTAATTGATAGACAGATTGATTAATTAAGTATTTTATTGTTGATTTGATATCTTTTTTTGTTTTGATTGATTGTTTGTTTGATTGATTGATAACTATTAACGACAACAACATCATCACCGATGGATCCAGAGAGGATAAGAGAGTTATTATTATTATTGATTTAATTATTAGTATAACAGTGATGAAAACAACGATGTGTATGAATGTGTATATATAGGCTTATGTATAAGTTTATGTATAAGTTAATGTACACTATTGTCATTACACAGGGTCAACCGCGAGAAGGTTTTGTACACTCGCCCCAAAATATTTACATATATATAACTACTTTTTTAGATTTTTTAATTTTATCATATTTTATTAAATATTTATACATAATTTAATAAAAAAATTTAAGTTTAATAAGAATTGAATCGATTTGAATATGTGTAGATGTAGTTTGAGTCACCTTACAGATAGGTCTAATTTTACTTCTCAATTATATTCCATTGAAAGTAATCCATTGAAGGCAATCATCGTCATCTTCTGGATTGTCGTAAGTTTGAGATGTGCTATTGACCATAAATGTACAATGCTGCACACAAATAGAAACAACTTCTGCAGAATTTTCTGTTTCGATTGACTTCATGTTACTATCAATTTGAATAGTAACCTCTTTAGGTAGAGGTTCGCTATAAACCACTTATCCCATTAATTTTAGGCCTCGGCTACTTGGGCCAGTAACTCTAATATTTTAGCTGTCAAAGTCTTACTCATAAATTTAAGACGTTTTAAATCAAAATCTTCAAAATTACGTTTGATTGAACTGTCGGCTGTGGTTGCATCGATCTTTAATTTTTTTGCCGGTTTAATTCGAAATGCTTCAAAATCTGGAACACAAGTTTGGTCAGATAAAGACAATTTAAAATCTTCTTTGAAGTATTTGAAGGCATTTCTTAATGTTATCATAAAGAAGGTATCGTGCCCATCAGCGCAACCTTGAATGTCATTAGTTGAAAATGCCATGAACATGACATAACACTTGAACAAATGTTGTGGCAAATCATTGTTCGTCGCTATGGGCTGGTATAAGTACCGAGTCCGCATAGAAATCTTTGTTGAAATACGTGATTCCAACACTTGTCCTTTCATACTTTTTCTTGCCTTTGACAGTTTAAGATAAAACTGTGGTCGCTTTTGATCTTTTGAAGACGACCTAAAGTATAACCCATTTGCCAAGGTCTCCAAAACTCTTTTCAAACCATTTAAGGTTTTTTGTGGCTAAACCATCCTATTTTTTAAATATCTCTTTTGAAAAATCCTTTTGATTTTGAGTTTGCCAGTTCTCAAAATACTTAACGAAATTCTCTTTGTAAAAAGGATTACCAAAAAACTTATCAAAAGTTACTCATTAAATTCTTTGCCATAATTACATATATAAAAACTGAAACTAAAAGTAAAAAATAGTAACTAAAAAAAGTCAAATGAATATAAAAACGATAATGATCAAAAACTGATAAAATAAAATCAATAGCAAAATATGAAAAATGAACTCAAAAGTAAAGACTAAACAAAAATGAACAAAACAAATTAACTTTACCGATAATGATAGTAATTAAAATTTATAAAATGTTTAACAGTACGCATGATCGCCAAAATAGTTGATTTATAAGTTATTATATTAAGTAACTTATTTTTAAACATAATTATGTAGTTATTACGTAACTTTCCAGATATAGCCCTATGTATACTACTAAATAATATTAACTAAAATAAAATAATTTAAATACAGTACTTGATTAACAATAGCTGTTGCGGCAAATTTTAAACTACATATCAATACTACTAACTGTGTTATCAATACTATAATTAATCGCATTTTATTTAATTGTCTACTAATATACAGTAGTTATCAAAGTTTTCATATAATACTATATAAAATCGGTTTAGAATTGATTCACAGCTTTCAATGGCCGGTCGTATATCAGTATAACTGTCAGTACTAAACATTTTTATCTATAAATAAGTAGTAAATAATTTACATCAAAAATATAAAGTAATTATTATATTTGTAAATTTATAACAATTACTGGGACTTAACGATGATTATTTTTTCACGTAAATTTCTTCAAATATATTAATATTACTGTAAATATTATCTTAATATATTTTAAGTATAATATTTTTTTAATAATAGTTATGACATAAGTAAACTATCATAAATAAGTTAATTTATACCAAAAAATATGATATATTACTTTTAATTTAAATAAATATAAACTGAAATATAAATTATTAATTTATAAACAACTTAATTTCAAAAATATATTTAATAATCTATTAATATATAATTATATTGAGTTATTATTAATATATCAATATTTTGCTTAGTATATGATATAAATGTTTTGATAAATCTTAATATTATACTTTATATTATATATATATGTTTTGAAAATATTGAAAAAAACTACTAAACTCTTATATTTATACATTTTATTTAATTTAATTTATTATTATCATTATTGATTTACCTAAATGTTTATCAAAATAACATAAAATAACATTAAAACTATTTATATATAATTTACACAAATTTGTATAAATAAAACACAAGAAACAAATTAAATTTTAATTATATTGTTTTTAAACTTTATAACTTAACTTTATATTACAAATATAATTATAAACCAGTTGACAATGCTAGAAAGCATTGTTAGAAATAAACTTTAAATGCAAATATTTTTTTTTGTGTTTGCATTTTACTAAAAGTTTGTAAATAAAACGCAAGAAACTAATCAAACTGTAATTATATTGTAATCTATTGGATAATATTATAGAAATATTAATTTGGATAACATTTGCAATTGTCAATTAATTTTACAACTATAGAAATAATTTTATTTTTTTAAATAAAAAAATGTTTTATTAATAAATTACCGTTTTTACCATATATTAAATTATAAATAGCCGTTTCAAATGACTTTTAGACAAAAAAAAATAAATTAAACAAAAAATATTTATAGAAATTTTTCTATCATTTGATCATTAATTAAATTTTTATTGTCAAACAAATCTCTGCAACAAAAAGTTTTACTTATAGGAATAATGAATGGTATAGAAGTATTTCAATATTTTTATATTTTTGGTCAATTAATTTTTACTACTATGGGTTTGTTTTAATTGTTTTTTACCAACTATTAGCATTGTATATACAATAATAAATTTGTCATTTAAATTAATATTTTGCAACTATTATAAAAATTCACAAAAATATTAAATTATATATATATATAAAGTATATATATAATTATATATATATATATATAAATGTCTATATATATGTAAATAAAAATATACTCTAAAAATTTCTTAAATTTCTGAAAATTACTCTAAAAATATTCCAAATTAATTTCACAAGATATTTGTTTAATTAGTAAAATAATTAGTAATTGTATTTAAATTAAAAAACATTAATTAAAAACATATATACTAATATATTCATTATTAGTTATTTTTAGTATTTTAATTATTTCTTAAAAAAATATTACATAATTTATTAACGTTTTTAGCGACAATTTTTTTATTTTGATCACAAAATAAAGTCTGGGGTAAAATTCAGAAATGTCTATATTTAAATGTGACCTTAAACTTTAGTAAATGAAAAATAAATTTAAAAGTATTAAAATTTTACTAATTCAAAATTAGCATTAAATATGAAATTGTCAAAAATTAAAAAAAAATCATTAATAAATTTGACGGCCAGTTATGCATACGTACGACTGGCTATTGAACGGTATGAATCAATTTGGTGCCAATAAATATAATTTTATAACAGCTTAACAATTATATATAATTTTGTTAAAAATCATTGAAAGCTATTGGCAATAGAGATGGGCAAATAGAAAGTTTCTAATAAATTTCCCTGAGAAAGTTTCTAGAAAGTTTCTCAGTAATAAATTTCTAAAGAAATTTTACTTTTTTCTTATACTATGGGATCCCATATTGTAAAACTATAAATATATTAATGAGACAATACTACTATACATATAATATTATACTATATAATGTAGATTACTGTATAATACTATTATACAAATGGGATACCTATATAAATAATTATAATTATTTAATAATAATCAGTTTTGTAAAATTTTATTCACCATTTTATTATAACATAGTTTAATATAATTAAATAAATTAATTTTTTACTTTAATTAATAATTAAAATACTAATAATAATATTTAAATATTACTTATAACAACAACGTTAAAGATAACAAATATCGAGAAAACAAAATTAACCATGGGGATCCAATAAATAGAAATTTCTTTTAGAAACTTTCTAGAAATTTCTCTATTATTTTATAAATTTCTCTTTTTTGCCAACAGATTTGCCATTAAATCTATTGTATAGTTATTTAGCTAAACATTCGACACTTGATATATATATGAGACTCAAAATACTTATATATATATTGAGCGACTGTCGGGTCCGACAATTGGTGTCTATTGTTATGATTTGTTTCCAATTAATAGTATAGAAGTGTTTTAATATCTTTATATTTTTGGTCAATTAATTTTTACTATTATGGGAATTGTTTAATTTAAATGTTCAAAATAATTATTTTATTTATTAATTAATTAAATTATTTTTTGTTGCCATTATTCATAAGTTATGGATATATGATTTATTGGTTGATCCGTACTATACGTTAGCCAACCCGACACTGGTATCGACAACAATATCTTTAAGCTGTTTAACAATATTTTCTATTAATATGATTTGTTTGATTAGACTATATTATAAAAAACAAATATTTATATATTTACTATAGAATGATAGCTTAATATATTAAATTGTCTAAAATATTTAGTAATTATAAGAAATTTATTCTTTATTTTTAATGATGTCAATGAAATATAATAATATTTATAATTATGTCAACATATTATTTATAATAATTAATTAAATAAAAACGATAATTAGTAATTAATATCCAATTAAATTGAAACTTATATTATACAAGTTATAATTACAGTAAATAATTGCATAAAGTTTTTATTTATGGTTTATTCATACTTATATCTAATATTGTAATATACGTAATATAATAAAGCTGTATATAATAAAACAAGGTTAAGCATGGTCTTGGGTTTTAGAGGGGTGTCATAGGGTAAGTAAAATACTAATAATGTCGAAAATATCTTGAGTTTATAGGGGTGGGGTATAGACTTTTTTTTAACAGTGCAGTTTTTTAAAAATATAAAATCAAGAAATTTTTCTAAAAAAATAAAAAATTTCCGAAAATTCACATAAAAATAGTAAAATTTTCTCAATAAATTCCATACTTTCCCAATTTTTTTCATTTAAATAAATAAATTACTTCAATTCTACTTATAATTTTAAGATAACTATAAATTATTTTAATTATTTTTATTATGTTTAACAATATTTTAATTTATAACATATAATATAAATCTTTTAATGAGTATTTTTTGTCTCACCCCCCCCCTCACCAACCCTACTGCTTAATCATATGATTGACCTAAACATCTGACTTAGTAGTAATAATTTATTAATCAAAACACGACAATAAACATAATTAAAATCCAATTAAATTGTAATTTATTTATAGGTTATATAATTGAATTGAGTTGCAATAAATATCATTTATAGCAGGTTTACAATTATATTTTTTTTAGTAATATTGTATTGCATTTAATAGTTTTATCTAGAATTTATAATAACTATACTAATAACTAATATATTAATTTATTTCAGAATCATATAATAATTTAAATCTTAAAGTCGTTTTTAAGCAATAGTAAATTATTAAATAAGTTTATTGTATAAAAATTATACCAGGATATATTATAAATATTAGCATTAAGTATGAAATTGACAAATATTAAAAAAGCATTGATTAATTTGACGGCCAGTTATACAGATATACGACTGTCTATTGAAAGGTTTGAGTCAATTTGGTGCCGATATTATCTATTTATTTATGAAAATACTGATAATTATGTTAACAAACAGATGAATAAAAACCGATTGTTAATAATAATGATAACACAATTAATGCTTTTATTATGTTTTCTAAAATTTCTTATCGCAGCTGTTGTTAATGAGGTATGAGTTATAAATTATATTTTAAATATAAAAAAAGTTATATTAATTTTTTTGCCATTTTTTCATAAGTTCTGGTTATATGATCTATTGGTTGATCCATACTATACAGTAACCAACCCGACACTGGCAACAACTGCACTATCATTGAGTAGTTTGAGTATGTTTTTTATTAGTTTTATCGGCAATTATCAGGAGTTAACTAACCAACTCTATTGGATGATTACTGTCAATAAAATTAAATATAATCAATTTGAATATCAACTAAAACCATTAAAAATGACACGTATGGCATTTAAGTGTAATCTATTGGCCAGTATTATAGAAATATTAATTTGGATAACATATGTATTGACAATAGTTTGTTTAATATATACCTACTATTTGGCACTGGTAACAGATTTTGATAACGACACCATCAATTGGTTTTGGTTTATTAAGTTTATTTTAATTAATTTTATTTATTGTATATTACTAATAAAAATTTATGTATTCCTGTTTTTTGGTTTTGCCCTTTGGTTTTGTTTTGCAAGATTTACTCAATTAAAATATAATGAATTAAATGATGAAATTAAACATTTTGTTTCACAATCAAACAAATGGCATAAATTATATCCAAGACGTCTAATCAAACTAATTGTAACTCATAATGGGTTTACTAAAATTGTTATGCAATTTAACAATTATTTATGTTATCTGATATTTATACTGTATTTTATTGGAACACCTGTTATGCTGTTTTGTATTTACGGTACATTTCATACAGACTCTACAATTATGGCTAAAATATTTTTACTTTTTATTACACTGTTTGCGATTTCATTAATACAATTAATGTATATAATGAGTACATGGATCAGCCGATCAGCGCATTTGTCATTAAATCTATTGTATATTTATTTAGCTAAACATAAGACACTTGATATTCATATGAGACTCAAAATACTTATATATATTGAGCGACTGTCGGGTCCGACAATTGGTGTCTATTGTTATGATTTGTTTCCAATGAATAGTATAGAAGTATTTCAATATTTTTATATTTTTGGTCAATTACTTTTTACTACTACGGGTTTGTTTTAATTTTAATGTTATATCAATTATTGGCATTTTATATACAATAATAAATTTGTTATTTAAATTAATATTTTGCAACTATCATAAAAATTCACAAAAATATTAAACTATATATATATATACAATTTTTATACAATTTAACAATTATTTACGTTGTCTGGTATTTATCATATATTTTATGATAACCCCATGTATGCTGTTATGTATTTACAGTACATTTCATACGGACTCTACAATTATGGCTAAATTATATTTTATTATTGTAACACAATCTGTGACTTCATTAATACAATTTGTTTATATAATGAATTCATGGATCAGCAAATCAGCTCATTTGCCATTAAATTTATTGTATAGTTATTTAGCTAAACATCAGACACTTGATATTCATATGAGACTTAAAGTACTTATATATATATTGAGCGACTGTCGGGACCGACAATTGGTATCTATTTTTATGATTTGTTTCCAATTAATAGTATAGAAGTATTTCAATATTTTTGGTCAATTATTTTTTACTACTATAGATTTGTTTTAATTTTATTGTTAAAAAAATTGTTTATATTAATAATATTATTTTAAAATTAGTTTATAAAATTATAAATTTATAAATATATTACTGTATATGTTTTTATATAATTTTTTTCTAAAATTTAAGAAATTTTTGATTACTTTGTCATTAATAATATTATATGCAATTCATTTATTTATTTAACATTAAAATTAATAAAGAATTTTTTCAATATTTTCATATTCTAGTCAATCAATAATAATTAAAGTGGGATTCATTTAATTTAAATGTTAATTTAAAAAGTAATTTCAAATTTATATATTAGCAATTTTAAATCATAAATTAATTTAAATTTTACTAATACAAATATTAGCATTAAATATGAAATTGTCAAAAATAAAAAAAATCATTAATAAATTAATAAAATAAATTATTTAAAAAAACAAAAAATTTTATAAATATATATATATAGAATTTTTTAGATATTTAGCAATAATTAATCTAATTTAATGATGTCAATGAAATATTATTTCAAATACAGAAATACTGTATTATTTGTTATAATAATTTAGTAAACAAAACACGCCAATAAATAATTAAAATCCAATTAAATTGTAATTTGTATATTATTAGAAAAAAATATATAATCTATATATATTTAGCATTACGTAAATATAAAGCAATTGTGAAATTAATATGACAGGTTTATGTAATTAACTATTTTTTTAAATATTTATAAAGATATCTTAATATTATTTATAATAATAATAATTTATTAAACAAACACGACAATAAATAATTAAAATCCAATTAAATTGTAATTTATATATATATATATATACCTTTACAGTATATAATTGTAAAAAAGTATATTAAATATATATATAATTTATAGCAGTTTCACAATTATATTTAATAGTGTATTGTAGTTATATCTAGAATTTATAATAACTATAATACTGTAATAACTAATATATAGTAATATAAACGTAGATTTACTTTACTTATCAAATCATATAATAAAGTTTTATTTAAATAATAGTAAATTAAATATAAATTTAAAGTATAAAAATTATACTAGATTATACTATTAAATTTAACATTAAGTATGAAATTGATAAAAATTAAAAAAGCATTAATTAATTTGAAGGCCAGTTATACAGATATACGACTGTCTATTGAACGGTTTGAGTCAATTTGGTGCCGATATTATCTATTTATTTATGAAAATACTGATAATTATGTTAACAAACAGATTAATAAAAAACGATTATTAATAATAATGATAACACAATTAATGATTTTTTTAGGTTTTATAAAATTTCTCGTCACAGCTGTTGTTAATGAGGTATAAGTTATAAATTATATTATAAGTAACAAAAAATTATATTATAATATTAATTATTTTTTATTTGCCATTTTTCATAAGTTATGGCTATACGATCTATTATTTGATCCATTCTATACGTTAGCCAATCCGACTATGGTATCGACAACAATATCTATGAGCTGTTTGGGTTCATTTTGTATGGTTTGTGTCGGTATTTATCAAGAGTGGACTAACCAACTCTATTGGATGATTACTCTCAATAAAATTAAATACAATCGATTTGAATACCAACTAAAACCATCAACAATGAAACGTTTGGCAATTAAGTGTAATCTATTGGCCAGTATTATAGAAAAATTAATTTGGATAACATTTGTTTTGACAATGATTTATATAATATATGCCAACTATTTGGCATTTGTAGACAATATCGACAACATTGCTTGGTTTTGGTTTATTAAGTTTATTTTAATTATTTTTATAACATGTATAACAACAATAAATATCTATGGCTACGGGTTTGTTGGTTTTTCACTTTGGCTTATTTTTGCAAGATTTACTCAATTAAAATATAATGAATTAAATGATGAAATTAAACAATTTATTTTACAATCAAACAAATGGCATAAATTATATCCAAGATGTCTAATCAAACTAATTGTAACTCACAATGGGTTTACTGAAATTTTTATGCAATTTAACAATTATTTACGTTGTCTGGTATTTATCATATATTTTATGATAACCCCATGTATGCTGTTATGTACTTACGGGACATTTCATACGGACTCTACAATTATGGCTAAATTATATTATATTATTGTAACACAATCTGTGACTTCATTATTACAATTTGTTTATATAATGAATTCATGGATCAGCAAATCGGCTCATTTACCATTAAATCTATTGTATAGTTATTTAGGTAGACATCCGACACTTGATATTCATATGAGACTTAAAGTACTTATATATATTGAGCGACTGTCGGGTCCGACAATTGGTATCTATTGTTATGATTTGTTTCCAATTAATAGTATAGAAGTATTTCAATATTTTTATATTTTTGGTCAATTACTTTTTACTACAATGGGTTTGTTTTAATTTGAATTGTTTTACCAACTATTGGCATTGTATATACAATAATAAATTTGTCATTTAAATTAATATTTTGCAACTAACATAAACATTCACATAAAATATTAAATTATTTATATATATATATATAAACAATAACCGCATATCTCTATTCAATTGACAGCCAGTGCTGCTGATGAAGGAAAGTAGTATATCTTTCCTAAACTTTTGTCTAATATTATTGCGGTTAACAACATATTAATAATAAAAATAACTAATTAAACAAAACACGACAATAAATAATTAAAATCCAATTAAATTGCTATTTATATATAACCTAATAACTTATAGAAGTTTCACAATTATATTTATTATAATATTGTATTGTAGGTATATCTAGAATTTATAATTAAATTAAATAAATATAATAACTATTATTCTAAACATTAATTGATTTATTTTGTTTTATTAAAGATTTATTTGCTGTAGAAATACAATAAATTACTATTTTCAATACAGTATTATGATAATTTGTTGGCAAAAAAGAGAAATTTATAAAATAATAGAGAAATTTCTAGAAAGTTTCTAAAAGAAATTTCTATATATAGGATTCCCATGTTAATTTTGTTTTTCTCGATATATATATTATCATGTAATAATACATTGTTTTTACAAATAATAATTAAATATTAGTATTAATATTTTAATTATTAATTAAAGTAACAATTAATTTATTTAATTATCTTAAATTCTTATATATATATATACATATAATAAAATGATTATTAAATTTTTTAAAAAATGATTATTAAATTTTTTAAAAACTGATTATTAAATTTTTTAAAAACTGATCATTATTAAATAATTATAATTATTTTACATATAAATATCCAATTTTGTATAGTAGGGTACAGTATAACGTTATATTAATAGTAGTATGTCTCATTATTTATATATTATTACAATAGAGAGGGGAACCGAAGAGTTTTCAGGAACCGCAACCGAACCGTATCTCAAAGACAGGAACCGCAGCCGAACCGAAACCGAAAAATCTGAAAATCCTGAACCGTAACAGAACCGTAGCTAAAACTTAGGAACCGAACCGTAATCTTACATAAATTACGTTAATAATATTAAGGGGGTAAAAAGTGGGCTTAAAATCTAAAAAATTGATTTTCATATTTTTATTTATAATTATAAAATACGGTTATAATTAAATTAGTATAAGTTATAGTTATTATATTTTACTAATATATAAACTTATAAATATAATTTTATAACTAAATTAATAATTAATTAAAAATAGTAATAATTAATAGTAATAATTAAAAGTTAATAAATAACTATTTTTTAAATGCAATTATAATATTAATATAAAGTAATAATAGTTAAATAAAAGTTTTTAACAATATTTACAACAGTATTTCTAAAGATAATTTTATTTAATTTATTATTAATTTATTTATTATTTTATTTAATTAATTTAAACTCAATTCACTTTTTAATTAAAACCGTTTCTTAAACCGGAACCGTCTCTAAAACCGAAACCGTTTTAAAACCTAAAGCTAAAAACAAGAACCGCAACCAAACCGGACCTGAAAGACAGGAACCGAAACACAAAAACCAAAACAGTGAAAAAACCGTTTCGGTTCCGGTTTCATTCGGTTTTATGAAACCGAGCCGTTTCGGTTCCTCCCTCTAATGGGGATCCCATAGTATAACGATAAAGTCTATAGAAATTTATTCCTGAGAAACTTAAAAATTTATTCCCACATATTATTTATAATTATTAATTAAATAAAAACGATAATTAGTAATTAATATCCAATTAAAGTATATCCCAGACATCTAATGAAACTAATTGTAACTCACAATGGGTTTACTGAAATTTTTATGCAATTTAACAATTATTTATGTTATCTGATATAGTTTTTTTAGAAACTGCTTCTATTAACTTTATACCCCACCCCTAGATTTTTCGATATTATTAACATTTAACTTACTCTAATGGACACCCCTCTAAAACCCAAAACCATGATTAACCTTGTTTTATTATATACAGCTTTTATAAATTTTATAGAAACTACTATACAATATTAAATATATGTATGAATATACTATAAATTAAAGCTGGGCATTTGTAAGTAAGAAAAAAATTAAATAATTAAGTAAATATATACAGATAAATGGATTATTATTTACATACAAAGATTTTATATCAAATAACTTTTATTTAAATTTATAACAAAAAAAATTGTATTAATACAACACTAATAAATTATTAGTAATAATACAATATGTCACATATTATATGTGGATAAAATTTTCACACTTCTATACTAAATCCCCTGATTAGTAATAGTACTAATAGTACTAATAGTAATAATAATAACAATTATAACAATTATTATCATAAAATTACAAATATAACAAATTTTTGTATACTTAAAATCTACTTATATTGTATATATGAAATAAATAATTTTTGTCATAACTTTCTTACTTTGCCTAGCTGTACTATAAATATAAAATTACTACATTATGCAATTATATACTGTATATATATAACTTATATAATATAAGTTTCAATTTAATTGGATATTAATTACTAATTATCGTTTTTATTTAATTAATAATTATAAATAATATGTTGATATAATTATGAATACTATAATATTTCATTGACATCATTAAAAATAAGTATGAATTTCTTATAATTACTATTGATTGTGATAATACTGTATTGAAAATAGTAATTTATTTTATTTCTACAGCAAATAAATCTTTAATAAAACAAAATAAATCAATTAAAATTTATATTAATAATTTAATTCTTACAAAAGATATTATAAATTCTAAATATAACTAATAATACAATATTATAATAAATATAATTGTGAAACTGCTAAAAGTTATTAGGTAATATATAAATTGCAATTTAATTGGATTTTAATTACTTATTGTCGTGTTTTGTTTAATTATAATAGTTATAGTTATTTTATTATTAATATGTTGTTAACCGCAATAATATTAGACAAAATTTTAGTAAAGATATACTACTTTCCTTCATCAGCAGCACTGGATCTCAATTGAAATACATATATATTAGAATAAAGAGTTTACCATTAGTAAGGTTAAGGTGGGATATGATTGAGATATGCGGTTATTGTTTATATTTTTAAATTATTTAATATTTTTGTGAATGTTTATGATAGTTGCAAAATATTAATTAAAATGACAAATTTATTATTATATATATAATGTCAATAGTTGGTTAAACATTAAAATTAAAACAAACCCATTGTAGTAAAAAGTAATTGACCAAAAATATAAAAATATTGAAACACTTCTAAACTATTAATTGGAGACAAATCATAACAATAGATACCAATTGTCGGACCCGACAGTCGCTCAATATATATAAGTATTTTGAGTCTCATATGAATATCAAGTGTCGGATCTTATACCTCATTAACAACAGCTGTGACGAGAAATTTTATAAAACCTAATAAAAGTATTAATTGTGTTATAATTATTATTAACAATCGTTTTTTATTAATCTGTTTGTTAACATAATTATCAGTATTTTCATAAATAAATAGATAATATCGGCACCAAATTGACTCAAATCATTCAATAGACAGTCGTATATCTGAATAACTGGCCGTTAAATTTATTAATGCTTTTTTAATTTTTGTCAATTTCATACTTAATGTTAAATTTAATAGTATAATTTTTATACATTAATTTATTTTTAAATTACTATTATTTAAATAAAACTTTAAAATTTAATTTATTATATGATTTACTAAGTAAAGTAAATCGAGGTTTATATTACTATACAGTATATTAGTTATTATATATTCTAGATATAACTACAATTCAATAATAAATATATTTGTGACGCTGCTAGAAATTATACATATAAATATTTAATGTACTTTTCACGAATTCCTGAAAGGAATACGTATATGAATTCTATAAGTCGGTCTGTCTGTCTGTCCCATTCGAATCCAGGCTCAGCTACGCATTTTTTTTTGTTTTTTTTTGTTTTTTTTTATTTATTAAGTTTATTTTTAAGCAAAAAAAACAAAATGGTGTCCAATAATTAATAAAAATAATTTTTTTTGAATTTTTTTTTATTTTTTTTGAAATTTTTTTTAAATGTTTTTTTGAATGTTTTTTTGAATTTTTTTTTAAATTTTTTTTGAATTTTTTTTTGAATTTTTTTTGAATTTTTTTTTTGAATTTTTTTTTAAATTTTTTTAAAGTTTATTTTATCAAGAACTTTTCCATAAACTCTGACGTAATAGTAAGTGTAGTACGTTTATAGTAATTTTCCATGAACTTTGATGTCATAGTAATTGTCATACATTTCTTGTAGTTTTCCATGAACTTTGATGCATATGTGTCGAACTTTACTTGTAGTTTGGCTTGACCTCAGATGCATAATACGTTTTGAACTTACGTTAACGACTGCTCAGTAGGCTTCCAAAAAAAGGACATAGGTTCGAATCCACTATCCGCTACAATTTTTTTTGAATTTTTTTTTTGTTTTTTTTCTTATCTAAGTTTATTTTTTAGGAAATTGAAGAAAATGGTGTCCAAAAATTAATTAAAAAAATTTTGAATTTTTTTTTGAATTTTTTTAATATTGATTTTTTATTTTTTTCGTTTTTAAGTTTATTTTTTTCGTTTTTAAGTTTTTTTAGGAAAATAGTAGTTTATTTTGTAATACTGAATCATTTGATACCCCACATGACTATAGTTGTTTATTTTGTCATACTAAATCGTTTGATACTCTACATAACTATAGTTGTTTATTTTGTCATACTAAATCGTATGATACTCTACATAACTATAGTTGATTTTATTTTATCATACTGAAGTTAATTTTTAATTATGATTAGGAATTCGTGTGGAAATGCTTTCTAGCATTCTCAACTGGTTACAATTATATACTGTAAAGGTATATTATATATATATATATATAAATTACAATTTAATTGGATTTTAATTATTTATTGTCGTGTTTGTTTAAATAAATTATTATTATTATAAATAATATGTAGATATATTTATAAATATTAAAAAAATAGTTAATTACATAAACCTGTAATATTAATTACACAATAATTGCTTTATATCTACGTAATGCATATTATATACAGATTATATGTTTTTTTCTAATAATATATAAATTACAATTTAATTGGATTTTAATTATTTATTGGCGTGTTTTGTTTACTAAATTATTATTACAAATAATATAGTATTTTGGTATTTAATATAATATTTCATTGACATCATTAATTATTTATTATTATAATACTGTATAGAGAATATTTAGATATATATAAATGTTATTTACAGTTAGTATTAATTAAATAAAGTTATTAATTATATAATTATAGGAGATTTTTACAGTATTTGGCAATTAAAATCAAAAATTTAATTAATGCTCAATATCTAAAAAAAATCTATGAATATATTTATAATATTTTTTGTTTCTTTAAATAATTTAATTAAATAATTTATTAATGATTTTTTTAAAAATATTTTTGACAATTTCATATTTAATGCTAATTAGTTAAATTAGTAAAATTTAAATTTATTTATGATTTACTATTGATAATATACAACTTTTAAGATTACATTTAAATTAACATTAAAATTAAATGAATCCCATTTTAATTAGTATTGATTGACTAGAATATATTTTTTTTATTAATTTTTATGTTAACATTATATTTTTATGTTAAATAAATAAATGAATTGTATATAATATTATTAATCAAAAATTATTTAAAATTAAAAATCACACAGTAATCTACACTATTTTTTAAATTTTAGAACAAAAATTATATAAAAAAATATATACAGTAATATACTAATAAATTTTTAATTGTATAAACTAATTTTAAAATAATATTATTAATATAAAACATTTTTTTTAAACAATTAAACTAAAACAAACCCATAGTAGTAAAAAGTAATTGACCAAAAATATAAAAATATTGAAATACTTCTAAACTATTAATTGGGAACAAATCATAACAATAGATACCAATTGTCGGACCCGACAGTCGCTCAATATATATAAGTATTTTAAGTCTCATATGAATATCAAGTGTCGGATGTCTACCTAAATAACTATACAATAGATTTAATGGCAAATGAGCTGATTTGCTGATCCATGAATTCATTATATAAACAAATTGTAATAATGAAGTCACAGATAGTGTTACAATAATAAAATATAATTTAGCCATAATTGTAGAGTCCGTATGAAAAGTAGCGTAAGTACTTAATAGCATACATGGGGTTATCATAAAATATATGATAAATACCAGACAACGTAAATAATTGTTGAATTGCATAAAAATTTTAGTAAACCCATTATGAGTTACAATTAGTTTCATTATATGTTTTGGATATAATTTATGCCATTTGTTTGATTGTGAAACAAAATGTTTAATTTCATTATTTATTTCATTATATTTTAATTTAGTAAGTATTGCAAAAATAAGCCAAAGGGTAAAACCAACAAACCCGCACCCATAAATTTTTATTGTTGTTATACATGTTATCAAAATAATTAAAATAAACTTAACAAACCAAAACCAAGTAATATTGTCGGTATAAAAATCACCCATTAGTACCAAATAGTTGGCATATATTACATAAATCATTGTCAAAACAAATGTTATCCAAATTAATATGTCTATAATACTGGCCAATAGATTACACTTAAATGCCATACGTTTCATTGTTAATGGTTTTAGTAGGTATTCAAATCGGTTGTATTTAATTTTATTGACAGTAATCATCCAATAGAGTTGGTTAGTCCACTCTTGATAACTACCGACACAAACAATACAAAATGAACCCAAAAAGCTCATAGATATTGTTGTTGATACCAGTGTCGGGTTGGCTATTGTATAGAATGGATCAACCAATAGATCGTATAGCCATAACTTATGAAAAATGGCAAAAAATAAATTAATTAATAATATTATATTTTGTTACTTTTAATATAATTTATATCTCATACCTCATTAACAACAGCTGCGACGAGAAATTTTATAAAACCTAATAAAATCATTAATTGTGTTATCATTATTATTAACAATCGAGTTTTATTAAGCTTTTTGTTAACATAATTATCAGTATTTTCATAAATAAATAGATAATATCGGCACCAAATTGACTCAAACCGTTCAATAGCTAGTCGTATATCTGTATAACTGGCCGTCAAATTAATTAATGCTTTTTTAATTTTTGTGAATTTCATTATTTAATATTAAATTTGATAGTATATTCTATTATAATTTTTATACTTTAAATATATTTTTAATTAAATATTGCTTAAATAAAACTTTAAGATTTATTATATGATTTTATAAGTAAAGTAAAGCCACGTTTATATTTCTATATATTAGTTGTTATTATAGTTATTATAAATTCTAGATATAACTACAATTCAATATTAAATATAATTGAGAATATGCTATAAATTATATATATATATAAGATATTGTACTTATGTAAAGATATATATATTAATTACAATTTAATTGGATTTTAATTATTTATTGTCGTGTTTTGTTCAAATAAATTATTAGTATCAGAAATAATATATTTATAAATATTACTAAAAAAATTCATATAAACTTATCATATAAATTACAATATTTCTTTATATTATATACTTTCAAATGTATTGTTAGTGTGTCAGACATTTAGTTTAATAACAGGGTTAAGCAGGAGGGTTGGTAAGGGGGTGAGGCTAATAAAATTCCCCCTAAGATCAATATTTTGAGACTTTACTCAGTCTATTTTAACCAAATTGAAAAATTTGTTTCTTTAAAAATAAGTAGAAATAACCCCCCCCCTAAAATTTTTGGGATCTATTGTTAAGTAAATAAAAATTATGATTTATTTTTTTTATTATTCTATAAAGTTTTATTATCTTTTAATTATAGTAATAGATTAGATTACTGTATGATATTTGAATAAAAAAAAACAATAAATAAATAATTTAAAGTAAATTGAAAACTGCAACGTTGTAGATAATTTTATACAGGATAAAATTTTAATTGGTTATATTTTTATTTATTGTTTTATATGCCAGCTATATTTTACAGTAACTGTTTAAAAAATTTATAAATGATAGTCGACTGCAATTATCTGGCAAATTAATACAATTAATTAAAAAATGACCAATTACAATTTTATCCAGTTATCTACACTGTTGCCCTTGGTCAGTTTTTAATTCAACGCATAGTTGACTAGATAATATTACTTAATAGCATCAAATTTGTATTTATTAATATTTAAAATATTTAAAATAAACTTAAAAATTGATAATTTCTTGTTATTTCTTTTTAATTATAAACTTTTAATAATAAAATTTATTTCACAAAAAATATTTGCCCTTAAAGTTTGTTTCTAGCAATACTTTTTAGCATTGTCAACTGCTTTATAATTATATTTGTAATATAAAGTTAAGATATAAAGTTTATAATTATAAACAATATAATTACAGTTTGATTAGTTTCTTGCGTTTTATTTATAAATTATATATAATAGTAAATGTAATTTTATGTTATTTTGATAAACATTTACTAAAATAAATAATGATAATAAATAATGATAATTAGTATTAAATAAAAAAATTAATATAATGTGCAATAGTTTTTTTTAATATTAAGATTTTTTAAAGCATTTATATTATATACTAAGCAAAATATTAATATTTTAATAATAATTCAATAAAATTATATATTAATATTCAATAGATTATTAAATATATTTTTGAAATTAAGTATTTTATAAATTAATAATTTATATTTCAATTTTATTTTGACATTTATATCTTTTATTATAAATTAATACCGATTCCCACAATTATAGTTACAAAAGTACAGTACAACATATTTATAAGTTTAAAAAATTATAAATAATTAATTTAAATATAACTTTATTTATAATCATTTAAAATGTTCAAAATCACAAAAACAGAAGATAATAATAATCAAATAATTCAATACAAAGGTTGGTAGAGCTATTTAAGGAATTAAAATCACTAACCTAACCTATTGGGTTGGTAGAGCTATTTAAGGAATTAAAATCACTAACCTATTGGGTTGGTAGAGCTATTTAAGGAATTAAAATCACTAACCTATTGGGTTGGTAGAGCTATTTAAGGAATTAAAATCACTAACCTATTGGGTTGGTAGAGCTATTTAAGGAATTAAAATCACTAACCTATTGGGTTGGTAGAGCTATTTAAGGAATTAAAATCACTAACCTATTGGGTTGGTAGAGCTATTTAAGGAATTAAAATCACTAACCTATTGGGTTGGTAGAGCTATTTAAGGTATTAAAATCACTAACCTATTGGGTTGGTAGAGCTATTTAAGGAATTAAAATCACTAACCTATTGGGTTGGTAGAGCTATTTAAGGAATTTAAAATCCTGAATAGTGATGGTAGATCTAATCGCATCCAATCTCTTCATACCACCCACATAGCTGTACGACTAGTCGAATATTCGAAAAGTTTTACGTTATTTATGACAATTATGCATAATATAAGCACTGGTAATATTTCCGTCAATAGTTTACTTACTATTAATTTATCCCAATACTGTAGTATAACAAATGAATACAACACATCCAATTGTATAGAACAAATCAGTGCATTTATCTTACTGATTTTAATCAGATATATAAAATACAGTATATCACTACTTTCATATTAAACTTATTAGACATCAATACGTATTTGTTTTATAAATAAAAATAATTAACTTTAATGTCATAATTTTCTGTAATTTTTAATAATAAATATTAATATGAAAACTATCTTTAATTAAATCAAATATGTATCATATTTATAAATAACGTAAAAATATCGACTTTAAATTTGAATATATCGAATTGCGGAGGACAGACAGCTATGTGTGTGATATGGGAATACTCAGGGGTATAATCTTATCACTATTCAGGATTTTTAATTCCTTAAATAGCTCTACAAACCAATAGGTTAGTGATTTTAATTCCTTAAATAGCTCTACCAACCCAATAGGTTAGTGATTTTAATTCCTTAAATAGCTCTACCAACCCAATAGGTTAGTGATTTTAATTCCTTAAATAGCTCTACCAACCCAATAGGTTAGTGATTTTAATTCCTTAAATAGCTCTACCAACCCAATAGGTTAGTGATTTTAATTCCTTAAATAGCTCTACCAACATAATACAATATTTTTTAAAATTATTTTTAGTAAATATAAACATTTAATCAATAGATATTAAATAAGTATTAGATAATTAAGACATTAATTTTAATATTTCAGTAATAATGTGTATTTCAATAGTTTTATTCAATTGTCTAATGTAATGAGTTTGCATTGTATCTATAACACATTTCAATGCATTGATTATACTATGGATTTGTAACTATAATTGTGGGGATCGGTATATCATATTATTTTTTAATTTATATTACTAAAAAAAATGTCTATTAATGTTAATGTTAACATTATATTTTAATGTTAATTAAATAAATAAATAAATAATTAAATTGTATTTAAGATTATTAATTTTAATTTTTTAAATTTAAAGATAATATAGTTATCTAATTAAATTTTTAAATTTTAGAATAAAATTATATAAAATAATATATACAGTAATAATATATTAATAAATTTAGTCATTAATATACGATATTAATATTAGTTCGAAAACTAATTTTAAATTATTAATATAAAACATTTACACGTCTACACTACTATTGATAATTTTAGATTTATACTAAAGAGAGAGAGAGAGAGAGAGAGAGAGAGAGAGAGAGAGAGAGAGAGAGAGAGAGATGAAAAAATAAAAATTAGAAAATCTTAAAAAAGTTATTAACAAAAATAAAGTATTACAATAAAATATTATTAAATAGTTTTATCTAGAAGTAAATAAATACAATAACATACTGTAATATTTATAATAATAATTTATTAAACATAAATAGATAAAAAAAAACTATATGTTTTATTTAATAAATTATTATTACAAATATTACAGTATGTTGATCTAGGGGTAGTTCACATATTACGTTCGCACTTGAGGGGAGGGGGTTGGCCAAAGTGAACTTTTGAGAACGATGTGGAAGGGAGGAGTAGAGGCTTTAAGAGCGTTCGCACATAAATATTTAATTTCTTAGTGGTGGAGAGAGGGGGGGGGTAAACGGTTAGGGACATACGAACTATTGACAATACATATGTTATCTAAATAAATATTTCTATAATATTATCCAATAGATTACAATATAATTACAGTTTGATTAGTTTCTTGCGTTTTATTTATAAATTATATATAATAGTAAAATTTTTTTACAAATCCTGAGACGACAACAATGTATAATAATACATGTTAATTTTAAAGTCCTATTCATTAACTAAGTTATCATATTTACAATTAGAGTCTAAGCTTTACAGTCATTGTAAGCATTAAATATGATAACTTAGTTAATGAATAGGACTTTTATTACATTGTTGTCCTCTCAGCAATTCGTAATATAATTTTATATATCAACTTTTATTAAAATGAGAAAATATTTGTACTTAAAGTTTATTTCTGACAATGCTTTTTAGCATTCGCAACTGGCTCTATCTTAAAATCAGACCAAAATCGACTTCAGACTTCAGAGTCTGAAGTCTGATGGACTATCAGACCGGTATCAGACCTTTATTAGATCGGCATCAGACTTGTATCAGACCCGTATAAAACCCCATCAGACCTCCATCTGACTCGTATAATACCCCATCAGACCCCCATCAGACCTCCATCAGACCCGAAAAAAATTTAATTTAATTTAGTTAATTTTTAAATTAAATTAAATTAATTTTTATTAAATTTCATTAAATTTAACTAAATTCAATTTAATTTAATTTCAGTAATTTTAAAAATTAATTAAGTTAAATTTTATTAATTTTAATTACATTGAATTTCATTAAATTTAACTAAATTCAATTTAATTAATTTTTAATTTAATTTAATATAATTAATCTTTAAATTTAATTTAACTTAGTTAAAATTTAATGAAATTTAACATAATTTAATTTAATACAATTAATCTTTAAATTTAATTTTAATAATTAAATTTAACAATTAAAATGCATTAAAATTTATTTAAATTAAATTAAGTTAAATTTCATTAAATTTTATTAAATTTCATTAAATTAAATTTTAAAAATAACTAAATTTCATTTCAACTAAGTTATTTTTTAATTTAGGTTTATTTTAGTTTATTTAATTAAATTAAATTAATTTTTTTACGGGTCTGATGGAGGTCTGGTGGAGGTCTGATGGGGGTCTGATGGGGATCTGATGGAGGTCTGATGAAGGTCTGATGGGGGTCTGATGGAGGTCTGATTGGGGTCTGATGGGGTCTTATGGGGGTCTGATAAAGGTCTGATGGGGGTCTGGTGGAGGTAATAAATTAAACAAAAAATATTTATAGAAATTTTTCTATCAATTGTTTGACAAAAAAATTTTTTTTGTCAAACAAATCTCTGCAACAAAAAGTTTTACTTATATGAATAATAATAATTTATTATAAGTAAACACGACAATAAATAATTAAAATTTAATTAAATTGTAATTTATATATATATATATATACCTCTAGAGTAGTAGGTGCACTAAGTAGCAAAATAATATATAATTTAGAGATACAAAATTATATTTAATATTGTATTGTAGTTATATCTAGAATTTATAATAACTATAATAATAATAACTAATATATTTATTTATTTAAAAAATCATACATTAAATTAAAACGTAAAGTTTTATTTAAGTAGTAGTAAATTAAAAATAAATTTAAATTATAAAAATTATACTAGGATATACTATCAAATTTATTGTAGCATTAGTTATGATATTTTCAAATATAAGAAAATCATTAATAAATTTGACGCCCAGTTATACAGACCTACGACTGGCTATTGAATGGTTTGAGTCAATTTGGTGCCGATATTATCTATTTATTTATGAAAATACTGATAATTATGTTAACAAACAGATTAATAAAAAACGATTGTTAATAATAATTATAAGGCGTTGTTCACATATTACGTTCGCACTTGAGAGGAGTGGGGGGTTAGCCAAAGCGAACTTTTGCGAACGAGGGGGAGGGGAGGGGTAGAGACTTTAAGAACGTTCGCATTTAGATAATATCTTATTTCTTGTGGTGGGGGGGGGGTAGCGGTTAGGGATAAGCGAACGTAATTTTTTAAATGACTACATGCGAACAATTGCGAACATAGGGGAGGGAGGGGTCTAGATTTCTTAAAAAGTGCGAACGTAATATGTGAACCACGCCTAACACAATTAATGCTTTTATTATGTTTTCTAAAATTTCTTATCGCAGCTGTTGTTAATGAGGTATGAATTATATATTATAAGTAAAATAAAAGTCATATTATTAGGTAAATATATTTATATATTATTTTTTTTTTAAATTTTCATAAGTTATGGTTATATGATTTATTGGTTGAACCATACTATATTGTAACCAACCCGACACTGGCAGCCATTGCATTATCTTTGGGTAGTTTGTCATCATTTGTTTGTATTTTTGTCGGCAATTATTACGAGTGGACGAACCAAATGGATAGTATGATTACTCTCAATAAAATTAAATACAATCGATTTGAATACCAACTAAAACCATCAACAATGAAACGTTTGACATTTAAGTGTAATCTATTGGCTAATATTATTGAAATATTAATTTTGATAACATATGTATTGTCAATAATTTATATAATATATATCAACTATTTGGCACTGGTAGGTGATTTTGATACCGACAACATTAGCTGGTTGTGGTTTGTTAAGTTAATTTCAATTAATTTTATATATTGTATATTAATAATAAAAGTCTATGGATTCCTGTTTGTTGGGTTTGCCCTTTGGTATTGTTTTGCAAGATTTACTCAATTAATATATAATGAATTAAATGTTGAAATTAAACAATTTATTTCACAATCAAACAAATGGCATAAAGTATATCCAAGACGTCTAATCAAACTAATTGTAGCTCATAATGGGTTTACTGAAATTGTTATGCAATTTAACAATTATTTTTGTTATGTGATATTTATACTGTATTTTATTGCAACACCTGTTATGCTGTTTTGTATTTACGGTACATTTCATACGGAGTCTACAATTATGGTTAAAATATTTTTTATTTTTATGGCACTGTTTGCGGTTTCATTAATACAATTTATTTATATTATGAATACATGGATCAGTAAATCAGCTCATTTGCCATTAAATCTATTGTATAGTTATTTAGCTAAACATCCGACACTTGATATTCATATGAGACTCAAAATACTTATATATATTGAGCGACTGTCGGGTCCGACAATTGGTATCTATTGTTATAATTTGTTTCCAATTAATAGTTTAGAAGTATTTCAATATTTTTATATTTTTGGTCAATTACTTTTTACTATAATGGGTTTGTTTTAATTTTAATGTTTAACCAACTATATACAATTGCATTGTTTATACCATAATAAATTTGTCAATTAATTTATTTAATTATCTTAAATTCTTATATATATATATATATACATATAATAAAATGATTTTAAATTTTTTAAAAACTGATTATTAAATTTTTTAAAAACTGATTATTAAATTTTTTAAAAACTGATTATTATTAAATAATTATAATTATTTTACATATAAATATCCAATTTTGTATAGTAGGGTACAGTATAACGGTATATTAATGGTAGTATATCTCATTATTTATATATTAATACAATAGAGATGGGAACCGAAGAGTTTTCAGGAACCGCAACCGAACCGTATCTCAAAGACAGGAACCGCAGCCGAACCGAAACCGAAAAATCTGAAAATCCTGAACCGTAACCGAACCGTAGCTAAAACTTAGGAACCGAACCGTAATCTTACATAAATTACGTTAATAATATTAAGGGGGTAAAAAGTGGGCTTAAAATCTATAAAATTGATTTTCATATTTTTATTTATTATTATAAAATACGGTTATAATTAAATTAGTATAAGTTATAGTTATTATATTTTACTTAATATATAAACTTATAAATATAATTTTATAACTAAATTAATAATTAATTAAAAATAGTAATAATTAATAACCTTGTTTTATTATATACAGCTTTTATAAATTTTATAGAAACTACTATACAATATTAAATATATGTATGAATATACTATAAATATAAAATTACTACATTATGCAATTATATACTGTATATATTTTTGTGAATGTTTATGATAGTTGCAAAATATTAATTAAAATGACAAATTTATTATTGTATATACAATGTCAATAGTTGGTTAAACATTAAAATTAAAACAAACCCATAGTAGTAAAAATTAATTGACCAAAAATATAAAAATATTGAAATACTTCTAAACTATTAATTGGAAACAAATCATAACAATAGATACCAATTGTCGGACCCGACAGTCGCTCAATATATATAAGTATTTTGAGTCTCATATGAATATCAAGTGTCGGATGTTTAGCTAAATAATAGCTAGATAATATCGGCACCAAATTGACTCTAATCGTTCAATAGACAGTCGTATATCTGTATAACTGGCCGTCAATTTAATAAATGCTTTTTTAATTTTTGTGAATTTCATTATTTAATGTTAAATTTAATAGTATATTCAAGTATAATTTTTATTGATTTTAATTATTTATTGTCGTATTTGTTTAATAAATTATTATTAAAAATAATATATAGATATATTTCTAAATATTTAATAAATAGTAAATCACATTAACCTGTCATATTAATTTCATTATTGCTCAATATCTTTTTTAATGCAAATTATATACAGATTATATGTTTTTTTTCTAATAATATATAAATTACTAATTAATTGGATTTTAATTATTTATTTTCGTGTTTTGTTCAAATAAATTATTAGAAATAATATTTTTATATATTTATAAAAAATAGTTTGTCATATAAATTACAATATTTCTTTATATTATATACTTTCAAATGTATTGTTAGTGTGTCAGATGTTTAGCTTTATTACAGGAGGGTTAAGCAGGAGAGTGGGTGAGGGGGTGAGGCTAAAAAACTCCCCAAAGATCAAGATTTTGAAATCTTATTTTAAGTAAATAAAAATTATAATTTTAATTTTTATTATTATTCTATAAAAATTTTATTATGTACTGTATTAATTATAGTTATAGATTAGATTACTGTATGATCTTTATATTAAAATTTAATAATATTATCTACAATTTAATTAATTATTTATTTTAAATAACATTAAAATAAAATGTTAAAATTAACATTAATAAAGAATCTTTAAATATTTTTATATTTTTAGTCAATTAATTATACAATCAACAATACGATTAATTAAAAAAATGACAAAATGCAATTTGTAGATAATTTTATACAGGATAAAATTTTAATTGGTCATATTTTTAATTAATTGTTTTTCATATATAGTTGAGGGGAGGGGGCTATTGACAATACATATGTTATCCAAATTAATATTTCTGTAATATTAGCCAATAGTTTACAATATAATTACAGTTTGATTAGATTCTTGCGTTTTATTTATAAATCATATACAGTATAATAGTAAATATAAACTTCTATTAAAATGCAAACATAAAAAAAATATTTGCACTTAAAGTTTATTTATGTCAATGCTTTCTAGCATTCGCAACTAGTTTATAATTATATTTGTAATATAAAGTTAAGTTATAAAGATTATAATTATAAACAATAAAATTACAGTTTGATTAGTTTTTTGTGTTTTATTTATAAATTATATATAAATAGTAAATGTAATTTTCTATTATTTTGATAAACATTTAGGTAAATCAATAATAATAATAATTAATTACATTTATATTAAGCACATATAGTAAGCAAAATATTGATATATTAATAATAATTCAGTATATCATAGCATATTATATAATATTTGTTAAAAATTAACTTATTTATGATAGTTTATTAAATTATAGTATTATCTATTATTAATAAAATATTACACATAAAATGTATTAAGATAATAGAAATATTGATATATTTTAAGAAATATATGTAAATATTAATAGTTATAAAAAATAATTTTCGTTAATTAAGTCACAGTAATTGTTATAAATTTATAATTATAATAATTACTTTATATTTTTGATGTAAATTATTTACTACTTATTTATAGATAAAAATGTTTAGTACTGACAGTTATACTGATATACGACCGGCCATTGAAAGCTGTGAATCAATTCTAAACCGATTTTATATATCATTATATGAAAACTTTAATAACTATATTAGTAGACAACTAAATAAAAGGCGACTAATTATAGTATTGATAACACAGTTAATAGTATTAATATGTAGTCTAAAATTTGCCGCAACATCTATTGTTAATCAAGTATTTAAATTATTTTATTTTTGTTAATAAATAATTTTTTTTTTGTAATTTTTATTTTCTAACCTCTCACTCACTCACTCTCTCTTTCTCTCATTTAATTAAGATATGGTTAAGCGATCTATTGGGTGATCCGACCTATACGATAGCCAATCAAACATTAACATCGTTAGGCATATCGTTGTCCAGTTTGGCCGCATTTACTACATTTTGTTTAAACAATTATTATGAATGGACACACAGATGGTATTTAATGGACATTATTGTTAAAATCAAATACAAAATGTTTGATTATCCTCTAAATCAATCATCAATTAAACGGTTTGCATTGATGGCAAATATATTGCTAATTGTTATAAACAAATTAATTTGGATAACATCTATAATAACAATTAGTTTCTTATTATATGGCTATTATTTAGTACTGTTAACTGATTTTCATACGAACTCAATCAATTGTTGGTGGTTGGTTAGATTTATTATAGCTAATTGCATACATTGTATAACAATAATTAGAGGGTTTGCCGGATTGTTTGCAGGTTTTGCTATTTGGTTAGGTTTTGCACTGTTTAGTCGTTTTAAATATAATGAATTAAACGACAAAATTGCAAATTTTATTTTAAAATCAAACAAATGGCATAAAGTATATCCGCGACATCTAATCAAACTAATTATAATACACAATGATTTTACAAAAATTGTTATGCAATTAAATAATTATTATCGATGTCTAGTATTTATCATATATTTTCTATTAACACCAATTGTATTGTTTTGTATTTACGGTACATTTCATAGACAGTCTATGCCTATATCTAAAGCATTCTTTATTTTTTTAACAATTTTTGTTTTTTCATTAATACAATTTATGTATATAATGAGTACATGGATCAGTCGATCAGCGCATTTACCGTTAAATCCATTGTATAGTTATTTAGCTAAACATAAGACACTATCTATACGTTTAAAATTTAAAATACTTATATATATTGAGCGACTGTCGGGTCCAACAATTGGTATCTATTGTTATGATTTGTTTCCAATTAATAGTTTAGAAGTGTTTCGATACTATTATATTTGCGGTCAATTGTTTTTTATTTTAATTGGATTTATTTAATTTTATAATACATTAATTACTTTAGCATTATATTAAATAATATAATAATTAAGTAAATTTATTCATATAGTAAAATACAATACGGAATTAAATAATTAATCATAACTATATTAATAATAATTGTATTAAAATTTTTTATAATAATAATTTAATTATCATCGTAATATTATTAATTAAATTTAATATTATTATTTGATTGTTGTTATTATTTTGGTATTTTAGTTGATAATTTTAAATTGACTTTGTTTTGTCATTTTAATGTACATTATATTTAAGTTTTTAAAAAATAAAATAATTGTTAAAACTTTTCTTTAGATCTCAGATATCATATACTGAGCAAAATATTGATATATTATTAATAATTCAATATAATTATATATTAATAGATTATTAAATATATTTTTGTAATTAAGTTGTTTATAAATTAATAATTTATATTATAGACACTATCTATACAATTAAAGTTTTATAATATATTTCAAAAATATTATTTAAAAAAAATCTGTATTTATTTTTAGTAAAATTAATTATAAATTAAGTTGTTTATAGATTAATAGTTTATATTTCAATTTTATTTTGACATTTATATCTTTTATTATAAATTAATATATCATATTATTTTTTAATTTGTATTTCTAATAAATCTTTATTAATGTTAATGTTATCATTATATTTTAATGTTAATTAAATAAATAAATAAATAATTAAATTGTATTTATGATTATTAATTTTAATTTTTTAAATTTAAAGATAATACAGTTATCTAATCAATTTTTTAAATTTTAGAATAAAACCAGTTAAGAATGCTAGAAAGTATTTTCAGAAAAAAATTGAATAGCATTGAAAACCATTAGTTTGTATACTTATAGCGGCTATACATATAAAAACTTGTCAAATATACATAATATAAATATTGTCATGTATGGTATTAAATTATTCAGTATGACAAAATAATCATAACTTTAGTCATGTGTGGTATCAAATGATTTAGTAAAACAAAATAATCAACTATAATTATACTTTTGCCGGTTTATTTTATTATATTTATAATTATATTTTTATCCTTGTTTTTGATGCTATATTCAAATCTATACTGCTTTTTATTTGCTGCTATTTAAAAAATTATACTGATATATTATATCATATTTTTGATGCTCTTTACAATTCTAAACGTTAAAATTTTTACATAATTTTTTTAATTTGACTGCCATTTTGTCTATGTTATGTGAATGGTATCAAAATTTTGATGCAACTTTTCAATACATTATTAGTAGTCCTCTAACCGAATCTGAAATTAGAATTTCAAAATTCGCAAAATGAAATGCTACAGACACAGACTAAAAAGACTCATATAGATTTCAGAAAACAAAACTTTTCAAGTTTTTTTTAAAAATTATATAAAATAATATATACAGTTATTGTTTATATATTTAAATTATTTGAATATTTTTATCAATGTTTGCAAAATATTAATTTAAATGACAACTTTATTATTGTATAATATACAATGTATATACAATGCCAATAGTTTGGTAAAACATTAAAATTAAAACAAACCCATAGTAGTAAAAAGTAATTGACCAAAAATATAAAAATATTGAAATACTTCTATACTATTAATGGGAAACAAATCATAACAATAGATACCAATTGTCGGACCCGACAGTCGCTCAATATATATGAGTACTTTGAGTCTCATATGAATATCAAGTGTCGGATGTTTAGCTAAATAACTATACAATAGATTTAATGGCAAATGAGCTGATTTTTTATAATTATTATTAACAATCGTTTTTTATTAATCTGTTTGTTAACATAATTATCAGTATTTTCATAAATAAATAGATAATATCGGCACCAAATTGACTCAAACCGTTCAATAGACTGTCGTATATCTGTATAACTGGCCATCAAATTAATTAATGTTTTTTTTATTTTTGTCAATTTCATATTTAATGCTAAATTTGATAGTTTATTCTATAATAATTTATATACTTTAAATTTATTTTTAATTTACCTATTGTTTAAATAAAATTGTATGTTTTAATCTATTACAGGATTTGAAAATAAATAAATCAACATTTATTTTATTATATATTAGTTATTATTATATTACAATAATAGTTATTATAAATTCTAAATATAACTTGAATACAATATTAAATATAATTGTTATTTATTACAATTATATACTGTATAGGTATATATTTATATAAATTACAATTTAATTACCTTTTAATTATTTGTTGTCCCGTTTGTTAAATAATTTTTTATCATTAATATGCGGATATAATTATATATATATATATATTAAAAATAGTTAATCAAATAAATCTGTCATATTAATTACATTATTTTTTTATAACTATTTAATGCAAATTATATACAGATTATATTTTTTTATAATATATAAATTACAATTTAATTTGATTTTAATTATTTATTGTCGTGTTTTGTTTAAATAAATAATTATTATTATAAATAAGTATTTGTATGTTGAACTATTTATAAATTTTTAAAATAATATCTAAAATAATATTTAATTACAATTACAAATAAATAAATTATGATTTAATGTTATAATACTGTATTGAGAATAATTAGTTATACATATATATATATACATGTTATATACAGTTACTGATACATAATTGTTTATATATTTTAATAATTTAATATTTTTGTGAATGTTTATAATAGTTAAAAAATATATATTTAAATTAAATTAATTATTGTATAGTTGGTAAAACATTTAAATTAAACAAAATCCATAGTAGTAAAAAGTAATCGACCAAAAATATAAAAATATTGAAATACTTCTATACTATTAATGGGAAACAAATCATAACAATAGATACCAATTGTCGGACCCGACAGTCGCTCAATATATATAAGTATTTTGAGTCTCATATGGATATCAAGTGTCGGATGTTTAGCTAAATAACTATACAATAGATTTAATGGCAAATGCGCTGATCGACTGATCCATGTACTCATTATATAAATTAAATGTATTAATGAAACCGCAAACAGTGTAAAAAAATGAAAAATATTTTAGCCATAATTGTAGACTCTGTATGAAATGTACCGTAAATACAAAACAGCATAACAAGGGTTGCAATAAAATACAGTATAAATATCATATAACATAAATAATTGTTAAATTGCATAACAATTTCAGTAAACCCATTGTGTGTTACAATTAGTTTGATTAGACCTCTTGGATATATTATACTTTATGCCATTTGTTTGATTGTGAAATAAATTGTTTAATTTCATCATTTAATTCATTATATTTTAATTGAGTAAATCTTGCAAAATAATACCAAAGAGCAAAACCAACAAACAGGAATCCATAGACTTTTATTATTAATAAACAATAAATAAAATTAATTGAAATTAACTTAATAAACCAAAACCAATTGATGGTGTCGTTATCAAAATCTGTTACCAATGCTAAATAGTAGGTATATATTAAACAAACTATTGTCTCTACAAATGTTATCCAAATTAATATTTCTATAATAATAGCAAATAGATAACTCTTGAATCCCAAACGTTTCATTGTTGATGGTTTTAGTTGGTATTCATAGCGATTGTATTTAATTTTATTAATAGTAATCATCCAATAGAGTTGGTTAGTTAACTCCTGGTAATTGCCGACACAAATAATAAAAAACATAGTCAAACAAATCAATGATAGTGCAGTTGTTGCCAGTATAGGGTTGGTTAGTGTATAGTATGGATCAACCAATAGATCGTATAACCAGAACTTATGAAAAATGGCAAAAAAAATAATATAATTTTTTTTTATTTATAATATAATTTATAACTTATACCTCATTAACAACAGCAGCGATAAGAAATTTTAGAAAACATAATAAAAGCATTAATTGTGTTATAATTATTATTAACAATCGTTTTTTATTAAGCTTTTTGTTAACATAATTATCAGTATTTTCATAAATAAATAGATAATATCGACACCAAATTGACTCAAACCGTTCAATAGACAGTCGTATATCTGTATAACTGGCCGTCAAATTAATTTTTGCTTTTTTTATTTTTGAAAATTTCATAACTAAAGCTACAGTAAATTTGATAGTATAATATAGTATAAATTTTATATTTTAAACTTATTTTTTAATTTACTACTACTTAAATAAAACTTTAATTTTAAGTTTTAATTTATTATATGATTTTTTAAATAAATAAATCAAAGTTTATAGTATTATATATTAGTTATTATTATTATAGTTATTATAATTTCTATATATAACTAAAATACAATATTAAATATAATTTTGTATCTCTAAATTATATATTATTTTGCTACTTACTTGTTAGTGCACCCCATACTCTAGAGGTATATATATATATATAAATTACAATTTAATTTAATTTTAATTATTTATTTTCGTGTTTACTTATAATAAATTATTATTATTAGTATAAGTAAAACTGTTTGTTGCAGAGATTTGTTTGACTATAAAAATTTAATTAATGATCAAATGATAGAAAAATTTCTATAAATATTTTTTGATTAATTTTTTTTGTCTAAAAGTCATTTGAAACGGCAATTTATAATTTAATATATAATTTTGAAAAACGGTTAGCATTTATTTGATTCAAAAAATATTTAATCCAAAATTCAATTGAGCTAAAAATTATTTTTTATAATAAAAAAAATTGTATTCAAACTAAATGCACAATCAATTGTTTTTGAATTTATCGACACTACATATTTATTTATTTATTTTTAGAAAATGGTACAAGATATATTTTTCTAAATATTTTTAAAAAATAATATATAAGATAATTAATTAATAAAACACTTTTTTATTAAAAATATTAAAACTATTTCTATAGTTCTAAAATTAATTAATCAAAAATAAAAAATATATTTTGAAACACTATAGACATATATACTGTAGATATATATGTATATATAGATAGATATATAACTATGATATAAAATATTGCTTGAATATTATATGTTTTTTAAATAGTCATTATGATATTTTTTAATAGATTTATCTAAAATTAAATAAATAAGTATTTAGATCATTTGTTTTTTATAAATAGTCAAAACATTTAAAATTTTATTAATACAATTTTCATTATTTATGTTTTATTATTTATGTAACCAATATAATATACTGTAACTAAAAAAATTTAAACATTAAAACTAAACAATTCTCATAATAATATGTTTTGTATGATTTTGTATGAAATGTAGCGTAAATACAATACAAATACTTGACACACACTAACCATCTGAACTAAATATCTAAAAAACTAAATAAATTTATATGATTTAATCACTTAGTTTTTAGGCCAAACATATAGTTAACCGAAATAATATTAGACACAAGTTTAGGAAAGATATACTACTTTCCTTCATCAGCAGCACTGGCTGTCAATTGAAATATATATATATATATATCATAACAATAAGTTTACCATTAGTAAGGTTAGGGTGCGATATAATTGAGATATGCGGTTATTGTTTATATATTTAAATAATTTAATATTTTTTGTAAATGTTTATAATAATTATGAAAATATTAATTACAATGCCAATAGTTGGTAAAACATTAAAATTAAAACAAACCCATAGTAGTAAAAAGTAATTGCCAAAAATATAAAAATATTGAAATACTTCTATACTATTAATGGGAAACAAATCATAACAATAGATACCAATTGTCGGACCCGACAGTCGCTCAATATATATAAGTATTTTGAGTCTCATATGTATGTCATGTGTCGGATGTTTAGCTAAATAACTATACAATAGATTTAATGGCAAATGAGCTGATTTGCTGATCCATGAATTCATTATATAAACAAATTGTAATAATGAAGTCACAGATAGTGTTACTAAAATAAAATATATTTTAGCCATAATTGTAGAATCCGTATGAAAAGTAGCGTAAGTGCTTAATAGCATACATGGGGTTATCATAAAATATATGATAAATATCATATAACATAAATAATTGTTAAATTGCATAAAAATTTTCGTAAACCCATTATGAGTTACAATTAGTTTGATTAGACGTCTTGGATATACTTTAAGCCATTTGTTTGATTGTGAAATAAATTGTTTAATTTCATCATTTAATTCATTATATTTTATTTTAGTAAGTATTGCAAAAATAAGCCAAAGTACAAAACCAACTATCCCGTATCCATAGACTTTTATTGTGGATATACATGTTATAAGATTAATTAAAATTAACTTAGCCAACCAAAACCAAGTAATGTTATCGGTATGAAAATCACCTACAAGTGCTAAATAGTTGGCATATATTAAATAAAACATTGAAAAAACAAATGTTATCCAAATTAATATATCTATAATACTGGCCAATAGATTACACTTAAATGCCAAACGTTTCATTGTTGTTGGTTTTAGTTGGTATTCAAATCTATTGTATTTAATTTTATTGACTGTAATCATCCAATAGAGTTGGTTTGTCAACTCTTGATAACTACCGACACAAACAATACAAAATGAACTCAAAAAACTCATAGATATTGTTGTTGATACCAGTGTCGGGTTGGCTAACGTATAGAATGGATCCACCAATAAATCATATAACCATAACTTATGACAAAATGACAAAAAATTAATTAATTAATATAATTTTTTGTTTCTTATAATATATAATTTATAACTTATACCTCATTAACAACAGCTGTGACGAGAAATTTTATAAAACCTAATAAAATCATTAATTGTGTTATAATTATTATTAACAATCGTTTTTTATTAATCTGTTTGTTAACATAATTATCACTATTTTCATAAATAAATAGATAATATCGACACCAAATTGACTCTAATCGTTCAATAGACAGTCGTATATCTGTATAACTGGCCGTCAAATTAATTAATGTTTTTTTAATTTTTGTGAATTTCATTATTTAATGTTAAATTTAATAGTATATTCAAGTATAATTTTTATACTTTAAATTTATTTTTAATTTACTATTTCTTAAATAAAACTTTATGTTTTAATCTATTACAAGATTTGATAATAAATAAATTAACATTTATTTTATTATATATTAGTTATTATTATAGTTATTATAAATTCTAGATATAACTACAATATAATATTAAATATAATTGAGAATATGCTATAAATAATATATATATATATTTAAGATACTAGTAAGTAAAGGTATATATATATTAATTACAATTTAATTGGATTTTAATTATTTATTGTCGTGTTTTGTTCAAATAAATTATTAGAAATAATATTTTTATATATTTATAAAAAATAGTTTGTCATATAAATTACAATATTTCTTTATATTATATACTTTCAAATGTATTGTTAGTGTGTCAAATGTTTAGCTTAATTACAGGGGGGTTAAGCAGGAGAGTGGGTGAGGGGGTGAGTCTAAAAAAACTCCCCAAAGATCAAGATTTTGAAATCTTTTTTTTAGTAAATAATTGATTACAAATTATGATTTTAATTTTTATTATTATTCTATAAAATTTTATTATGTATTAATTATAGTAATAGATTAGATTACTGTATGATCTTTATATTAAAATTTTTTTAATTAATAATATTATCTACAATTTAATTAATTATTTTTTTTTAAATAACAGAATAAAATGTTAAAATTAACATTAATAAAGAATCTTTAAATATTTTTATATTTTTAGTCAATTAATTATACAATCAACAATACAATTAATTAAAAAAATGACAAAATGCAATTTGTAGATAATTTTATACAGGATAAAATTTTAATTGGTCATATTTTTAATTAATTGTTTTTCATAGATATCTTTAAAAAATTAAATTAAAGTTAATTATATTGTATTTATTAATAAAATACTTGTAAGATATGCAGCACTTTTGTATTTTATAAAAATTAGAAATATATGTAAATATTAATAGTTATAAAAAATAATTTTCGTTAATTAAGTCACAGTAATTGTTATAAATTTATAATTATAATAATTACTTTATATTTTTGATGTAAATTATTTACTACTTATTTATAGATAAAAATGTTTAGTACTGACAGTTATACTGATATACGACCGGCCATTGAAAGCTGTGAATCAATTCTAAACCGATTTTATATATCATTATATGAAAACTTTGATAACTATATTAGTAGACAACTAAATAAAAGACGACTAATTATAGTATTGATAACACAGTTAATAGTATTGATATGTAGTCTAAAATTTGCCGCAACAGCTATTGTTAATCAAGTATTAAAATTATTTTATTTTTGTTAATGAATAAGATTTTCTAATTTTTATTTTCTAATCTCTCACTCACTCACTCTCTCTTTCTCTCATTTAATTAAGATATGGTTAAGCGATCTATTGGGTGATCCGACCTATACGATAGCCAATCAAACATTAACATCGTTAGGCATATCATTGTCCAGTTTGGCCGCATTTACTACATTTTGTTTAAACAATTATTATGAATGGACACACAGATGGTATTTAGTAGACATTATTGTTAAAATCAAATACAAACTGTTTGAATATCCACTAAAACAGTCATCAATGAAACAGTTTGCATTGGTGGGCAACTTATTGCTATTTATTATAAACAAATTAATTTGGATAACATCTATAATAACAATTAGTTTTTTATTATATGCCTACTATTTGGCACTGGTAACTGATTTTCAAACAGACACAACCAATTGGTGGTGGTTGGTTAGATTTATTATAGCTAATTTGATACATTGTATAACAATAATAAGAGCATTTGCCGGAGGGTTTGCATGTTTTGCTATTTGGTTAGGTTTTGCCCGATTTAGTCGTTTTAAATATAATGAATTAAACGAAAAAATAGAAAATTTTATTTTAAAATCAAATAAATGGCATAAAGTATATCCGCGACGTCTAATCAAACTAATTATAACACACAATGATTTTACAAAAATTGTTATGCAATTAAATAATTATTATCGATGTCTAGTATTTATCATATATTTTCTATTAACACCAATTGTATTGTTTTGTATTTACGGTACATTTCATAGACAGTCTATGCCTATATCTAAAGCATTCTTTATTTTTTTAACAATTTTTGTTTTTTCATTTATACAATTTATTTATATTATAAATACATGGATCAACCGATCAGCGCATTTACCGATAAATCTATTGTATAGTTATTTAGCTAAACATCCAACACTATCTATACGTTTAAAATTTAAAATACTTATATATATTGAGCGACTGTCGGATCCGACAATTGGTGTCTATTGTTATGATTTGTTTCCAATTAATAGTTTAGAAGTGTTTCAATACTTTTATATTTGCGGTCAATTGTTTTTTATTTTAATAGGATTTATTTAATTTTTTAATACATTAATTACTACAACATTATAATTAAGTAAATTTATTCGTATAGTAAGATACAATACGGAATTACATAATTAATCATAACTATAAAACTTAAAAACTTTATAATAATAATTGTATTAAAAATTTTTATAATAATAATTTAATTGTCATTATAATATTATTAATTAAAATTAATATTATTATTAGATTGTTGTTATTATTTTTGTATTTTAGTTTATAATTTTAAATTGACTTTGTTTAGTCATCTGAATTTACATTATATTTAAGTTTTTAAAAAATAAAATAATTGCTAAATAAATTCTATTTATTTTAATTATTAAATACTGTATTATATATTAAAGTATAAAATTTATTACTATAATTTATTATACAAATATTTATTTTATTTTGAACTCATCATGCTAATAAGTAATGATAATTTTGTACTATTTTATTAATAATATGAAATTAAAACATAAAAATTATTTTTAAGCTTATATCTGATAAATAATTATTTATTTTTAAAATATAGATTATCTTTCTCGATTTATAAATCATCAATAATATTTTAACATGTTTAATTATTAAACTAATTTTAGTTTTTTGCTTATTTGCTAATTAAAGCTTTTTGTTAACATAATTATCAGTATTTTCATAAATAAATAGATAATATCGGCACCAAATTGACTCACACCTTCAAATTTATTAATGATTTTTTTATTTTTGACATTTTCATATATAATGCTAATTTTGAATTAGTAAAATTTGAAGACTTTTAAATTTATTTTTGTCTTACTATAAGATTTGCTTACTTTGAGATTTAATTTATTATATGATTATAAATTAAATAAATTAAAGTATATAATAATATGCTAATTATTATTATAGGTATTGTAAATATTGACTACAATTCAATACAATATAAAATATAACTATTTAGTTATAATTATTATTAACAATCGTTTTTTATTAATCTGTTTGTTAACATAATTATCAGTATTTTCATAATAAATAGATAATATCGGCACCAAATTGACTCAAACCGTTCAATAGCCAATCGTAGGTCTGTATAACTGGCCGTCAAATTTATTAATGGTTTTTTTATTTTTGAAAATTTCATAACTAATTAACTGCAGTTAATTTGATAGTATAATCTAATATAATTTTTTTATACTTTAAATTTATTATTAATTTACTACTACTTAAACAAAAACTTAATTTAATTACGGATTTAGTTTATTATATGATTTTTTTAAATAAATAAATCAAAATTTATATTATTATATATTAGTTATTATTATAGTTACTGTAAATTCTAGATATACTGTAACTAAAATACAATATTAAATATAATTGTGAAGCTGCTATAAATTACATATTATTTTTCTATTCAACTCTAGATGTATATACAGTATAAATATATATATAAATTACAATTTAACTGGATTTTAATTATTTATTTTCGTGTTTACTTATAATAAATTATTATTATAAATAAAACTGTTTGTTGCATAAATTTTCCACTGTGTTTGGCAATAAAAATTTAATTAATGATCAAATGATCATAAAATTTCTATAAATATATATTTAGTATATTTTTGATTAATTTATTTTGTTTTTGTTTAAAAGTCATTTGTTCCGGCAATTTATAATTTAATATATAATTTGAAAAAACTATTAGCATTTATTTGGTCCAAACTTATTTGATTCAAAATTCACTTGAGCTAAAAAAATTTTTATAATAAAAATTATAATCAAACTAAATGTATAATCAATTGTTTTATTTTCAATCTACACTACATTACTAATTATGGTTAATAAAGTTATTTAATAGTTTTTGAAAATGGTACAAGATATATTTTTGCTAAATATCTTGAAAAATAATATAATTAATTAATAAAATTATTTTCACGTACTCCTGAAATGAATTCTAAATGTCTGTCTGTCTGTCCCACGAGTACATAGGATCGAATTAAGGCTCTGCTAAACAAATTTTTTTGATTTTTTTTAAGTTAAGGAGTTCGTATGGAAATTCTTTTAAAGCATTCTCAACTGGTTTTTATTAAAAATATTAAAACTAAACAATTTCTATATTATTACTAGTACTATAGTAAAACTAAACTATTTAAAAAAAATCCTGAAACATCTATATTAAAGTTTTTTATATAGTATCTTTAAATTAAAGTATCTTCTATATTAAAAATTTTACAAAATTTATACTACTTTAACTATTTTACTTTTAAAGTTAGATCTACAAAAAAAAACCGTGTCAATAGCTTTTGTCTCTGAATTTATATACAATATAATATTAATTATAATTATGAAACAACTGCTATAAATTATATATATTGTTATTAATGCAATTATTATATAAACAGTATATATATAATATATAAATTACAATTTAATTTGATTTTAATTATTTATTGTCGTGTTTTGTTTAATAAATTATTATTTATAAATAATACAGTTTGTTGAAATATTTATAAATATTAAAATAAATTTTATAATAATTTTTCATTGAAATCATTGATGTCATTTTACCCACTTTATTTTCCCCTCCTAATACCCAAAACCATGTTTACTTTATACTATATGTAGTTTTTATAAATTATATCAATATATAAATACAATACAAAATTAAATGCAATTGTAAAAAATGATATAAATATAAAATTGATATATATATATATATATATATATATATATATTAATATTTTAATTGGATTTTAATTATTTATTTTTGTGTTTATTTAATAAATTATTATTAGTATTATAAATCTTAAAATATTTCATTGACATCAATACAAATTAATAAATATTAATTATAATTACAATTAATTTGGATATTACTGTATTGAAAATAATTAGTTACATATAAGCTTACATATCATATAAACATTGCTTGAATATTATATAATTTCAAATATAGGCAATTAAAATATAATATAATACAATAAAATATTATTAAATAGTTTTATCTATAGAAGTAAATAAATACAATAACATACTGTATTATTTATAATAATAATTTATTAAACATAAATAGATATAAATCTATGTGTTTTGTTTAATAAATAATACAGTATGTTGCTCTAGGGTTGGTTCACATATTACGTTCGCACCTAAATATTTAATTTCTTAGTGGTGGAGGGAGGGGATGGGGTAAGCGGTTAACGACATACGAACTATTGACAATACATATGTTATCCAAATTAATATTTCTATAATAATAGTCAATAGATTACAATATAATTACATTTTGATTAGTTTCTTGCGTTTTTTTTATAAATTATATATAATATTAATAGAAAATGTAAACTTTTAGTAAAATGCAAACACAAAAAAAATATTTGCACTTAAAGTTCATTTCTGACAATGCTTTCTAGAATTGTCAACTGGTTTATAATTATATTAGTAATATAAAGTTAAGTTATGAAGTTTATAATTATAAATAATATAATTACAGTTTGATTAGTTTTTTTGTGTTTTATTTATAAATTATATATAAATAGTAAATGTAATTTTATTTTATTTTGATAAACATTTAGGTAAATCAATAATAATAATAATTAATTACATTTATATTAAGCACATATAGCAAGCAAAATATTGATATATTAATAATAATTCATTATATCATATCATATTATATATTAATATAGAATTAATATATCATATTTGTTAAAATTTTAGTATGTTTAGCAAGTTTAACAAAATATAATTATAATATAATAAATATAAATATGAGTGTATAATAGTTTTTTTAATATTAAGATATTTCATAGCATATAAATAATATAATAAGCAAAATATTGATTTATTAATAATAATTCAAATTTGTAAATATTAATACTTTTCGTTAATTAAGTCCTAGTAATTGTTATAAATTTACAAATATAATAATTACTTTATATTTTTGATGTAAATTATTTACTACTTATTTATAGATAAAAATGTTTAGTACTGACAGTTATACTGATATACGACCGGCCATTGAAAGCTGTGAATCAATTTTAAACCGATTTTATATATCATTATATGAAAACTTTGATAACTATATTAGTAGACAACTAAATAAAAGGCGACTAATTATAGTATTGATAACACAGTTAATAGCATTGATATGTAGTCTAAAATTTGCCGCAACAGCTATTGTCAATCAAGTATTTAAATTAATTTATTTTTGTAAATAATTTTGTTATAAATAAGTTTTTCTAATTTTTGTTTTAGTTTTAACAATAAGTTATGGATATGCAATCTATTGGATGATTTTAACCTATATGTTAGCCTATCCTATATTGCGATCAACTGATTTAAATCAAATATTAAACTAATATTTCTAATTATAATATAAATATATATTATTTTATTCTATAAAATATTTAAATTTTCATGTAATATTGTTATTAAACTAATGGCAACTATGTTTTAATTTTAATAAAAATTTATATATATATATATATTCTTAGAATAAAATATGTTTAATTATAATCTTTAAAAAATATTTTGTTATAATCAGTAACTTATTAAATAATTAAATATAATCTATTTATAAACTATAACGTTAAACAAATTTACTATTTTATATATCTCCTAAGTGTTTAAAAATAATACATTAGACTTAAGCTAAGTGTTCGAATTGTTGACCAGTGGTTATTCACGCGCGTTTATCAACCAATCAAAATAGAGTTCTAATTTTCATTGTTATTGATATAATGTACAGTGTGTACAAAAAATAATGTGACTAAAAAAATAATTTATAAATTTAAATATCTAATTATCATCAAATGGTAAAAATAGCTTAAGAAGTTGAGGAATAGATCCAATTATCATCAAATGGTAAAAATAGATGAAGAAGTTGAGGAATAGATCCCATTATCATCAAATGGTAAAAATACCTTAAGAAGTTGAGTAATAGATCCAATTATCATCAAATGGTAAAAATAGATGAAGAAGTTGAGGAATAGATCCCATTATCATCAAATGGTAAAAATACCTTAAGAAGTTGAGTAATAGATCCAATTATCATCAAATGGTAAAAATAGATGAAGAAGCTGAGGAATAAGTATAGTTATCAAATGGTAAAAACAACTGAAGAAGTTAATGACATGATGTTGATGTTTTGAGTGATGGTGTTAAATCTGTACTAATTGATTGTCCAGTTATTATAGATTGTATTTGTAGTAACTGGTTTAGTAAATCATCATTTTAATATTAATTAATAAAAGTTGAATTATTAACATTTAAATGGTAATTATCATTTAAACAGCAGAATTAATCGATTGATAAGGACAACGATGACTTATGCATTTGTTGATTGTCAGACATGTCGAATGACATAAAAATACAATCAATTTTTAAATAACTAGTAATAACTTAATTTACAAAACTTTTATAAAGTTAATTCAATGTTTTGGACCATTTTCTCAACATATCAGCTATTTTATCATTAGTTGATAACTGGACCTATTCCTCAACATCTTCAGCTATTTTTGCCATTAGATGATAATTGGATCTATTCCTCAACTTCTTCAGCTATTTTTGCCATTAGATGATAATTGGATCTATTCCTCAACTTCTTCAGCTATTTTTACCATTTGATGATAATTGGATCAATTCCTCTACTTCTTCAGCTATTTTTACCATTTGATGATAATTGGATTAATTTCTCTACTTCTTCAGCTATTTTTACCATTTGATGATAATTGGATCCATTCCTCAACTTCTTCAGCTATTTTTACCATCTAATGTTAATTGGATCCATTCCTCAACTTCTTCAGCTATTTTTACCATCTAATGATAATTGGATCCATTCCTCAACTTCTTCAGCTATTTTTACCATTTGATGATAATTGAATCAATTCCTCAACTTCTTTATATACAATTTTATATATTTAATAATATTACGTTAATTGATCACTATATCAAGTCACACACTGTACTAACAATTAAACGGTTAAACAATTAAATTAATTTTGATTGGTTAATATGAATTTGATTTTGGTCACATGATTCTGTGACAAAGTCACAGTTTACGCAGTTAGCGACCATTCAATTTCTGTGACTTTGTCACTAATACTACGTCACGAGATATAATAAAATTTAAATTTCATATCATTATCTAATATACAAATTTTAATATACACTATATTTAGTATTCACGAGTTATTATTAGTTTAACAAATATGATTGAATTTATTAAATATTGTTATATATAATTATCTTTACAGATATAATAAATAAAATATTGTTATGTAATAAAATAAATAAAATAAACTTTTGGTTAATTGTTAATATAAATGTAGTTTTATTGATAGTTAAATACTATTATAACATTATATTTTAATGCTAATAAAATAAATAAATAATTAAATTGTATATAATATTAATAATTTTAAATTTTTAAATTTAAAGATCATACAGTAATCTAATCTATTTTTTAAATTTAGAATAAATTATATAAAATAATATATACAGTAATATATTAATAATTTTAATCATTAATATACAATATTAAAATTAGTTTAAAAACTAATTTTAAATTAATATTATTATAATATAAAACAATTTTTGAACATTAAAATTAAAACAAAGCCATAGTAGTAAAAATTAATTGACCAAAAATATAAAAATATTGAAATACTTCTATACTATTAATTGGAAACAAATCATAACAATAGATACCAATTGTCGGACCCGACAGTCGCTCAATATATATAAGTATTTTAAATTTTAAATCTATAGATAGTGTCGGATGTTTAGCTAAATAACTATACAATAAATTTAATGGTAAATGCGCTGATCGGCTGATCCATGAATTCATAATATAAATAAATTTTAATAATGAAACAGCAAACAGTGTCATAAAAATAAAATATATTTTAGCCATAATTGTAGACTCTGTATGAAATGTACCGTAAATACAAAACAGCATACTTGGGGTTGTAATAAAATACTCGAGAAATACCAGACAACGTAAATAATTGTTAAATTGCATAACAATTTCAGTAAACTTATTGTGTGTTACAATTAATTTGATTAGACGTCTCGGATATAATTTATGCCATTTGTTTGATTGTGAAATAAATTGTTTAATTTCAGCATTTAATTCATTATATTTTAATTGAGTAAATCTTGCAAATGTAAACCAAAAAGCAAAACCAACAAACAGAAACCCATAGATTTTTATTATTAATATACAATAAATAAAATTAAGTACAATTAACTTAGCTAACCACAACCAATTGATGGTGTCGGTATCAAAATCACCTACCAGTGCCAAATAGTTGGCATATATTAAATAAGTTATTAAGAAAATAAATGTTATCCAAATTAATATTTCTATAATACTGGCCAATACATTACTATTATATGCCATACGTTTCATTGTTGATGGTTTTAGTTGGTACTCAAATCGATTGTATTTAATTTTATTGATTGTAATCATCCAATAGAGTTGGTCAGTCAACTCCTGATAACTACCGACACAAACAATACAAAATATAGTCAAACAGCACAAAGATATTGTTGTTGATACCAGTGTCGGGTTGGCTAACGTATAGTACGGATCAACCAATAGATCGTATATCCATAACTTATGAATAATGGCAACAAATAATATATATATATTAATAATATAACTTTTATTTATTTATAATATAACTTATACCTCATTAACAACAGCTGTGACGAGAAATTTTATAAAACATAATAAAAGTATTAATTGTGTTATAATTATTATTAACAATCGTTTTTTATTAATCTGTTTGTTAACATAATTATCAGTATTTTCATAAATAAATAGATAATATCGACACCAAATTGATTCAAACCGTTCAACACCCAGTCGTACGTCTGTATAACTGGCCGTCAAATTTATTAATGATTTTTTTATTTTTGAAAAATTCATATTTAATGCTAATTTTGAATTAGTAAAATTTTAATACTTTTAAATTTATTTTTGATTTACTATTGCTTAAAGATTTGCTTAGTTTTATTATATGATTATACAGTAAACAAATTAAAGTATATAATAATATCTTAGTTTAACTACAATTCAATACAATATTAAATATTATATTATTTTGAAGTAACTATCAATTATATAATTAATGCAATTTTATACAGTTTATATAGATATATAAAATATAAATAACAATTTAATAGGATTTAAATTATTTAATGTCGTTGTTTGTTTAAATAAATTATGAGTATTATAAATAATATTTTTGATATATTTATAAATATTAATAAAAAGTAGTTAGTCATATATAACAAATTACAATGTATCTTTATATTATATACATTAAAAATATACTACAATACAATATTTATTATAATTGTTAAGCTACTATATATTATATTTATTGTTATTAAATGCAATTATATACAAATTATATTTAAATATATATATATATATATATATATATATATATATAAATTATTAATTGTCGTGTTTTGTTTAATAAATTATTTTTATTATTTATAAATAATACATTATGATGGACTATTTATAAATATTAAAAATAATATTTATAGTAATATTTCATTGCCATCATTACAAATAGATAAATTATAGCTTATAATTTTTGATTGATTATTATATTACTGTATAATAAAATAAAATATATAAAATAAAAATAGTTCAAAAAATAGTTCAAAATTTTATAATCTATAAACTTTTTTATTTAAAACTTACAATTGAAGACAGTTTTCGGTGACAATCTGTCACACTTTGCGGAACACTCGAGTGTTTTCGGTCTCAATCTGAGACCATTATCAACGCCGAGTCAGACATCACTACTGTATTGACAGTAACAGTGATATCTGTTTTTTGGTCACTTGAGTATCTCATGGGTGAGAGAGAGGCCTCATATAGTTATCATATATCTTATATTATTATATAATTTGTGTAAAACAATATTCAAAATAAAAATTTTAGTAATAATTAAAATAAACAATTTTTTAAAAAATATTTATTACAATTTGAAACTAGATTTTGATTTAGTAAAAATAAATATATAAAAATTTTTATTTATATAAAATAAACATAATTTAGCTGCCATAGAACCAGCTCAATGTGAGCTGATTCTATGGCTATAAAATATTAATTTTAATTTTAATTATTTAAATAATGATAAATATTCACTAGGTAAATTTGTTGAAGCATTCAATCTATCATTCATAAGTGGTATTTTATTTATTTTATGATGTTCAATATTGCATTTTTCTAAAAATAACCTGGCTTTATAGTTATTTTCATTATAAATTATAGTGGGATTATTAAAATCTACATTATGATTAAAATTAATTGCATGATCAGCAACATTTGATTTAGCATTAAAATTATTTAAAGCATATTTATGTTGTTTTATTCTATCAATTAATTTTTGTTTAGTTGTACCAACATAAATAAAATTACAATCACTACAATGTAAATTATAAACAACATTATGATTGTTGAAAAAATTTTTTGGTTCACGAAATTTAAGCATATTTTTAATATTTTTATTAGATTTATACACAACATTAATATTATGTAATTTAAGCAATTGTTTTACTTGCTGACTTAATCCTTTATAATAAGGAATAACAATTGTTTTAGATAAATCAATTTCATTATTATTTTTGTTTATTTGGTTATTGTATATATCACTATAATAATTAATAATAGATTTAATTAATTGAATTGGATAATTATTTTCTTTTAAAATATAAGTTATAAATTTTAATTCATTTTCTAATAAACAATTATTGCTACATATTGAAAATGCTCTACTAATTTGAGTATGTATTACTGCTTTTTTATTTTGACCTAAAATTTAGATATCTATGAGATTGGGTCGGTTTTCTAAATACACTAGTTAAAAATTTGTTATTTTCTCTTTTAATTAAAACATCTAAAAATGATATAATTCCTTGATCATTTTCTTTTTCAATTGTAAATTTTATAGTATTATATTTTTGACAATAATTATTAATATTTATTATAAATTCATCAAATAAATATTTATTTAAAATAATAAACGAGTCATCTACATAAAATTTTAAAAAGACAGGTTTAATATTATAGTTATTAACAATATTTTCAAAAATGTCGCTAATTAAAACTTCAGCTAATATAGGACTGAGATTACAGCCCATCGGTGCTCCAGATATTTGAAGATAAAATTTATTATTAAATTTAAATGAATTATTATTCATACAAAATTTTATAATATCTATAATATTTTTAATTGGAATATTTGTTAAATTATTTAGATTATTGTAATTTTCTAATTTGACTTTTATAATATCTATTGTTAAATCTAATGGTATATTAGTAAATAAATTAATTACATCTAGAGAAATCATTATATCATTATCACATATTTTAGTTTTGTGTAAAGCATCACAAAACTCTTTAGAATTTTTTATAGAATATATACTATTGCTTAATATAGGTGTTAAAAAATTACTTAAAAATTTTGATATTTTAGATAATGGATAAGTATAATAAGGACATATCAATCTACAAGGATTATCAATTTTATGAATTTTTATTAGCGCATAAATTTCAGGTATATTATAGATATCAGGATATAATTTCAAATATTGAGAATAACTTATATAATTATTTTTGTGAAAATATTTCAAAATATTTATTAATTTATTAGCAATACATATAGTATTGTCTTTATTTATTAATTTATAAATATGTTTATCATTTAAAATAGATTCAATTTTATTTATGTAATTATTTTTATCTAGTATTAAAGTTTTGTTTCCTTTATCAGAATTAGTAATTATAATATTTGTATCATTTTTTAAGTTTTTTAATGCTTGATATTGTTTGGGACATAAATTTGAGCTAGGTAATTTATGATTTTTTACAAAATTTACAATTTTGTGTCTTATATTACTTAATTCTAAATTATCACTAATAATATCACTTAATTTATTTTCAATATAAGCAATAAAAGTTTCAGTTTGTATTTTTTTAGGTGTTATTTGAAATTTTGAATCTAATTGCAATATTGACATTTCATAATCATTAAATGATCTGGATGATAGATTAACTACCCAACTATTTTTTAATGTGGATTTATTTGAATCCACTATATAACTATTATTATTTATTAATTTATCAAATTTATTTTTTTGTATTTTTCTAAATATATATTTTTTAATATTACAATTATTTAGAATTCTTTTATTAAGAATTTCTATTAGATTTTGAGGTAAAAACGATTTTAAATCATAATATATATAATTAATTTTCTTTTCTATTTTATTAATATTCATACGAATAATAACTATTCTACTTTTTAAATAATCATAACTACATTTTAATGTAGCTTTTTTACTTAAATAAAAGTTATTTATAGGTTTTAATTTAAGAGATTTAGGTAATATTTTATAATTAAAACATTTAATGTTAAAAGTTAAATGTTCTTTAAATTTAATTAACTTAACTCTCTCTCTTTCCCAATCTTTACTCTTGCGTAGACCATTTTGACCGCCAAATTGTTTAATTAAATTATTAAGTTTTATGTTGTCTTCACAATTCATAATAATAAACTTTTTTATTTAAAACTTACAATTGAAGACAGTTTTCGGTGACAATCTGTCACACTTTGCGGAACACTCGAGTGTTTTCGGTCTCAATCTGAGACCATTATCAACGCCGAGTCAGACATCACTACTGTATTGACAGTAACAGTGATATCTGTTTTTTGGTCACTTGAGTATCTCATGGGTGAGAGAGAGGCCTCATATAGTTATCATATATCTTATATTATTATATAATTTGTGTAAAACAATATTCAAAATAAAAATTTTAGTAATAATTAAAATAAACAATTTTTTAAAAATTGGCAGCTAAATTATGTTTATTTTATATAAATAAAAATTTTTATATATTTATTTTTACTAAATCAAAATCTAGTTTCAAATTGTAATAAATATTTTTTAAAAAATTGTTTATTTTAATTATTACTAAAATTTTTATTTTGAATATTGTTTTACACAAATTATATAATAATATAAGATATATGATAACTATATGAGGCCTCTCTCTCACCCATGAGATACTCAAGTGACCAAAAAACAGATATCACTGTTACTGTCAATACAGTAGTGATGTCTGACTCGGCGTTGATAATGGTCTCAGATTGAGACCGAAAACACTCGAGTGTTCCGCAAAGTGTGACAGATTGTCACCGAAAACTGTCTTCAATTGTAAGTTTTAAATAAAAAAGTTTATTATTATGAATTGTGAAGACAACATAAAACTTAATAATTTATAATCTATATTTTAAAAATAAATTATTATTTATCCGTTATAAGCTTAATAATAATTTTTATGTTTTAATTTCATATTATTTATATTAAATAAATAGAAAAATAATATATCTATTTTATAAAAAAGTACAAATTATTATTACTTATTATCATGATGAATCTATATTTTAGAAATAAATCGCATGAAACTTGATTTTTTTTGCAATATTAAAATTTTTGACAAAATAAATAGTTTTTTAGTTTTATATAAATAATTAAATAAATTAGTTATCAATTTGATAAACAGTTAATTAATTTACATTATATATAAATGTTTTTTAAAAATAGCATAAACTTATGTAAATTATACAAAAAAATGAAATATTTAGTAAATTAAATGATCTAAAATTATAACTTGTAATTAGTGTTGGCAAAAAGGAGAAATTTATAAAATAATAGAGAAATTTCTAGAAAGTTTCTAAAAGAAATTTCTATCTATGGGATCCCCATGATTAATTTTGTTATCTCGATATTTGCTAACATATAACAATACATTAAATATTATTATTATTTTAATTATTAATTAAAATAAAAAAAAATTAATTAATTAAACTATATTAAACTATGATTTATATAATAAAATGAATAAAATGATAATAAACTGATTATTATTAAATAATTATAATTATTTTATATATAGGTATCCCATTTTGTATAGTACTGTACTATACTGTACGATATTATATGTATAGTATTATATGTTATTAAAATACTGGTATTACAATAACTATAGATATGGGGATCTGTTACGCAACTTAGATTTTATAAATATTTTTAATATTATTTATTATTTTAATACAATTGTAAATGTTGTACGCATGGTTTGTACAACATATATATTTTTATTATTGTATACAGTATTTTATTATAAAAGTAGTTGTAATATTAAGACATATTGTCATTAGTAGTGTCTTGATTTTCAACTAAAAAAATTATTTTGTCGGTTCAACGCTTATAACTGGGACTTAGTATGTCCACCGAACTTGACCAGTGGACACTATTTCCGAAATTTTATTATAACTATAAATAACTATTTGTTGGGTTAGCAACTATAAAAACTTATAAATAATTATTTCATTGATTTGGAAAAATATAAGCATTAAATTGTAAAATTAAGTACAAATATATGTAAAAACAAAAAGTAATAATTATATAAATTATATAAAATGTGTAAACTGTTATCAACTCATATTACTTTTTTAACAATAGAAATAATTAGTTTATTTATATAAATCATTTTTGTAAATATGCTGCAAACAAATGAATATATATCAGTTGAAATATTTATAAAAAAAATAAATAACTATTTCAATAACTATTTGGCTTTTTTAGCAACTATATACAACTATTTAATACAGTTTAAATAACTATTTTAAAAACTATTTGACTTTTTTAAGCAACTATTATAACAACTATTTAATAGAGTATAAAAAATTATTAATCAATACACTAGTCATTAGTATGGGTTTCAATGTTTTAATCAGTTATTAAAGTTTATATTTAATTGTAATTTAAGATTTGTTATTGTTAATAAAAAATAATTGTTATTTTTGGGAAAATATTTTGTTTATTTTATTAATATTAATTAATGTTTTTTAAGAATATTTTTATAGATTAGAGATATGGCAATATTTAATACAAGAATCCGTGTAATTTGTAACAGATCCCATAGAATAACATTAAAGTTAAATTTATATAGAAATTTATTCATGAGAAACTTTCTATTTGCCCATCTCTACTTGTAATGATTATTATTATTATTATTTTAAATAAACTAAAAATTTATATAACTATTTTTAAATAATTATATGAGTTTATAAAACATTGATTATAAATGTTTTTTAATTTATATTAATATCACTTTATTATAATGCTGTATATATATGTTTGTCAAACACAATAATATTCATTATATATAAATGTTTTTTATAGTATAAACTTATGAAAAATATACAAAAAAAATAATATTTAAATATTTAGTTTAACATACACTAAAGAAGTTTAAATTTTATTTAAATAATTTATTAAAATTATTTTATTTGTTATCAATTTTGATAAATTAACAAATATAGAAATAATTAAAAGTTTATTTGTTTTTTTCTATAGATTATTATATAAATTTATAAAAAAAAATTATTTAGTATTTAAAATCACATCTACTTTTAATATTGTTTACTATTTTTTTAAATACTTAATCTTTTTGTTTACTATTGAAATTTTTTTTATTAATAATAACATTATTTTGTATTTTATTAATAATAATTAAAAATTTAAAATAATAATTTAATTAATGACAATATTTTTTATTTTAAATAAATAATAATTAAAATCATTATTATTAATATTTACATTTAATATTTGTTATAATAAATAAAAAACTTCTTTCTTCTGATACTAATATATCAATTTTTAATTTATAAAAATATTTATATTAATAATCTATTAAGAAATGATTACAGTTTTAGTTAAATACTATATTTAAAAAGTAATAATAAAAAAATTTATTTTGAAAAAAATATATCAATTTTAATAGAAAAATCTATGGCAAACTAATTGTGTATTAAGTGATAAAATTTTGTTGTTATATAAATTTTGTATTTCATTGTATCTATAGATCAAACATATATAATAATATAAATTAAATATTAACTATATTATTATTAGTATTATTAGTATTATTTGAATAAAACATTAATAATATTATCAGTAATTTAGAAAATTAATTATTTATTAGCTTCATGTACATTTTTTCACGAATTCCTGAAAGGAATACGTATATGCATTCTAAAAGTCTGTCTGTCTGTCTGTCCCACGAGGACATAGGTTCGAATCCACGTTCAGCTACACATTTTTTGTGATTTTTTTAAATTTTTTTGATTTGTTTTTTATTTTTTTTTGATTTGTTTTTTATTTTTTTGATTTTTAAGTTTATTTTTCAGGAAAATAAACAAAATGGTGTCCAATAATTAATTAAAATTTTTTTTTTGATTTTTTTAAGTTTATTTTATTAGGAACATAAAGAAAATAGTGTCAATAACTTTTTTTTGATTTTTTTTGATTTTTTAAGTTAAGGAATTCGTATGGAAATGCTTTTGAAGCATTCTCAACTGGTTTTTGTATAGTATTATGAAATTATTAAAAGTTAATAAATAATTTATTTGTTATTATTAAAAAAAATACAATTAGTACCAATGTCATATATATATATATATATTATTGTTTTCATTTTTTACAAAAAAAACAAAATATCTTATTTAGTTAGTTATTATATATATTTAATTATACAATAGTATAAATTAATTATTAAAATATAAACTATATTATTATTATTATTTTGTAACTGGTACAAATTTGTTATTGACATATTATTGTTTCTATTAGATATATCTATAGATAAATACACAGTAAATAAATTAATAGATTACTAACAATATTATTGATTATATTTAGTATTATATAATAAAAATGAGAAAAAAAATCTTATTAATATACAATGTGAACCGCATAATAGTTAGTTAATTTGAAAATTTAAAATAAATGTTAAATAATACAGTTTTTTTGCAGATAAATTAATTGCAAACTAATTGTGTATTTAATAATCGCATTAAACTTTTATAATTGATTGTTAATTACTTATCAAACAAATTGATTTAATTGATCAGGCAATGTATGTTAATATATATCATATTTTAATATTTAACTAATAATTTAGACTATACTTTACTTACTAAATAATAAAACATACTTTTTGTATATACTTTTTAAAATCAAAAATTATTTTTTTCTATATATTATTAATTGTCATAAATTATAAATATAATATTAATTTTTATTATTTAAAAATACGGGTACTATTGGTATACTAATAATAATAATAAATATTTAACTATAATATTTATATAATTTATAAATTTTTAATATTACTACTAATTATATTAAATAATTAATTTATAATAAACAACAAAAATACAATTAGTACCAGTGTCATTTAGATACTGTATAATAACTTTATTATTTTCATTTTTTTACAGAAAAAAACATTAGATAAATAAAATATCTAATTAAACTGTTTAGTTAGTTATTATATTAATCTATTATACTTAGTATACCTATGATTATTAAAATATAAATTGTATTATTATTTTGTAACTGGTACAATTTTTTTATTACATATTATTATTTCTATTGTATATCTTTAGATTACACATAGTAAATAAATTAATAGATTACTAACTATATTATTATATCATAAAAATGAGACAAAAAAAACAATTTTATTAATAATAGTTATAGTATTTAAAGCATTAGTATTTTATATATGATATATATTTAAAATACATTATTATTATAGTTTTTATCGGTAAACTGCTTTGCGAAAAATATAAAAAATTAAATAGTTATACAAAACAAAAATAACAATAATATACTATTATTATATTAATATAATATAAATAATATAATTTTTATTTTTAAAAAAATCATTTAATTAATAAATAATAGTAATAATTATAATAATAATGAAAATTAAAATAATTATCATATTATTATTGTGGATATTATTTATCTATAAAATACTAATGCATTCAACAGAGTATTTGAAATACAAGACAGACAATGAATTATTTTTCAATAAATCTAATTATAATTATTTTGATATGAAATCAATGCCATCGATAACCATGTGTTTGACTAGTGATCAATGGATCAATAAAACTAATAATAAGGTAATAAATATATTATCAATAATTGACGATCCGTTTATAAATGTGTTTTTTTGTAAAATAAATGAACAATTTTGTCATAATTATTATAATAAAAACTATATGCGCTATACCTATACGGGCAAACAGTGTCTAACATTATTTTACCATGGTAATTTTACAAATTTGCCAATAAATCAAAATCAATTAGAAACAAATCTATTTATAGCTTTGTATAATGTTTCGGATATAAGACTAGCATTGTCAACTAGCAATACACCCACACATTTTCAACACCACATGAATAGTTTAAAAAATAAAACGATAACTAATTATCTAATTGAAACAAATCTTCAACAATACCTACCGTTTCCCTATCAGACTGATTGCCAATATTATGACAATAATATCGATGACGATAAACAACAATCATCTGATGGACGATCACTAGTAGTACTGAAACCAAAATCCCGTACGGAATGCATGTTAAACATAATGACTGATAGAGAGTATAGAAAATGTAATTATAATTACTATTGGATTCAATATCCCATTAAAAATCAATCAACAATTCAATCATTAATTAAACATTATAATAAATTAAGATTTAATAATAATAATAATAATAATAATTCAATCAACGATTGTATTGTCGATTATAAAATTAGTGAAATTATACAGAAAATGTAAACCCGATTGTAATCATTATACATATGATATAACAGTTTCGGAAGTTAACAATCAATTTATCGATTTATTTAAACAAATAGTTTTATTTAATACTAGAAAGCAATTGAAATTACATATAATATATTCACCAAAAATATCAGCCATAAGTTATTGGTGTGAATTGGGAGGACTTATGTCAATGTTTTGGGGTTACAGTTGTTATTCATTATTAATTAAATGTTTAGAAATGTTTTCATTGAAAAAATTGTTAACAACTATTAGATTAGTCAGAAAACTTAAGTCTAATTTTTTTAATGAATATTTTAATTATATTAAGCAACTAATTAATTATTTAATATTTTTAATATGTTTAGTAATAATGTGTTGGCATATATTGTCGATAATTCAAACTTATAAAACTTATCAGACAATAACACAAATTAAATTTCAAAACATTATTAGATTACCAAAGATTTCATTAATATTTGGTTCAATCGTACCATTAGCTGAACAATTGTCTATCGATGATAGGGATAGAAATATTGATGATATTTATAAACATATTAATAGATATGGTTTACAAATGTTAAACACTAGTAATAGACGATTGAGACAATTAATTAATCCATTGATTGATTGTCGCTTTCAATTTACTGATAGCTTATATACATTAGTTGATTGTCATGTAAAACAATTATTTATCGGTAGATTTAATGTAAAAAAAGATAAAAATAATTTACAATTTTCAAACAATATAATATATACTCTACCATTAATTAGTTTATCAGATTATATGACTATTGATTTAATAAGAAAACGTAAACTAAAACATTTAGCGGTGTTAATATAAAATATGCGATAAATATCAGACATCGGAAATAATTATTTAATTGTATAATAATTTTTGTAAAACCATTGTGTATTATAATTAGTTTGATTAGACGTCGCGGATATACTTTATGCCATTTGTTTGATTTTAAAATAAAATTTTTAATTTTATCGTTTAATTCTTTATAATTAAAACGACTAAATCGGGCAAAACCTAACCAAATAGCAAAACATGCAAAACCTCCGGCATAGGATTTTATTATGGTTATACAATGTATGAAATTAAATATAATAAATCTAACCAACCACCACCAATTGGTTGAGTCGGTATGAAAATCAGTTACCAGTACTAAATAGTAGGCATATAATAAAAAACTAATTGTAATTATAGATGTTATCCAAATTAATTTGTTTATAACAATTAGCAATATGTTTCCCATTAATGCAAACCGTTTCATTGATGACTGTTTTATTGGATATTCAAACAGCTTGTATTTTATTTTAACAATAGTGTCCACTAAATACCATCTGTGTGTCCATTCATAATAATTGTTTAAACAAAATGCTGTAAATGCGGCCAAACTGGCCAATGATAGGCCTAACGATGTTATTGTTTGATTAGCTAACGTATAGGTCGGATCACCCAATATATCGCATATCCATAGCTTAATTAGATGAGAGAAAGAGAGAGAGAGAGAGAGAGAGAGAGAGAGAGAGAGAGAGAGTTTAGAAAATAAAAATTAGAAAATCTTATTTATAAAAAAAATTATTAACAAAAATATAATAATTTAAATACTTGATTAACAATAGCTGTTGCGGCAAATTTTAGACTAAATATCAATACTATTAAATCTGTTATCAATACTATAATTAATCGCATTTTATTTAGTTGTCTATTAATATAGTTATCAAAGTTTTCATATAATACTAAATAAAATCGGTTTAGAATTGATTCACAGCTTTCAATGGCCGGTCGTATATCAGTATAACTGTCAGTACTAAACATTTTATCTATAAATAAAAAGTAAATAATTTAAATAAAAAATATAAGTAATTATTACGTTTATAAATAATAAATTTATAAATAATTTAATGTTTAAAATAACAAATATGATATATTAATTTATAATATAATATATATATGGTAAAATATAATTGGAATATAAATTATTAATTTATAAACAACTTAATTTTAATATAATATTTAATATATAAATATTTTACTCAAAATAAAACATAGACTTTTAATAATAATATTGAAATAATTATTTCTAAATAAAACTACTAGTTTACTATTGCTAATTTTAGATTTAAACTAAAATTTAATTATAATTACATACTATCGTGCTAATATAAAATATGCAATATAATTATATAAAAAATAAATATTTTCAAAAAAACTTGGAAAAGTTTTATCAAAAAAAAATTAAAAAGTTTTATTTATTGAAATGTATACAAGACTTTTTGAGTCTGTCTGTCTGTCTGTGCGTACGTTTGTATTATAGCATATTTTTTGCGAATTTTGAAATTCTCATTTCAGATTCGGTTAGAGGACTACTAATAATGTATTGAAAAGTTGCATAAAAATCATCTATCTTTTCGGGAACATAGACAAAATGGCGGCCAAATTTTAAAAAATTTAGAATTGTATAGAGCATCAAAAATAAGAAATAATTGCTCAAAATTATTTTTTATTTTTTCAAAAATAGCGCCAAAACTAAAAAATAGGTAAATTTTAAAGCTTAGAATTGTATATAGCATCAAAAATAAGACATAAGTAAAAATTATTATTTTATTTAAAAAAATGGCGGCAATAGTATGATTTTAGCTATTGAATTTGTATACTAAAACATTTGATACCACACATGAGTAGTTGTTTATTTTATTATACTGAATCATTTGATCTCCCATGTGACTATATTTGTTTATTTTGTCATGCCCAGTCATTTGATAATCTACATAACTATAATTGATTTTATTTTGTCATACTGAATCATTAGATACACTACATGACTATTGTTCTTTATTTTTTAATATTGAGTCATTTGACTATATGACTAAAACGAACTGATCATTAATCTGCGAACATAATATTTTATGCCATCAAAGTTTTTTTCTGATAATGCTTTCTAGCATTCTTAGCTGGTTTTTTCCATAGATGACATAAAAACTTTTTAAAAAATTCGGATATAATTTAAAGTATGAGCTGTGATTGCACCCTCTATTTGATTGCAACGTAACTAAAGTGTTAGCACTACTAAAGCTACACATTGATACAAATATACAGTACATCCACAGTATAGCATACAGTTAAGTGAAATCACTAATTGGTCAATAATAAGCACTTAATAGTTTATTAATTGTGTATATAATTAATTATTTAGAAATTATTAATTACGGTGTAATACCATTAAAATTTACGTTAGGTTGCGGGGCGTACACCAGGTTAGCTAACGTTAGGTAACACTAATTTACTATTACTTAACTACTATTGCTTGCTTTCTATGTATATGTTATACTGTATAACATACACAGTGTATAGTTTTAGTTAAACTAATATCCAATAGAGGGGGTATACAATTTTGCCCAAAAATTCTATATAAAAACTACAATAAATTACCATTAATAATTAACTGCAATTATAATTACAATACTTATTATTGTATCGAATAAACTAATCAAAATAAATATCTAAATTATATTATATATTTTAATTTTTATTTTATAGAAGAAAATTTTAATTAATAAAAAAAAGTGTATATGATTATTATTTATCCGTTATGAGCTTAAAAATCATTTTTAGGTTTTAGTTTAATATTTTTTAATAAACTATAAAAATAATTGATCTATTTTATAAAAACAGTATTATTATTTCTTATTAACATGATGAGTTTAAAGTAAAATAAATATTTGTATAATAAATTATAGTAATAAATAAAAAATAAAATTATATTTTAATGTATAATAGTTAATAGTTAAAATAAATATAATTTTATAAAGTGTTTGAAAGTATAAAAAGTTTTATTTTTTAAAAACTTAAATATAATGTACATTCAAATATCAAAACAAAATCAATTTAAAATTATAAACTAAGATTAAAAAAAATAATAAAAACAATTTAATAATAATTAATTTTAACTAATAATATTATACATTAAAATTAATTTATTCTTATAAAAATTTTAAATACAATTATTATTGATTAATATACATGTACAAAATTATATAATATATTCTACTATATGTATAAATTTACTTTTATTTATTTATCACTATTATTTAATATACTGCCGTTGTATGTAATTAATATACATTATTATAAAATTAAATAAATCCTATTATAGTGAAAAACAATTGACCGCAAATATAGTAGTATTGAAACACTTCTTTACTATTAATGGGAAACAAATCATAACAATAGACACCAATTGTCGGACCCGACAGTCGCTCAATATATATAAGTATTTTAAACTTTAAACGTATAGATAGTGTCTTATGTTTAGCTAAATAACTATACAATAGATTTATAGGTAAATGCGCTGATTGGCTGATCCATGTATTCATAATATATATAAATTGTATAAAAGAAATCACAAATATTATTAAAAAAATAAATACTCCTTTAGCCATAGGCATAGACTCTCTATGAAATGTACCGTAAATACAAAACAATACAATTGGTGTTAAWAGAAAATATATGATAAATATCAGATATCGGAAATAATTATTTAATTGCATAACAATTTTTGTAAAAYCATTGTGWATTATAATTAGTTTAATTAGACGTCGCGGATATACTTTATGCCATTTGTTTGATTTTAAAATAAAATTTGCAATTTTATCGTTTAATTCATTATATTTAAAACGACTAAATCGGGCAAAACCTAACCAAATAGCAAAACCTGCAAACCCTCCGGCAWARCCTCTTATTATTGTWATACAATGTATGAAATTAGMTATAATAAATCTAACCAACCACCACCAATTKGTTGAATCGGTATRAAAATCAGTTACCAGTGCCAAATAGTAGGCATATAATATGAGACTAATTGATATTATAGATGTTATCCAAATTAATTTGTTTATAACAATTAGCAATAAGTTGCCCACCAATGCAAACCGTTTCATTGATGATTGTTTTATGGATATTCAAACAGTTTGTATTTTATTTTAACAATAATGTCCACTAAATACCATCGGTGTTTCCATTCATAATAATTGTTTACACAAAATACAGTAAATGCGGCCAAACTGGACAATGATAGGCCTAACGATGCTAWTGTTTGATTGGCTAACATATAGGTCGGATCACCCAATAGGTCGCATAWCCATAKCTTAATTAGATGAGACAGAGAGTCACAGAGTGAGAGAGAGAGAGAGAGAGAGAGAGAGAGAGAGAAAGAGACTTTAGAAAAAAAAATTATTAACATAAATAAAATAATTTAAATACCTGATTGACAATAGCTGTTGCGGCAAATTTTAAACTACATATCAATATTATTAACTGTGTTATCAATACTATAATTAGTCGCCTTTTATTTAGTTGTCTACTAATATAGTTATCAAAATTTTCATAAAATAATATATAAAATCGGTTTAGAATTGATTCACAGCTTTCAATGGCCGGTCGTATATCAGTATAACTGTCAGTACTAAACATTTTTATCTATAAATAAGTAGTAAATAATTTACATCAAAAATATAAAGTAATTATTATATTTATAACAAATTTGATATATTAATTTATAATATAAGATAAATTTGTTAAAATACAATTGAAATATAATTTATTAATCTATAAACAACTTAATTTCAAAATAATATTTAATAAATTATTGTTAATATATAAATATTTTACTTAAAATATAACAAAGACTTTTAATAATAATATTGAATTATAAATACTGTATATTATAAATATGTTTTGAAAATATTGAAAAAACTACTACACACTTATAGTTAATTATTTAATTTTATAAAAATTATAATTAATTAATTATTATGATTGCTTAGCAGTACATTACATTTACTATTATATTTAATTTATAAATAAAACGCTAGAATCTAATTAAACTATAATTATACTGTAATAAATATAACTATAAGTGTACTTTTTATATTAATGTGATAATATAATCAAATATAATTATAAATAATTAAATTCTAATAATTTATAATATAATTTTATATAATTCAATAAAAATTATTAATCAAATTTAATTATTTATTTAATTTTAATAAATCAGAGAATATTAGTAAATAATGGATATTTGAATTAATAAAAATTATGATTAATATAAAACAGAGAACAATTTTGATGCTATTTGTTTTTAGTTAAACTTATTGATAATTATTAAAAATTAATAAATATAATTATTTCCTACCTTAAACTGCTATTACACTATTATAAATAGATTTATATTTAAACTAAAATTTAATTATAATTACATACTATCGTGCTAATTTAAAATATGCAATATAAAAAAATATAAACAAAAATAAATAAATATTTTTTATTATAGTTGGCAGTATATATGTAATGTATATATGACATGAATAAAAATACATTTTGATTATTATTTATCCGTAATAAACTTAAAAATAATTTTATATTATCCTTTTATTTTCATAGTATAAATAAAATATAATAACATTTCTGATTAGATCTATTTTATACAACAAAAAATCATATGGTAGCATTATCAACATTACTGAGCATATGTTTAGTATTAATATTAGATAATTATTTACAATTAATAACTAGAAATAATAAATAATAAAGATTGCACTTAAATATAATTAATAAAATATATAATAATTGAAAAACTATTGATTAAATGATTATAAATAAATATTATTGTTTTAGTTGTTAAATATTTACTAAAGTTAATTATGAATAGTAAACATTTCTAACTTAATTTATTTAATTTTATAATAATTATATTAATATAATAATTTTTTTATTATATTTTTATATTTAAGTAAATATTTATCCAATAAACTGTTTATTTTATTATAATAATATTTTATTTTACTTATATATAAAAGTGCAAAATGTATAAACAAAAATATGTTTTTAAATTTATATATTATTTATATTATGATTAATTTTTTGTATTATAGTTATTATAATTAAACTTATAATAGACAATATTGAGCTGTATTTTACAGTAGTTTTATTATAATAATGAATTATTTTAATTTTTATAATAATAATACTAATAAGATAAATAAAATGAAATTAAAACATTTATCCGGTTTAAAATTAATACTAATGTATCATAAAATTAATGGTATGACCTATTGGGGATTGGACTTAAATGGCAAATCATCATGGTTAATTAAGTTTATTCAAATAATCTGGAACATTTTATGGATATCATTGATAATTGTCAACAATTATATAGTATTAAAACAAATGGCTAATAGTGTCGATACTGTTATCAATAATTTTTCTAAAACATCATCAAATCGTTTGGATCTAATAACTATGGTCTACTATTTGGGAACGTTATGCTATTTAAGCATAACTGTCCTCACTGAAATCTATTTATTATGTTGGGGTAGATCACTGATAGCATGCCTGGTAGACTGTCATCAATATAGCCTAGTGTCTACTTTGAATGATGAACGCAAAATTGGACAAAAAGTTTTATACATACAAACTATATTTATGGGATTTTTTACTACACTATTGTTAACAATGGCGGTCATAGTTAATTGGCCGCCAGTAATACGTTTAATAATATTTTTAATGTTATACACATCTATGACAACACAGTATCATATTATAACACTAATAGCCTATCAATCGTTTTTTGTTGTCAATCAATTGTCATATATTATGGACAATAATACTAATAATAATAGTAGTACTGGTGGTAGTGGTAGTATAAATTTAAAATTAATTTACAAACAACTATTACAACTAAGCCAACAATTGGATAAGTTTAGGTCACACATATCGATCTATCTGTTTGTGGCACTGGTATTCAATTCATTTATTAGTGTTTCGGGTATATGTTTTCGAGTTATGCAAATAATGTCCGACAATAGTATTGGTTCAGTAATTATATTATTGTTTAGTTTATCAACAATTTGTATATTATGTATGATTTGCGATTACATACCCAGTAGTTATCAACGATTATTGAATAGTCTAGAGTATCGGTTGGGTAGTCATCAAATTATCGGAAATAATACTAATAACTATTTGATTGATTGGTTACTAATCACTGGACTGTCCGACAAATTATGTTTGAAAGCATTGAATGTGTTTGTCGTTAATAAACAAACAATATTTACATTATTGGCACTAATTGTCTCCTATTCTGTAATTATTATTCAAACATCGTTTTAACCAAAAAAAATAAACCAAAAAATATTAATATATGAAAATTGTATTATTTTTTATTAACAAATCACTAATGTTTTATGTTTATGTTTATTTTATTATAAACATTTTTTTAAAATTATGTTTTTTTATATAATGTATTTTATTAATATTAATATTTAATTGTAAAACTAAAATAATAAGTTATTTAAATTCAAGATAATGCAAATACAGTAAATATTGATTTGTTAATATTGTATATACTATATATACTATAATATATTTTAATATATTATAATCTTACATTTTAGTAAATATTTAACAACTACAACAATAATATTTATTTATAGTCATTTAATCAATAGTTTTACAATTATTATATATTTTATTAATTATATTTAAGTGGAATCTGTATTATTTATTAGTACTAGTTGTTATTATTTATTTAAAAGTATTAATCTAAAAAATAACATTTTAAGAAAACTAATACTATAAATAATATTTTACTTTTTTTTAATAATAACAATAATAATAAAATGAATTTAAAACATTTATCTGGTTTAAAGTTGCTTCTAATGTATCATAAAATTAATGGTATGACCTATTGGGGATTGGGCTTAAATGGTAAATCATCATGGTTAATTAAGTTTATTGAAATTATCTGGAATACTTTATGGATATCAAACATAATTGTCAACAATTGTCTAATATTAAAACAAATGCTCAATAATGTTGATAATGCTATCAACCAACTGTCCATATCATCATCGTCATCGGCAGCAAATCGTTTGGGTCTGGTACATATGATCTACTATCTGGGAACTGTATGCTATTTATGTCTAACAGTGCTGACCGAAATCTATTTATTATGTTGGGGTAGATCACTGATAGCATGCATTGTGGACAGTCATTGTACTAATAATAATAATAATAGACCAATTAACCCTGCTAATGAACGTAAATTTGGCATAAAAATTGTTTTAATACAAACAGTATTTACCGGATTTTTTATGACATTAAATGCCATAATGTTGAGCACAGTTAGTTGGCCACCGTCACTATGTTTACTAATATGCCTATTGATATTCACCTCAATAAGCACTCAATATCATATTATTAATCTAATAGGCTATCAATCATGTATTGTTTGCAATCAATTAATAAATATTATGGACAACAATACTGTTGATGGTATTGTCAACTTAAAACTAATTTATAAACAACTATTACAAGTTAGTCAACAACTGATTAGGTTTAATACATACATATCGACGTACCTGTTTGTGGCACTGGTATTCAATTCAATTATAACTGTATCGTCAATCTGTATGCTAGTTATAAAACTATTATCCGACAATATTATGGGCACTGTTATCATAATGTTGTTTAGTTTATCAACAATTTGTATATTGTGTATGATTTGCGATTACATACCCAGTAGTTATCAACGATTACTCAATAGACTGGAGTATCGGTTGGGTAGTCAACAAATTACTGCAAATAATACTAATAACTATTTGATTGATTGGTTACTAATCACTGGACTGTCCGATAAACTATGTTTGAAAGCATTGAATGTGTTTGTCGTAAATAAACAAACAATATTTACATTATTGGCACTAATTGTCTCCTATTCTGTAATTATTATTCAAACATCATTTTAACCAAAAAAAAATAAATAATAATAATTACATATTTTACAATTAAAATTATATTGATGATTGTAATTTTACATTTTTGAAATAATTTTATTTTAATATTTTTGTTATAATTTTAATAATAACAGTTGAATATATAAATGATTAATTAACAATTATATATTAATTACCTAATTAATTAAATCAAAATTAGTTTTTTAAATAAAAATTTTAATATAATAAAATTATATTGATTTCATGATTTCTTTATTATTGTAAAATTTATCATAAATTAAGACATATTATAATATAATATTATAAATATTTTTGAAATACAATTAATATAGTTTTATATGTTTTTTTTAAATATTAATAAGTAATTAATTATTTAATATTTGGTTGCGATGTCTGTATGAGTATCACTGAATACGTGACAATAAATGCCAAACACGACACAAATGTATTGCTATTAATGCTAAACAAACCCATAGCTGTTAACGACATTTTTGGTAATAATTCACGCATTTGTGACACTACTTGTCGATTGGCGGCCGAAGTCCTAACAAACGACTGATCCGATAATTTATCTAAAAATTGTTCATAACTTTTCGGTATTTGATTACATAATAAACAAATTGCTAATAATTCAATCAGTGAACTAATTATTGGTATTAATAGATCTAAAATAGTTGTATAAAAATTTAAAGCCAACGAACAAATACATGACATAACAATTGTTGATTGAAAGGCAAAAATAAATAATAAATAAATTTTGATTAATTTGTTAAACTTTTGAATACTTTTGCAAATATTGTAAATATTTTCATAAACACTGTTAATGTTTAATACATTAAAATTATTATTTAGATTATGTTTTAGTTGATAGGATACTAATAAACATTTATAAGCAATTAATGATGTCAATGATAATTCAATGTTTTTATTAACAAAATGAGATACTACAATTAATAATAAATTATAAAATTGTAATTGATTATTTGCCCATGAACTATATTGTATGGTAAAAATTATTACCATAATAATTGTCCATGTTAATTGTACTAAACAAATAATAATGGTTAGTTTGTATTCAATTTCCAAATCCATTTTATGTTTATTATTTGCTTTGTATAAATTTTTTAATAAATATTTTCCCCAAAATAGTTGATATAATAAAATCAAACTGGTACCATTTAGATGACATATCCATCCAATATTGTTTAACAATTGAACTAGTTGATTTAATTGTTTTGATGACTTATTACTATGAAGTCTATTGTTATTTAACATAAATGTTATAGATTTCAGTGTATAGATTATATTTACTATAATAACAATAAGTTTTAATATTATGAATACTAGTTTGACAATTAATTTATTGGATTTTTTATTTTGAATAAAACAATCCATAAAAGGTATGCCTAATATTTTATAGACATTTATCAACAAATTTAAACCTTTTAGTTGATTCATATTTAATTGATTAATAATAATATTATGATTAAAAATTTTTTTATAAATATAAATATTATTTTAATAATCTATGAATTTTTTACTTTCTTTATATTTATTTTTTTACTTAATAAATATAATAAATATTTAAAATAGTGATAAAAATATTCTACTATATATTAAAAACTTTTATATTATTATGTTTACAATACTAGATAAACATAGCAATATATTTTAATTAAAAAAAATGCTATTAACTTACAAGTTAGATAAATAACAAATATTTACTAACAAATATTTTTTATATAATCAATTTTCAATATTACTATACAAAATAAAACAATTTATTAATATTACAACTCATATATATTTTAAATAAAAAGAAAAAATTAATATTTATTTAGTTGTTATTATATATATAATATGATTATTTTGTAACAATTGGTTGCGATGTCTGTATGAGTATCACTGAATACGTGACAATAAATGCCAAACACGACACAAATGTATTGCTATTAATGCTAAACAAACCCATAGCTGTTAACGACATTTTTGGCGACAATTCACGCATTTGTGACACTACTTGTCGATTGGCGGCCGATGTCCTCACAAACGACTGATCGGATAAATTGTCCAAAAATTTGTCATAAATTTTCGGTATTAGATTACATAACAAACAGATTACAAGTAAATCGGTTGACGAGTAGACTAATGCCAATAGTTTTTCATAAACAGTGTCATAGTTAGTCAATATTAGATTACATACACTCGATATAACTATTATTGAATTGATTGATAAATTTGATAATAAATAAATTGATATTAATTTATCAAATTTTCTAACCGATTGATAGATATAAAAAATTTTATCATATATATTATTAACATTATTATTATTATTATTATTATTTGAATTTAAAATATTATCAATTTGATAGGATATTAGCAAACAAGTATAGGCAACAATTGATATAATAGTAAAATTAATGTTACCAATAAAAAATAGTATAACTATTTGAGCTAGATAAAAACCTAAACTAGAATGTTGATTGCTCCAATAGAATAATATTGTAAAAAATAATATAGATAAAATTAATACTATTGAACATTGTATCAGGCATATTATGAAACCAATTTGCCATTCCAATTTTAAACTGATTCTAGGATGAGCTAGATTAATTTTTACTAAAAATTTAATCAATTGGCTACCAATAACTAGCATATAGAAAATTAGCAAGCTAGCTTCTATAGTATGAAAAAACCAGCTAGCATTATTCATTGCATTGAATACCAATTTATTGACATTGTTTATTGTTGTAATATTGTAGCTAGGTTGATTTGTTGATCCATTATTATTATTATTATTATCCTCATGATAATTATTCAATGATCTGGCTGAAAAAACTATCCAAAAACTGTATATACCATTACAGGCACTTATTAGTAAAATAAGCAGGTTCCATATTATTTGTAAATAATTCAAACATTTTTTACGATTAACTCCGACCGTATTAACTGTTGTACCCATATATGATGTTCCCATTAATTTGTGAAAATTAATTAAAAATTTTAATCCACTTAATTGACGCATATTTTTGTTGTTGTTATATAATGTTATTTAACTGTACTATTTTTAGTTACCTTGGTAAATTTGTTTTTTTGAAAAACAATTATTTATTTTTGTTATTTTAACTTATGATAAATGTTATTAGATTGTGTACTAATAATGCACTATTGTATTTAATATACAATACATATTGCAAAATAAATTTGTAAAAATAAAATATTAGTACAATTGTATTAACTAATAAATTCTATACAATATGTAAATAATTATAAACAAAAAATATCATTACATATTCAAAAATTTTATAAATAATTTAACGCTTTATTGTTTTGTATTATTGTTATGCGTTTTATTTATTAATATTATATATACTGTATATATATAATATAATTAACATTATATTACAGTATAATGAATATTTTACTTATATTGTTGCATGTTATTGGCTATTAGGTACAGCCCATATATAGTATATACTGCATACTATACCAGCCTATATAAAGGCCTACTGTTACCAACTCAGGGAGACACAGATGAGATGACACTCACATAACACGTCCGACTGAGACTACTGAGACTCTCAGTATTTTGTATTAGTTTTTAGTTGAGTCTCAGACTCTATATATTCACTAATGTATTATTAGACTAGTTTTAGATAACCACTTGAATAAAACTTATATAACTAAAACAAATAGTTTATTTACTTTAAATTGTGTCAACTTAAACAACAACTACAACCGTACGCGTGCTAGCGGTAGGGTAGCGCCGAGCCCTGAAGGGCTCAGTTTCGGCCCAAAAGGTGTCCGAAAACCAACTGGTCATCGGCGGTCGTCCCGCGAGTTGCTCTACGTTTATGATTGGTTGGTCAGCCCAGACGGACTCAAGAGCCGCTCACCCGAGTCGATTCACGCGCGCGTATTATATTGTAATATTATAAATTAAATGATATTATATTATATTATAAATTATATTATAACTTATATTATAAATTATATTTAATTTATAGCTTATTTAGTATTAATTAAACTTTGTAAAAAATTAATTAAATTGTAAATATATAATAAATAATAATATTAAAAGTAATAAACTTGGTAATATAAACATATCTTTTATTTGTAGGATATTTTATTTTTAAAAAAATATATAACATATTTTAGTTACAAAAATGCTAGTTACTGAAATAAATTAACAAATAAAATATTATTTAATAATAATGTTTATGTATTATATTATATACTATATATCTAAATAAAATGTGAAATACTGTAGATTATTATACAGGATTAGAATTGTGTTGAATAAATAAATATTAGATTTTCTTAAAATATTTATAAATTATTATTTTGTAACACTTGGTTGCGATGTCTGTATGAGTATCACTGAATACGTGACAATATATACCAAACACGACACAAATGTATTGCTATTAATGCAAAACAAACCCATAGCTTTTAACGACATTTTTGGTAATAATTCACGCATTTGTGACACTACTTGTCGATTGGCGGCCGATGTCATGACAATCGACTGATCCGATAATTTGTCCAAAAATTTTTCATAACTTTTCGGTATTAGATTACATAACAAACAGATTATAAATAAATCTAATAACGAGTAGACTAATGGTATAAGCTGTTCAAAAATAGATCCATAGATAGACAATACTAGATTACAAATACACGATATAATTATTGTTGATTTGATTGCTAAATGTAATAATAGATAAATTTCTATCAATTTATTAAATTTATTGACAGATTGATAGACAATATAAATATGTTTATAAATATTATTAAGATTTTTATCATTATTCAGATTAGTTGAATTGAATATATAATTATCAATTTGATAGGATAGTAGCAAACATGTATAGGCAACAATTGCTATAATCGATAAATCAATGGTGCCAGTTAAAAATATTAAAATTATCTGAGCTAAATTATAGTTATATTTGATATTGGTCAAATAAAAATAATGTATAGAAAATGTTAGCATTGTTACTAACAATAGTATTGATTGTATCAGACAAATATTGAATCCAATTTGCCATTCAATTTTCAAACTAATTAGACAACAATGATTGATTTTAACTATACATTTCAATAGACGTTTACCATAAAATAGCATATAGCCAATCATCAAGGTATTTTCTATTGTATAAAAAAACCAGCCAGCATAATTAATAAAATAGATCAATTGATTGTTGACATTGTTTGTTGTTTTAATATTGTAGCTAGTTTCATTTTTAAATCCATAATACTGATTATTATTATTATTAGTCAATGAACCATTAATAACATTTATAAAACTGTATATAAAGTTAATGGTGCTCGATAGTAATAGTATCAGGTTCCATATTATCTGGATAGATTTAGATAATTTTTTATAAACTAACCCAGTAGTAATTGTTGTATCTACAACAGTGGCGCCCATATATGATATACCAATAATTTTATGAAAATTAATCAAAAATTTTAATCCACTTAATTGAGACATATTTAATTTTATATAAACAATGTTATTTAATTATATTATTTTTTATATTAAGCTTAATATAGTTAAAATCAAAATTATAGATTATATTTATGAGATACTGTATGTACTTAGTTTAGTATACTGTATATAACTTAATATATACACTACATATGTATTAAAACATTAAAAACATTTCAAATGCAATTGTATAAAATATTATAATAAACTTTTATATACAATATGTAAATATTTACAAAGAAAAAATAATAATAACATATTCAAAAAAATTATATTTTCATTAAATTTTATTATATATTTATAACATATTTTAATAAATTCTATATAATTATTTTGTTATGTTTTATATAGTAGTATTTCATTAAAATATTATCATTAATTTTGTATCTAATAAATTGTACTGTATTTTTAGTGCATTTATTTTACTTTTAATTATTTTTTGGACACAAATGTAGATAAAATTATCACTTTATGTCATCATAACGACTGTACAGGTGATCACTAGTAGTCAACCATTGGTGGTCAACTAAACCGACCCACACTCAAAATAATTGACCCCTTTATCTAACAATATCATTACATATACAACATAACAATTTATTTAAAAATTTATTATTTAATAATAGTATTTATTAAATGATTCACAAATTATATAATAAATATTTTAGCATTAAAAAATTATAGGATTTATAGTGTGTTATTTTATTAATAGTAATTTTTAATATTTTACGATTTATTTCGATTTATTTACTTAATATCTAAACTAATTATTTAATTTATTATAAAATTCAAACATAAAAACATTGCATTTATTAAATATAATTATTAGTACATTATTGATTTGTATTAAAGTAAATATTTAGTTATTACATATATTTTATTTCTAATATTTTGATATTAATATTTTTTTAGTTATAACATACACTATTAATATATATATATATATATATAAGTACAAAATATATTAATACATTATTTATCACTATTTAAGGTAATAAAAGTAATATTGATTTGTATTTAGTTTTATTATAAATTTTTTGTTAATATTTACAGAATATTTTATGTTTTAAATTAAAAAGATAATTAAAATGAAATTAAATCAATTATCTGGCTTAAAGTTGCTTTTAATGTATCATAAAATTAATGGTATGACCTATTGGGGATTGGGATTAAATGGTAAATTATCATGGTTATTTCAATTTATTCAAACAATCTGGAACATTTTGTGGATAACAATTATAATTGGCAACAATTATATAGTATTAAAACAAATGGCTAATAGTGTCGATAGTGTTACCAATAATTTTTCTAAAAAATCATCAAATCGTTTAGGTCTAGTAACTATGGTCTACTATTTGGGAACGTTATCCTATTTAAGCCTAACAGTGCTGACCGAAATCTATTTATTATGTTGGGGTAGATCACTGATAGCATGCATTGTGGACAGTCATTGTACTAATAGATCAATTAACTCCGATAATGAACGTAAAATTGGCCTAAAAATTGTTTTCATACAAACAGTATTTATCGGATTTTTTATGACACTATTTGCCATAATGTTGAGCACAGTTAGTTGGCCACCGCTTATATGTTTAATGTTATGCCTATTGATTTATGCATCGATGACCACACAGTATCATATCGTAACACTGATAGCCTATTATTCATTGACTGTTGTCAATCAATTAAACAATATTATTGATAATACTATTGGTAGTGTTGGTCTAATAAATTTAAAATTAATTTATAAACAACTATTAAAGGTTAGCCAACAAATTCAAAAGTTTAATAAACACATATCTATCTATCTGTTTGTGGCACTGGTATTCAATTCATTTATAATTGTTTCGTCAATCTGTATGCTAGTTATGAAACTATTTCCCGACAGTAATACTATTGGTACTGATGTTATATTGCTATTTAGTTTATCGACAATTTTCATATTGTGTATGATTTGCGATTACATACCCAGTAGTTATCAACGATTACTGGATAGTCTAGAGTATCGGTTGAGTAGTCAACAAATTGTCGGAAATAATACTAATAACTGTCCGTTTGATTGGCTATTAATCACTGGACTGTCCGATAAACTGTCTTTGAAAGCATTGAATGTGTTTGTCGTTAATAGACAAACAATATTTACATTATTGGCACTAATTGTCTCCTATTGTGTAGTTATTATTCAAACATCATTTTAACCAAAAAAAAACATTAATTATTTATATTAACTATATTTTAATATCAATATTATAAATAAAAATAATTTTATTAACTTGATTATTATTATAAAAGTATATTTAAAATTAATAAATATTAAAAATAAATATAAATTATAATATTATTTTTCAGTTTATGTGGATTTTAAGGTATACATAAGTTGAAAATATTGTTTATTAAAATAACATTAAGTATAAAATATACATATATACTAATTATAAATGAATAATTATTTTTTATTTAAATTTTATCTTATAAGATAGTAAAGTATAATACAAATTATTATTTTATAACATTATAACATAATTAAATACTTATTCAATTATATAAATTTTTGACAAAAATTGTTGATAAATTAGTAATAATAATAATTATATAAATTTTTGACAAAAATTGTTGATAAATTAGTAATAATAATAAAGAAATATAACAAAAAATGACTATTTTGTAACATTTGGTTGCGATGTCTGTATGAGTATCACTGAATACGTGACAATATATACCAAACACGACACAAATGTATTGCTATTAACGCTAAACAAACCCATAGCTGTTAACGACATTTTTGGTGACAATTCACGCATTTGTGACACTACTTGTCGATTGGCGGCCGATGTCCTCACAATCGACTGATCCGATAATTTTTCCAAAAATTTATCATAACTTTTAGGTATTAGATTACATAATAAACAGATTACAAATAAATCTAATAACGAGTAAATTAATGGCATAAGCGGTTCAAAAATAGATCCATAGATAGACAGCACTAGATTACAAACACACGATATAATTATTGTTGATTTGATTGTTAAATGTAATAATAAATAAATTGTTATTAATTTATTAAATCTGTGAACTGATCGATAAATAATATAAATTTTTTGATAAATACTATTCAAATTTTTATCATTGATTAAATTTGATGTATTTAAAACATTTGCTATTTGATTGGATATTAACAAACACGTATAGGCAACTATTGATATAATAGTAAAATCAATGGTACCTGTATAAAATACTAGAATTAATTGAGCCACATAAAAACTATTTTTTATAATAATGGAATAGAAATATATTGTAAAAAATGATAATGCTGAAATTGACAATTGTGACAAATGTATTATGAATATGGTAAAACCAATTTGCCATTCAAGTTTCAAACTAATTGGACAACAATGATTAATTTTAACTATACATTTCAATAGACGTTTACCATAAAATAGCATATAGCCAATCATCATGGTAGTTTCGATAGCATAGATAAACCAGCAAGCATAGTTAATAAAATTAATTAATTGATTGTTGACATTGTTTGTTGAACTATTGGTTAAGCCAGTTTGATTTGTTAATCCATTAGTATTATTATTATTATTGTTGTTATTGTTACTTGATCCATTAAATACTATTATAAAACTATTTATAGAATTACTGGCGCTTATTAGAAAAAATACCATGTTCCATATTATCTGGATAAGTTTTAAATATTTTCTATTAACTGTCTCAATTGAGGCACCCATATATGATGTTCCCATAATTTTGTGTAAATTAATTAAATAATTTAAACCGTTTAATTGATGCATATTATTATTATTATTATTTTACTATACTATACGTATTGTTTCACATTCAAAAAAAATTAATTTACTATTTATTACTTAACTGTATTGACAAACAAATAAATTTTAAAAATAATAATTTTCTATAACATAAAAATATATTTATAATCTTTTTTTTTGTAATTATATTTATTAGATTAGTTTGGTAAAAATGTAAATATAATTTAACTAATAACAATATATGTAAAATACATAGTAAAACAATATATAAATTAAATTTTATACATTATGTAAATATTAATAGTTATTTCAACAAAAAAAATCATTACATATTAAATTATTTTTATTATGTTTATTTTATGTATTTATAATAACTTATTAATTATTTATGTATTAAATTTATTAATATTTATAATTATTATTAGTATTTTTATAAAAATTATTTGAGTATATATTTTTTGTTGTTGAAAACAATATATATATTGTACATATAAATGTAAAAACATAATTAATTAAAATTAAAAAAAAGTTTGTTTTTAAAATAAATATTTAGATAGACACTAAATTTTTTATTATAATTTATTACTATAATATTATAAATTTTAAAAAATATAATTAAAAATTATGTATAACAAATATTTTTAAATACAGATTTATAATTAATTTTATTGATTTCATTATCTGATAAATTTTTTAAAGTAATATAAATTTATGTGATTCATATAAAATTTTATGTATAATAAAAACATACACTATATGCTAATATAAAAGTATTATTTGAATAAATAAAAATATATCGATCCTATCATATTACTTATATAAGTTTTATTAATATGTGATGGTCTATACATCACTTAAGCGGTTCCAGTGTCACCAAAACAATATAAAGTTACTTTGTAGTTATAACTATACTAAACTGTATATATTTAAGCTTCTCTATATATATTTCTCTATTATATGTTAAAGTATATTTTAACAAAACATAGTTATTTAATTATAATTAATAATATTTAATATTATTTCCACTTTTGAATTTAATTATTATTTCTTAATATTATGTTTATTTGTTTAAATTGATTTATGCTTTATTATTAATTATGTAAATTAGTTAAATTAATTATTATTATGTTTAATATACTGTAATTTGCAATACATGTAATGTATTGACTATCTCATTATATTTATCAATAAAAGTTAAGTTGTGGAGCCCAGGCTAGCAATAGCTAGTCTAGGAGGGGCATCCAGGCTCACCTAAACAGTTGTACACATTATTTGAATAGTAAGTGAAAGCCTTAAGTGTAGTAAAGTTTGGCCATAATTCTGTTAATGCAGACAAGTCATTCCGAGCTCCGATACAAGGCTTCCGATACTAATACTGATATATAAGCGCAGTTACCAGTGACCAGAGCCCCGAATGGGCCATTTATATATACTGTGACGTAGTAAATAAGCCATTCAAATATACCGTAATTCTTAAATAGTCTTCTAATAGCATCCCGTTCATAAATTACGTCACGGTTCCCTATCAAACATTCCCCGCATTGCATATTGCTTCGTAAAGTCTACTTTACGGGCTATTGTCGGGTAAACACTCATATATGCCCGTCACAAATAAATTAAATTTGACGTTTATATTATGCTATTTATATTCATTTATATTAATAATATTATAATAACTTATAAAACATATACAATTTAATCAAGCAAATCATTATTGATTTTGTTTGAGAGATATTTACATAGAAAAATAAAATTAATTATTATTTTTGCACTATTAATATAAATTATTAATAGTATTTAAAATGATATACTGTATATGTATTAGTAAAATACTTATATTCATTTAGTGTCTAAATTTTAGACTATTATATATTATGTTATCATAAAAAATATTATTATTATTATTATTATTAGAAATTTGTTATATAATAAACATGAAAACTAATCATCAGTTAAATGGATTAAATTTATTAATAAAATTACACAAAATTATGGGAACATCCTATATATGTGCTAATGTCAACACCAATAATAATAATACTAATAATAATTTTGGTGGAATTTTGGCCAGAAAATTATGGTGGAAATATCTACAAATAGCATGGAACTTGGTAATTCTATTAGCTAGCTCAATTTACGCTTTGTACAGTATTATAGTTGTATTAACTGGATCATTAAACAATCATCATCACCAAAAATCAACAACAACTAACAAAACCAACAAATTAATTGTCAATCAATTGATTTACGCTATGAACAATACATGTTGGTTTTTGCACACAGCCGAAAATAGCTTATCAACATTGTATATGCTAATAATTGGCAAACAACTGATTGATTATTTAATTAAAATTAACCATGATCATCCAATTACTACTAAACTTGAATGGCAAATTGGTCTAAAAATTTGCCTGATACAATGTTTGCTAGTGATTATTTCATCAGTAATATTTTTTATAATATTATATAATTGGACTAGTATCAATTTTACTATTGGTCTTTATTTAATTCAAATAATTATTTTATTTTTTACTAATAATATTGATTTTACTATTATAGCAATGGTTGGCTATACATGTCTACTACTATCGTATCAAATTGATAATATTATTCAACTATCAACTAATATGATTAGTGATAAAAATTTGAATAATATCTATGAAAATGTTTTCAACATTTATCAATCTGTTCAACGATTTGATAAATTAATATCAATTTATCTATTATTTCATTTAGCAATCAAATCAACAATAGTTATATCAAGTCTATGTAATCTAGTATTGACTATCTATGGCTCAGTTTATGAACCGCTTATGCCATTAATATTTTCATTATTAGATTTACTAGTAATCTGTTTGTTATGTAATCTAATACCGAAAAGTTATGATAAATTTTTGGACAAATTATTGGATCAGTTGTTTGTGAGGACATCGGCCGCCAATCGACAAGTAGTGTCACAAATGCGTGAATTATCACCAAAAATGTCGTTAACAGCTATGGGTTTGTTTAGCATTGATATCAATACATTTGTGTCGTGTTTGGTATATATTGTTACGTATGCAGTGCTACTCATACAGACATCGCAACCAAGTGTTACAAATTAATAATTTATTATATTTTTTAGTAGTAAAATAAAATTTAGATAAAAAAATTATTAATGATTTATTTGTAACATAATATATTAAATTTTGTTTAAATTTGTTTTCCAATAAAATAAAAAGTTATATTAATAATAAATTATATTAGCATTATTTAGTTGTATAAATGATTTTTATAAAAAATATACTAACTGTAAAATATATTTTGATTATAATTTATAAAGCATTAATATAGTTATATTCAATAGAAATACTAAAATTTATAGTTATAGTTGTTAATGATTAATTGTTATTTTTTTGTTGATACTGTATCATATAATACTGATATAATTTATCAAATTGAAATTATTAACAAATAATATAATGTTAATATATAACAAATTATTATAAATATTTTATAAGTTATTTTTAAATATAAATATTTATATAAGAAATAAAAAAATTAATTTGTGTCACTACTGTTTGTTATTGATATAATTTATATTAATAATAAATTGAATATAAATTTTTAAATCTATTATTAATATTATTATTATTATATTAGATGATTAGTATGATTAGTTGATTAATAAAAATTAATTAAATAAATATGTGTGAATTAAATGGATTAAATTTTTTGATAAATTTTCATAAACTATTGGGTACATCATATATGGGTCGGAGTGTTAAAACTAATAATAATTTATGTGCCGCTAATAGAAAAAACATTTGGAAATATTTACAAATTACATGGAACTTGGTAATTTTATTATTGAGCATTAGTAACGCTATATACAGTTTTCTATATGTATTTCTACCTAGATCATGGAATAATTATCATCAATCAAATAATAATAATCAATTACTTTACATAATACACAATGCAAGCTGGCTATTTCATACACTGGAAACTAGCTTGATGATAATCTATATGTTAATTGTTGGCAAACAATTGATTGGTTATTTAGTTAAAATTAACCAAGCTAATCCAATTAATATAAAACTAGAATGGCGTATTGGTTTAACAATATCAATGATACTATGTTTGTATTTGTTAATATCGTTTATATTATTTTTTATAATATTATACTATTGGACCAATGTTAAATATAATTTAAACACTTATATGGTTCAAATAATTATTATATTTTTTACTGGTAATAATAATTTTATTATTGTATCATTGGTTGCCTATACTTGTTTGCTTATATCCTATCAAATTGATAATATTATTAATTCATCAAATTTTGGATATAATCAAAATCTCAATAATATCTATCAAAATGTTTACAACATTTACCTATCAGTTAATAGATTTGATAAATTAATATCTATTTATCTATTATGTTATTTAACAATCAAATCAACAATAGTTATATCAAGTCTATGTAATCTAGTATTGACTTTCTATGGCTCTGTTTATGTATCGCTTTTGCCATTAGTTTATTCGTTAAATGATTTACTAGTAATCTGTTTGTTATGTAATCTAATACCGAAAAGTTATGATAAATTTTTGGACAAATTATCGGATCAGTCGATTGTCAGGATATCGGCCGCCAATCGACAAGTAGTGTCACAAATGCGTGAATTGTCGCCAAAAATGTCGATAACAGCTATGGGTTTGTTTAGCATTAATAGCAATACATTTGTTTCATGTTTGGTATATATTGTTACGTATGCAGTACTACTCATACAGACATCGCAACCGAGTGTTACAAATTAATTATTTTCAATTAAACATTATTCATATATAACTATTTTTTTGTATTTTAATTTTAGTACCACAATACTTATATGTTAATAAATTGGACAGTTAGTATTGTCAAGCATTAGTTAGTAGCGCTAAAACCAGTACTCAAAACTATCCCAACAATTGCTGATAACTTTCGGTTATATAATTGCAAATCATACACAATATATTGAAATTGTCGGTCAATAGTTTCATAACTAGCAAACATTTTGTTTAATATAGTTATAAATTGAAATTGAAATACCAATGTCACACAAACATGTAATCTTGTTTGACTAACTTGGAATCATATATAAATTATTACATTTTATAAATTATTGTATTTTTTAAAATTATAATTATTAAGTTAGAATAACTAAAATCAAACTATCTATAATAATATTTATTTATTTTATTTTAATTAAATAGAAATAAGAATAATACAAACATAAATATTAATACTTATATAATATTAAATTTAAATAAAACACATTAATAATAACAGAATATTAATATTACATTTGTTATACAACTATTGTAAATATTTATTTGAATATAAATCAATAATGTATTAATACTATTATATAAAAATTATTTATTATTATAAATAAAATATTTTTTAATTATTTTAATAATAATGCCAAATAAGTATAAATGTAATATTTACAGATTAAAAATAAGAAGCATTAAATTACTGTTAAAATAAATACATTAATCTATTATAAAGATATTACTATTTTTAAATAGTTAATACAATCTCTATATTTTTATTAGATATTAATATTAATAAATAAAAAGTTATTATATGAAACAATTAAAACTAAAACATAAAAAAAACAAAAATAATAAAATTTAGCAAACAAAAAATAATCAATAAATACAATTTGCATCATTAAAATAAGTGACGATTTTATTTTATAAATATTTACATAATATATAGAATTTATTATAATTTGTTATTACTTTTGTATTTGAAATAAATTATTAATAATATTAATGTTAACATTTAATATTAACATTTTTATCAAATATACAAGTATAATATAATTTAAATTTATCAAAATAATTAGATTACTTAACAAACAAAAAAATTATGCGTCAATTAAGTGGATTAAATTTATTAATAAATTTTCATAAAATTATGGGAACATCATATATGGGTACCACTGTTGACAATACAATTGGTTCAACAGTTTATAGTAACGTTTTGAAATATTTACAAATAACATGGAACTTGGTACTTTTACTATTGAGCTCAATTAATGCTGCTTATAGTTGTCTACTAGCATTGAATACATCATTGACTAATAATATTTATCATGGATCTAAAAATCAAACAATTAATAATAATAATAATAATAATACTAATATCAATCCATTGATTTACATACTAAACGATATTAGCTGGTTTTTTCATACATTAGAAACTAGCTTGCTAATTGTGTACATGCTAGTAGTGGGTAAACAACTAATTAAATATTTAGTTAAAATTAACCATGATCATCCAGCTATTAATTCGAAATTAGAATATCGAATTGGTTTTCTAATTTGTCTAGTACAATTATTCTATATGTTAATTTCATCAATAGCATTTTCAACATTATTATACTATTTGACTAGTGTACAATTTGGTTTAGCTAGTTATCTGGCTCAAATTTTTATGCTATTTTTTACTGGTACCGTTAATTTTACAATAAAATCAATGATTGCCTACACATGTTTGATAATATCGTATCAAATTGATAATATATTTCAGTCAAAAAAATTTAGTTACGATAAAAATCTCAATAATATTTATCAAAATATCTATACTATCTATCAATCGGTTAATAAATTTAATAAATTAATATCAATCTATTTATTATGTCATTTAACAATCTACACAACAATAGTTATATCGAGTTTATGTAATCTAGTATTAGCTATATATGACTCTATCTATGTATCGCTTTTGCCATTAATTTATTCGTTAACAGATTTATTGCTAATCTGTTTGTTATGTAATCTAATACCGAAAAGTTATGATAAATTTTTGGACAAATTATCGGATCAGTCGATTGTGAGGACATCGGCCGCCAATCGACAAGTAGTGTCACAAATGCGTGAATTATCACCAAAAATGTCGTTAACAGCTATGGGTTTGTTTAGCATTAATATCAATACATTTGTGTCGTGTTTGGCATTAATTGTCACGTATTCAGTGATACTTATACAGACATCGCAACCAAATGTTACAAAATAATTAATTATTTGCAATTAAATATTATTTATAAAAAATTATTTTTATGTTTTTTATTGCACAATAATTATATAATCTATTATAAATTATATTATTATTTGTTATTAATTAGTACTCAATTTGTGAAAATATTTTTTAATTTTATTTTATTGATATCATTATATAATTAACATTAACAAACCTATTTAAGTCAATAATTATAATATTTTATATAAAAATAATTATTTTTATATAATATAAATAAAAATATTTATTGATTTTAAGTTTCTATTTTATATTATTTGTCAATAAAAATTATACAATTTTATTATTAATATTTTTTATTCAGTTATTTATTTTTATTATTTATGACATTTATAAATAATAACATACATAAAGCAATAATAAGTATTATTATAAGTAATGATTTTATTTTATAACTATTTACATAATATTTAGAATTTATTATAATTTGTTTTCAATATTTCAAATAAAATATTATAATATTGTAATGTAATTATATTTACATTTTTATCAAATTTATAGATTATTATACAGTATTATATTAATAAATTAGTTTATTTAAACTATAGATTATTTACAAACAAATACTCTAGTTTATTTTATTATTTCTATAATATACTAAAAATACTGTTAACTATATCAACAATACAAATATATAGCTATTATATAAACAAACAAATTATGCGTCAATTAATTGGATTAAATTTTTTTGATAAACTATCATAAAATAATGAGCACATCATATATGGGTGCTATTGTTAATAATAATAATAATAATACTAAAATGTTTAATAGAAATTATTCAAAATATTTACAAATATCATGGAACCTGATACTATTACTATTGAGTGCAAGTAATGCTATATATAGTTTTATAATGGTATTTACTAGATCATTGAATAATAATAATCATCATCATGGATCATTAACAAATCAAACCAATAATAATACTATTGATAATAATAATAGCACTACTATTATTAGTATCAACAATAATATCAATCAATTGGTTTATATGCTAAACAATGCTAGCTGGTTTTTTCATACACTAGAAACTAGCTTGCTGATTATGTACATGCTAGTAATGGGCAAAAATTTAATAAAATATTTAGTCAAAATTAACCATGATCATCCAATTAAATCGAAATTAGAATGGCATATTGGTTTGATAATTTGCCTAGTAGAATTTTTATATATGTTATTAGCATCGATGGTATTTTTTACATTATTATACTATTGGACCAATGTAGAATTTAGTTTAATTTTTTATCTTGGTCAAACGTTTACACTATTTTTTACTACTAGTATTAATTTTAATATTATATCAATAATTGCTTATACATGTTTACTAATAACCTATCAAATTGATAATATTTTTCATACAAAAAATTTTGTTTACGATAAAAATCTCAATAATATTTATCAACATATTTATATTATTTATCAATCGGTTCACAGATTTAATAAATTCCTATCAATTTATCTATTATTACATTTAATTATTAAATCAACAATAATTATATCGAGTATATGTAATATAGTATTAACTATCTATGTCTCAGTCTATGAACCGCTTATGCCATTAATCTACTCGTTATTAGATTTACTTATAATATGTTTATTATGTAATCAAATACCAAAAAGTTATGATAAATTTTTGGATAAATTATCGGATCAGTCGATTGTGAGGACATCGGCCGCCAATCGACAAGTAGTGTCACAAATGCGTGAATTGTCACCAAAAATGTCGTTAACAGCTATGGGTTTGTTTAGCATTAATATCAATACATTTGTGTCGTGTTTGGTATATATTGTCACGTATTCAGTAATACTTATACAGACATCGCAACCAAGTTTTACAAAATAATAATTTTATAAATATTTTCATAAAATCTTTTATTTATTTATTAAACACAACTCTTATATAATATTCTTCGGTATTTTAAATTATATTTTTATTTTATGAAAAAATATTTTTAAATTATATAAATTATAAACATAAACATTATTATGATAATTTAAATTACTTATTATTTGTTAATTTATTTAAGTAACTATGAATTTAGTAATAAAAATATTTTTTTAATTTTATTTTTGTAAATAAATAAAACCAAAATATTTAAATTAAAGTTTAAACAGTTTTATATATAATATTTATTTTAATCATTTGCTTTAATATTATAATTATAATTATAATTGATATTCATAAAAGTTTTATAATTATTTGCTATTAAATCATAATCCCAAATATGTCATTCAATTAATTTTATTATACATTTAAAGCAGCTTTTGCCCGGATAAATGTTTTTAATGTATTTTATTTATCTTATTATTATTATAAAAATAATTATTAAAAATGCTTTATTTATTATAACAGTTTATATATTGATTATATACAGTTTATCACAGAAAATATAAAAATTATATATTGATTATAACATATCACAGTATTTTTATTTGTTAATAAAAAAATACATTATTAATAAATTGATTGTTATATAAATTTATTATAATATTTTAATAATCATAATTAAATGTAAATCAAATATTACCATTTATTAAAGTAAACTCATTAATAAATATTATAATAAATAATGATTTTTAATATAATAAATATTTACATTACATTTATTTTCATTTGTTGCACTGAGACTACTATATTTCAAATAGATTATAATATTGATTTAATTTAATTATATTTACAATTTACTAAAATGTTAAATATTTGTATTAATTTATTCAAATAATTCAGTATTTTAAGTAATTTATTTATGTTTTATAATATAGTAAAAACATCAACTTATAAAATGTTGTCTACGTTACTAATATATATATATATATATATATATATATATATATATATATATATATATATATATATATATATATATATATATATATATTAATGTATAATGTATATTAATATAATAATGTATTTTTAATTTTATATACCTGTATATTATATTTACATAAAATATTTTCACTACTGTTACAAAGTTATTAACATATTAAAAATAAGTAATTTTTAATAATTAGTTAACAATTTTATATTTGGCTGAAAATAAATTGTTATCAAATTAGTTTTTTTATTACACACATATTTTAGTAAATTTTATTAAATTATTTAACTTATATATAATATTTTTATTTTTAATAATTTAATAGCAATAACTTAAAAATATGTGTCAATTAAGTGGATTAAAATTTTTAACAAATTTTCACAAACTAATGGGCACATCATATATGGGTATCGGTGTTACAGTAGTAGACAATAATACAATTGACAATAAATTTGGTAGAAATTTTACTAAATCTATCCAGATAATATGGAACCTGATACTATTACTATTGAGTATAAGTAATGCTATATATGGTTTTCTAATAGTATCTACTAAATCATGGACTAATAGTTATCAAGGATCAAATCAAACAAATTATTATAATAATAGTTATAATAATAATAATAATACTATTATCACAAACAACAACAATATTAATCAATTGGTTTATATGCTAAACAATGCTAGCTGGTTTTTTCATACACTAGAAACTAGCTTGTTGATTTTGTACATGCTAGTAGTAGGCAAACAGCTACTAAAATATTTAGTGGAAATTAACCATGATCATCCAATTAAATCGAAATTAGAATGGCGTACTGGTTTTCTAATTTTCCTTGTTGAATTTTTGTTAATATTATTTACATCATTGTCATTTTTTACGGTATTATACTATTGGGTTAGTACACAATTTGGTTTAGGCTTTTATCTAGGTCAAATGCTAATGCTATTTTTTATTAGTAATATTAATTTAAATATTATAGCAATAGTTGCCTACACTTGTTTGATAATATCGCATCAAATTGATAATATTTTTTATGCAAAAAATTTTATTTACGATAAAAATCTTAATAATATTTATCAACATATTTATACTATTTATCAATCGGTTAATAAATTTAATAAATTCATATCAATCTACTTATTATGTCATTTAACAGTCAAAACAACAATAATTATATCGAGTTTATGTAATCTAATATTAGCTATCTATGGCTCAGTTTATGATCCGATTTTGCCATTAGTCTACTCGTTATTAGATTTACTGATAATCTGTTTATTATGTAATCTAATACCGAAAAGTTATGAAAAATTTTTGGACAAATTATCGGATCAGTCGATTGTGAGGACATCGGCCGCCAATCGACAAGTAGTGTCACAAATGCGTGAATTATTACCTAAAATGTCGTTAACAGCTATGGGTTTGTTTAGCATTAATATCAATACATTTGTGTCGTGTTTGGCATTAATTATCACGTATTCAGTAATACTTATACAGACATCTCAACCAAATGTTACAAAATAATAATTTTTATTTCTTATATTTGTTTTTATTAATGTTTTTATTACTAATTTAGTTAACATTTTTTTGTAAAAATATTGAA